>NC_062545.1:205985253-206300253 GCF_016906955.1 Phacochoerus africanus
AAACCTATAAAAATGAAGAGACAGAGAACTTTAACTCAGATGAGGGAGAAAGGAAAAAACACAGAAAATCAGCTAACTGATGAGGAGATTCTCAGCCTCCAGGAAAAAGACACTAGAATCTTGATGCTGAAGATGATGCAAGACATTGGAAGTAAACTGGAGGCAAAGATGGATAACTTACAGGAAACACTGAGCAAAGAGATACAAGATATAAAACTTAAACAAGAAGAGATGCAAAATACAATAACTGAAATAAAAAATTCACTAGAAGCAGTTAACAGCAGAATTCAGGAGGCAGAAGAATGAATAAGTGAGGTGGAGGACAGATTAGTAGAAATTACAGGTGCAGAACAGAAAAGAGAAAAAAATCTTGAAAACAAATGAAGAGAGTCTCAGAGAACTCTGGGACAATGTGAAATGCACCAACATCCATATTGTAGGGGTGCCAGAAGGAGAGAGAGAGAAGGGGACAGAAAAAATATTCCAAGAGATAACATCCAAAAACTTCGGTAACATGGGAAAGAACCACTCAAATCCAGGAAGCACAATGAGTACCATAGAAAATAAACCCAAAGAGGAACACCCCAAGACACATATTAATCAAACTGACCAAAATTAAAGACAAAATCTTTTTTTTTTGTCTTTTGTCTTTTTGTTGTTGTTGTTGTTGTTGCTATTTCTTGGGCCGCTCCCGCGGCATATGGAGGTTCCCAGGCTAGGGGTTGAATCGGAGCTGTAGCCACCGGCCTACGCCAGAGCCACAGCAACGCGGGATCCGAACTGCATCTGCAACCTACACCACAGCTCACGGCAACGCTGGATCGTTAACCCACTGAGCAAGGGCAGGGACTGAACCCGCAACCTCATGGTTCCTAGTTGGATTCGTTAACCACTGCGCCACGACGGGAACTCCTAAAAACAAAATCTTGAAAGCAGCTAGGGAAAAGAAACAAATAACATACAAGGGAACCCCAATAATGTTATTGGCAGATTTTTCAGTGGAAACTCTGCAGGCCAGAAAGGAGTGGCATGATATACTTAACGTGATGAAAGGAGAAAACCTCCAGCCAAGATTACTTTACCCAGCAAGACTCTCATTCAGATTTGAAGGTGAAATAAAAACCTTCACTGATAAGCAAAAGTTGAGAGAATTCAGCAACACTAAACCAGCCTTACAACAAATACTAAAGGAACTTCTCTAGGCAGAAAAGAAAAGACAGCAACAGGAAACAAAAATGACACAATGACAAGGCTCACCAATAAAGCTATCTATAAACAGTAAAGATATGAAATTATCCACGCACAGTTATACCACCAAAATCAGAAATCATGAGAAGAGGTGGGTATAAATGCAGGACACTGGAGATGAACTTGCAATTAAGAGAACATCAACTTAAAAACAATCTCATATACATACAGACTCTTACATCAAAACTTCAGAAGAACTGCAAGCCAAAAATCTACAATTGATAAGCAAAGAAAAATCAACACAAATACAACACTAAAGATATTCATGAAACCAGAAGAGAGAACAAGAGAAGAAAAAACAGCAACAAAAACAAATCCAAAGCAATGAATAAAGTGGTAATAAGAACATACATATCAATAATTACCTTAAATGTTAATGGACTAAATGCCCCAACCAAAAGACAGAGACTGGCTGAATGGATACAAAAACAAGATCTATATGCATGCTGTCTTCAAGACACCCACTTCTCTTCTAGGGACACATACAAATTGAAAGTGAGAGGATGGAAGAAAAGAGTCCATGCAAACGGGAATCAAAAGAAAGCTGGAGTAGCAATACTTACATCAGACAAAATAGACTTTTAAAATGGAGAATGTTTTAAGGGACAAAGAACATCATTACATAATGATCAAAGGATCAATCCAAGAAGAAGATATAACAATTTTAAATATCTACACATCCATCATAGATTCACCACAATATATAAGGCAACTGCTGACAACCTTAAAAGGAGAAATTGACAACAACACAATCATAGTGGGGGATTTTAACACCCAACTTACAGCAATGGACAGATCAACCAGATAGAAAATCAATAAGGAAACACAGGCCCTGAATGATGCATTAAACCAGATGGACTTCATAGATACTTACGACATTCCATCCAAAAGCAACAGAATACACATTCTTCTCAAGTGCACATGGAACATTCTCTAAGATTGATCACATCCTGGGCTACAAATCCAACCTCAGTCACTTTAAGAAAATTGAAATCATATCAAGCATCTTTTTCAACCACAATGCCATGTGACTGGAAATCAAGAAGAAGGAAAAAACTGCAAAAAACACAAACACGTGGAGACTCAACAACATGCTCCTAAACAACCAATGGATCATGGAAGAAATCAAAGAGGAAATTAAAAAAATACCTAAAAGCAAATGACAATGAAGATATGACACTCCAAAACCTATGGGATGCAGCAAAAGCCATTCTAAGAGGAAAGTTTAGAGCAATACAAGCCCACCTCAGGAAACAAGAAAAAGCTCAAATAAACAAGCTAACTTTACATCTAAAGCAGCTTAAGAGAGAAGTACAGACAAGACTCAAAGTTGGTAGACGGAAAGAAATCATAAAGATCAGAGCAGAAATCAATGAAATAGAAGCAAAGAAAACCATAGAAAAGATCAATGAAATGAAAAGCTGGTTCTTTGAAAAGATCAACAAAATTGATAAACCCTTAGCCAGACTTCTCAAGAAAAAAAGAGAGAGGACTCAAATCAATAAAATTAGAAATGAAAAAGGAGACGTAACAACGGACATCACAGAAATACAAAGGATCATAAGAGACTACTATATGCAACTATACGCCAGTAAAACAGAAAACCTAGAAGAATGGACAGATTCTTAGTGAGGTACAATCTTCTAAGACTAAAGCAAGAAGAAATAGAAAAGATGAATGGACCAATCACAAGAACTGAAATTGAAAGTGTGTCTAAAAAACTTCCAACAAACAAAAGTCCAGGACCAGATGGCTTCACAGGTGAATTCTATAAAACATGAGAGAAGAGTTAACACCTCTCCTTCTGAAACTATTTCAAAAATTGCAGAGGAAGGGATTCTCCCAAACTCATTCTATGAAGCCACCATCACCCTGATACCAAAACCAAAGACACCACAAAAAAAACTACAGGCCAATTTCACTGATGAACATCGATGCAAAACTCCTCAACAAAATACTAGGAAACCGCATCCAACAATACATTAAAAGGATTGTACATCATGATCAAGTGGGATTTATCCCAGGGATGCAAGCGTTCTTCAATATCCACAAATCCATCAGTATGATATACCACATTAACAAACTGAAGAATAAAAACCATATGGTCCTCTCAATAGACATGGAAAAAGCCTTTGACAAAAGCATTTGACAAAATCCAACACCCTTTTCTGATAAAAACCCTTCAGAAAGTGGGCATAATGGGAACCTACCTCAACATGATAAAGGCCATATATGACAAACCCACAGTGAACATCATTCTCAATGTTGGACAGCTGAAAGTATTCCTGCTGAGATCAGGAACAACACAAGGATGTCCACTCTCGCCACCACTCTTCAACATAGTTTTCGAAGTCCTGGCCACGGCAATCAGAGAAGTAAAAGAAATAAAAGGAATCCAAATTGGAAAGGAAGAAGTAAAACTATCCCTATTTGCAGATGACGATCGATCCTTAACCTACTGAGCGAGGTCAGGGATCGAACCTACATCCTCATGGATGCTATTCAAATTTATTTCTGCTGAACCATGGTTGGAACTACTTCAAAACAAATTCTTACCTAGCTGTTCAGTCCATAAACCTGAGATTAATCTTAGGTCTAGAGAATCCTAAAGACTCTACCAGAAAACTGTTAGAGCTCATCCATGAATTTGGCAAAGTCTCAGGATACAAAATTAATACACAGAAATTGATGGCATTTCTATACACTAACAAAGAGCAGAAAGAGAAATTAGGGAAGCAATCCCACTTACCATCGCATCCAAAAGAATAAAATGCCTAGGAGAAAACCCACCTAAAGAGACAAAAGACCTGTACTCTGAAAACTATAAGCCACTGATGAAAGAAATCAAAGATGACACAAATAGATGGAAAGATATACCATTCTTGTGGATTGGAAGAGTTAATATTATCAAAATGACTATACTACCCAAGGCAATCTACAGATTCAATGCAATCCCTATCAAATTACCAAGGACATTTTTCACAGAACTTGAATAAAATATTTTAAAGTTTGTTTGGAAGCACAAAAGACCAGAATAGCCAAAGACATCCTGAAAGAGAGTCTATGTAAGTGTGATTCCCATGCCTTCAGTGGTGCCTGATTGTCAGGGAGGGAGCTAAGATTAATCTCAGGTTTATGGACTGAACAGCTAGGTAAGAATTTGTTTTGAAGTAGTTCCAACCATGGTTCAGCAGAAATAAATTTGAATAGCATCCATGAGGATGTAGGTTCGATCCCTGACCTCGCTCAGTAGGTTAAGGATCTAGCGTTGTCGTGAGCTGTGGTGTAGGTCACAGACTCTGCCCAGATCTTGCATTGCTGTGGCTGTGGTATAAGCCAGCAGCTGTAGCTCTGATTGGACCCCTAGCCTGGGAGCCTCCATATGCCATAGGTGCAGCCCTAAAAATATCAAAAAAAGAATTTTTTCGAAGACATTTAGTATGAAATGCTTGTAAAATAACCAAGTATATATGTTCATTAAGCAGGTGGATATATAGATCCGTGACTTAATAGAGCTGGGCTGAACACTATCTATTTGAAATTCATCAATAGACAAGTAGTGACTAGGAACTACAGGTCATATAACCTAAGGTAAGAGAAAGAATGAGAGGAAGAAAAGTTTTAGGAGAGAACCTAAAATGCACGAAGAGGAGGAAAAAAGATATCATATTCACAGGGACAACAAAGGAGTTTCCAGAAATAAGGAAGGGTCACTGGTATCAAAAAGAACAAATGAGATGGAGTAGGAACTGACCGGTATCCAGTGGAACCTGACTTACAGGCTGTCACCTGGGACCCTGTTAAGGACAGTTTCAGTGTCAATTGGCAATGAAATCAAATAAGCAATGATTAGAGATATAAATGAGAGTGGAAAAAAGGGCTGCTGGAGACACATAGCTCCTTCAAGAACTGCCATATATGTCAAGGAACATCAGCAAAATGGCAGACGAGGTAGCTCTATGTCCTCATTTCCACATAGAAATATTAAAAAGCAATGAGAAACTGGTTGAACTAACCTTATAGAAATTCTACAAAGTAAAAGGTCAAGAGCAACCTAGCAAACAGCAATAATGAAATAGCCACCTTCAAAACTGTAGGAAAATTTGCGTTTAACTGATCTTTCATGTATGACAGTTTTGGTCTAGAGGCAGCAGCATGCCATTTCTTCCCACAATCTCTATGGAGCAGAGAAGATCCTATTTGTAATGTGCAATGTTCTAACCTGTCAGAGGGCTACCTGAAGGACTGGTCTCTGTTTTGTCTAACTCAAATATCAAGTGTAGAAAAATGGCAGCCACTAATTATGAAAGCTGCAACAGGACTACAGACACTTGGGGCAAAAGATTACAGATGGAGACATTGAATAGATTACCTAAGGCCCTGAGAACAACCTGGGGTGAGACTATTTTGGAAATTAAGACATTCAAAAGCAGCCATATATAAAGAGTAATTCAGAAAACCACAAGCAGGCTCAGGCAAGTCATATGCTCAGAAAAGCCTCAGAAAAGACCTGAGGGTACCTTAACTTTTCATGTCAGGCTGATTTATAGGCTCAGAGAGCATTTAGCTAATCAGCAAAGGAGTGCACAGGCACAGAGACAGTATTCAAATACTGGAAGAGGAGTGTTATTTTTCAATGGCCCAATGCCCAGAATAAATCATAAGCCATACAAATAAATACGAAATCATGGACCATTCAAGGAAGAATGTAAAGTGGCAGAACCATCCCTGAAGAAACAGGGTATCAAACAATTGTTATAAATATGTTCAAAGATCTAAAGGAATTGGGAGTTCCCACTGAGGCTCAGCAGTAATAAACCCAGCTAGTATCCACAAGGATGTGGGTTTGACCCCTGGCCTCAACGCAGTGGGTTAATGATCCAGTGTTGCCATGAGCTGTAGTGTAGGTTGCAGACATGGCTTGGATATGGCATGGCTGTGGCAAAAAAAGTCTAAAGGAAAACATGAATAAACAACTAAAGTAAATAAGAGAAATTATATGTGAACCAAAAAATGAGAATATCAACAACGAAATAGAAATTATAAAAATAAACTTAGAAGCTGAAAAATATAATATCTGAACTGAAAATTTCACTAGCAGGTTTAAGCAGACAGAACAAACAATTAGCAAACCAGAAATCAGGACAGTTGAAATTCATCTAAATAATCTGATAAAGATTGTGTGTATGTGTGTCAGGTTCACTTTGCTGTACACCTGAAATCAACATATCCCAGTCAACTATACTCCAATAATATTTTAAAAAAGAAATAATTGAGTTTAAGGAGCTAAAAGAAAAAAAAATGAAGAAAATGGACCAACATACACATGTGGGAGTCCAGCAGAAGGAGAAAAAAAGAGGCAGAGAGATAGTTTGAGGAAATAATTGCCAAAAACTCCCCAAATTTGATGAAGGAATGAATCTACAAAAAGCTCAACATACTCCATGTAGAATAAACCTGAAGGGAACCACACTGAGATACATTATAATAAAATTGTCTTATAAACAAAGAATCTTAAAATCAGCAAGACAGGCTCCTTAGGTACAAGGGATCTTCAATAAGATTAGCAGATCATTTCTCAGCAGAAAATGTGCAGGCCAGAGGTAGTAACATTGTAACTCTTAAAGTACTGAAAGAAAACTATGCATCTGGAATCCTATATCCAGTGAAACTGTCATTCAAAAATGAGGGTGAAATTAAGATACTCCCAGATAAAATCAGAGGGAGACCATTACCACTATGTCTGACTATAAGAAATATGAAAGGGAAACTCTCAGGTTAAAAATGAAAAGATGCTAGACAGTAACTCAAAGCCATATGAAGATCTAAACATCTACAGCAAATGTAAATACATGGGCAAATATAAACATTGGTATTATAATTTTGGTATGTAAATACACTTTTAATTTTCTATAAGATTTAAATGACAAATGCATTAAAAATAATTATATTTGCTCCCATTCTGTAGGTTGTCTTCTTTTCTAGGTTCCTTTTTTTGTTGTTATTTTTATTTGTATTGCCTTGGGAGATTGACCTAACATTTGTATGATTTATGTTAGAGAATGTTTTACCTGTGTTCTCTTCTATGAGTTAAATGGTGTCATGTCTTATGTTAAGGTTGTTAAGCCATTTTGAGTTTACTTTTAGGCATGGTGTGAGAGTGTGTTCTAATTTCACTGATTTACATGCAGCTGTCCAATTTTTCCAGTACCACTTTATGAGGCAATTGTCTTTTTCCACACTTAATATTTAAAATTATTTAATATTCTAATTAATTAATTAATTATATTTATATTTAATATTAATACTCTTAATAACTGACCTTAGGTGTCTAGGTTTATTTCTAGGCTCTCTATTCTGCTCCATTGATCTGTATGACTGTTTTTGTACCAATACCACACTGTTTTGGTTACTGTAGCTTTGTAGTATTATCTGAAGGGTCTTTTATCATTTCATATGAATTTCTGGATTATTTTTTGTAGCTCTGTGAAAAATGTCATTCGTAATTTAATAGGGATCACATTAAATTTGTATATTGCTTTGAGTAGTATGGCCATATTAACAATGGAAGAAAATATTTATAAATGATGTAACCAAAAATGGCTGACTCTCTAAAATATACAAGCAACTCAGACAACCCAATTGAAAAATAAGCAGAAGACCTAAATAGACATTTCTCTAAAGAAGGTATATGGATGGCCAGTAGGCACATTAAAAGATGCTCAACATCATTAATTATTAGATAAATGAAAATCAAGGCTACAATAAGGTACCACCTCACATTGGTCAGGATGGCCATCATTTAAAAATCTACAAATAAAAAAATACTTGAGAGGGTGTGGATAAAAGGGATCCCTCCTAAACTGTTGGTAGGTATGTAAATTGGTACAACTATTATGGAAAACAGTATGGAGGTTCCTCATAAAACTAATAATAGAATTACCATATGATCCAGGAACCCCACACCTGGGCATATAATTGGAGAAGACTCTAATTTGGAAAGATACATGCACCCCAATGTTCATAGCAGCACTGTTCACAATAGCTAAGACATGTAAACAACCTAAATGCCTAGACGAATGCATTTACTGTGTGTGGTTGAAGTTACATTGCTATAAATTAAAACTAGATTGTTATAACTTTAGGATGTTAGGTGTAATTCTGAGAGAAACTACAATTTAAATATCTACAGACTTAATCTAAAAAAAGAGAAAGGAATCAAAACATCAGCTAAACACAAAAAAAGGCAGTAGGAGAGGGAATGAGTAGAGGAAGGTATAAGACACCTAAAACAAATAACAATGTTGCAAAAATAAGTCCCGGTCAGAAATCCTTGTCAGTAATTACTTTAAATGTAAATGGAAAAAAAAGATCTCTAAGCAAAAGGCATAGATGGGCAATCTATCTACAAAAACTCTTTTTTTTAAAAATGTATTTTTAATAAATTGAAGTATAGTTGATTTACAATACTATGTTTCAGTGTACAGCAAAGTTTCAGCTACACATCTATATGTACATATATATGTATAGATGGCTGGATATATATATATATATATATATATATATATATATATACTTTTAAAGATTCTTTTCAATTATACGTTATTACAAGATGTTGAATATAGTTTCCTATGCTATACATTAAGACTTTATCTATTTTATATAAAGCAGTTTGTATTGCTAATCCCAAACTCTTAATTTTTTCCTTCCCTGTCCCCTTTCCCCTTTGGTAGCCATAAGTTTGTTTTCTATGTCTGTAAGTCTATTTCATAAATAAGTTCATTTGTGTCATATTTTAGATTTCATATATAAGTGAATACTGTATTTGCATCACTCTTCACTTAGTGTGGTAATTGCTAGGTCCATCCATGTTGCTGCAAATGGCATTATTTCATTCCTTTTTATGGGTGAGTAGTATTCTATTGCATGTATATGTATGTATATCATATATGCAGCTATCCTTATCCATTCCTCTACTGATGGACATTTAGGTTGCTTTCATATCTTGGCTATTATAAGTAGTGCTGCTATGAACATTGGGGTGCATGCATATTTTAAAATTAGAGTTTTCTCTGATTATATGCCCAGAAGTGGGATGACTGCATCATATGGCAACTCTTTTTTTAGATTTTAAATGAACTTCCATACGGTTTTCCACAGTGGTTGTACCAATTTCATTCCCAGAAACAGTTTAGGAGTGTTCCCTTTTCTGCACACCCTGTCCAGAATTTGTTATTTGTAGATTTTTAAATGACAGCCATTCTGACCAGTCTAAGGTGACACCTCATAGTACTTTTGATTTGTATTTCTCTTATAATTAATAATGTTGAGCATCTTTTCACATGACTTTTGGCCAAATGTATGCTTCATATTTTCTTTTTTTTTCTTTTTAGGGCCACACCTGTGGCATATGGAAGTTCCAGGCTAGAGGTCAAATCAGAGCTGCAGTTGCCAGCTTACACCACAGCTATGGCAATGTCAGATCTGAGCTGCATCTGTGACCTACTTTGCACCTTGTGGCAATGCCAGATCTAAGCCACTAAGTGAGGCTGGGAATAAAACCTGCATCCTAATGGATACTAGTTGGGTTCTTAACCCACTGAACCATGACAGGAAATTTGAGACTCACTTTATATATGAAAACTGAAATGGGTTGAATGTGAGAGGATAGGAAAAAATGTTACATACAAAGTAATAACTAAAAAGGGTGGGGAGGCTATATCAATAGTAGAAAAAATATTTTTTTTTCTTTTTACAGCTGCACCTGTGGCATATGTGAGTTCCTGGGCTGCGACCTGTGCTACAGCTTGTGGCAATGCCAGATCCTTAACTCATTAAGCAAGGCCAGAGATTTAACCTGCATCCTCAAAGACAATGTTGGGTCCTTAACCTGTTGAGCCACAACAGGATCTCACAAAAAAATTTTAAGTCAAAACTGTTAAAAGAGATAGAGAGGAAATTATATATTTATAATAAGGTCAATAAAGCAAGAATATATAACAAACTATTGGTAACATTTAAGATACAAACATATATGCATAAACATCAAAGCTCCAAAATACAAGAATCAATGATAGAACTGAACAGAGAAATAGACAGTTCTACAATAACAGTTGGACACTAAAATATCCCACTTTGAATACTGAATAAGATGACCAAAAAACTCCCACATAAGATCAATAAAAGAGGAATTTAACAAAACTATGGACCAATTGGACTTAACAGGCATATAAAGAACACTCTACCCCACAATAGGAGAATATGTGTTTTTCTAAAGTGTATGTACATCAAATATTCTCCAGGATAGACTACATGTTAGGTCACAAAACAAGTCAATAAATTTTAAAAGAATATAATAATACAAAGTATCTTTTCACCACAGTGGGTGGAACTGTAATCAGCAGAAGGAAAACAGGAAAATTCGTAAGTATGTGGAAGTTAACATATGCTTAAACAACCAATTGGTCAAAGAAAAAATCACAAGAGAAATTAGAAAATACCTTGTGACAAATGAAAACATGGACTGCAGAGGAAGCAGTGTTAAAAAAGAAAATCACTACGTTAAAAAAAAAGATATCAAACAACCTAACTTGAGACCTTAAAAATCCAATATAAGAAGAGAAAACTAACCCTGAAGCTAGCAGAAGGAAGGAGATGATAAAACTAGAGTGGAAATAAAGAATAGAGGAACAATAGAGAAAAATCAGTGAAACAAAAAGTTAGTTCTTCTGAAAGAGCTACACAATAGACAACTTTTAGCTACATTAACTAAAAAAACCCCCAGTAATCAAATTATTAAAATCTGAAATGTAAGTGGTTACATTACTACTTATTTTTTAAAATTTTATTTTGGTCTTTTTAGGGCCACATCTACGGCATATGGAAGTTCCCAGGCTAGGGGTCAAATTGGAGCTATAGCTACTGGCCTATACCACAGCCACAGCAATATGGAATCTGAGCCACATCTGCGACCTACGCCACAGCTCAGGGCAATGTTGGATCCTTAACCCACTGAGAGGCCAAGGATTGAACCTGCATCCTCATGGATACAAGTCAGGTTCATTACTGCTGAGCCACAATGGGAATTCCTACCAATTTTATAAGAATATAAAAAAGATTAGTGGGAAGGATCAAGATGGCAGAGGAGTAAGATATGGCACTCACCTTCTCTCAGAAACATATCAAAAAAACACATCTACATGTAGAACAGTTAACACAGAACATCTACTGAATGATGGCAGAAGAACTTAAACCTCCCAAAAGGGCAAGAAACCCTGGACATAACTGGGTAGAACAAAAGAAAAAAGAAAAGAGAGAGAGACAGATGGAATCAGGACTGGAATAGCATTCATGAGAAGGAGCTATGAAAGAAAAATGGAACCCACATTCTTGGAAGCCACCTAACCAATGGGGAGATCAGCTGAGACAAAGGGACCTCAAAGTTGCTGAGAAAAGTGCAGTAGCTGGACTAAAGAGGGAAAAGCTGAGAGAGAGCTGCATAGATCATCTGCACCACCACCCAGGATACCATAGCCTGAGATACTTGGGCAGGGGCTGGATGCTGATACTCAGGCTCTGGAGGTCAGTTCTGGGGAGAGGACTAGGACTGGCTGTGTGGAGACAGCCTGAGGGGCTAAGGAGTGGTGTGCCGTGGGCTGGGGAGCAGAATGCCACAGCAGAAGGAACCCAGCAGGAGGTCTGGGCATGAAGGAGAAGCAAGGTGCCATTGTTGGGGAGGGAGAGAGGAGAAGGGGTGGACTGCCACAGGCATTCCCTGTACATGAACAGGCTTTCAGAGGGTGGGGCACCTCTGGCATGGGCTACTGGTGGCCGGAGGCCACTTGCTTGAGCTATAGGAGACTAGGTGCTTCTTGTGCAGGCTGGGCACCTCTTGTGTGGGCTAAGGTCAGTGCAGGGCTAAGTGAGATGTAGTGCCTCTTGTGTGATCTATAGGTGGCAGGGAAAAACCACAGTAGTCATCTCAGAAACCAGAGGGAGGTGTGGCTCCACCTGTGGCCCCAGTCACCTCAGACGCTGGCCAGAAAGAGGACACTGCAACCTAATACCACCTGTTGTTTCTCTCACTCCCTTGGGAGTACACCCATCCTGCTGCTACCACTACCAAAATGCTCTGGGCAGTGCACAGACGCTTGATCACTGTCCCTTCCTACAACTAGGAGCAGCCCATGCAGTACCTCCTGTGGGGGCTAAATGGGACAGGGTGCTTCTTGCATGGTCTACGGTTGGTGGGGGCAACCCACCACAGTTCTCTCTGAATCCAGAGGTGGGTGTGGCCCACTACCACTAGGGGTACCACAGGCACCATTTGCAGCCTCAATCACCTCAGAGGGAACCACAGAGGAGGAGGTCATGACCAAACACCACCTGTTGTTACTCTCACTCCCCTGGGAACACATCTGCCCTGCTGCTGCCACTGCCAAACACTCTGGGCAGCTCCTACATGCTTGATTACTGTGTCTTCCCAGGACCCTGCAACTAGGAGTAGGCTGTGCAATACCTCCTGTGTGGGCTAAGCGGGACAGGGTTGTTCTTGTGTGGTCCACAGGTGGTGAGGCAAACCACTGCAACTATCTTTGACCCCAGAGGTGGGCAGAGTCTGCCACCACTAAGGTCTGTGAACAGGCACCACTTGGGGCCCCAGTCACCTCAGAGGGCACCACAGAGGTGGGCATTGTGACTTTACACCACATGTTGTTGCTCTCACTCCCTTAGGAACACACCCACTCTGCTGCTGACATTGCCAAATGCTCCAGGCCAGCACCCACATGCTTGATCACTGTCATTCCCCAAGACCATGCAAATAGGAGTAGCCTGCACTACCTTCCGGTGGGTCCTTGCTACTGTCAAGAGCCCAGCAACCAGGCACTGACTACTAGCCCTACCCATTGCCTCCTTCTCCCTGGAAACACACTCAGCACCCTGGAGACAATAGCCAGCTCACATTAAAGAAAGAGACAGCAAATATCCAAACTCCCATGCCAAAAATAAATAGCAACCCCCACAAAATACAAAGGGATGCTGTGCATAGAAATAGCCCTACAAGTCTATAGTTTGGTTTCCCTAAACTCACAGAAAAAGAAAAACATAAGCAAGATGAAGAAGCTCAGGAACCACTCCCAGTTAAAAGAATAGGAGAATTCACCTGAAGCAGGAAATAATGAAACAGACCTCTGCAGTCTGATAGACACTGAGTTCAAAAGGGAGATAGTGAAAACACTGAAGGAATTAAGGGTGAATATGAAGGAATTGAGTGGATATAAACAATAATGCAGATTACTTTAGTAAGGAACTAGAAAATATAAGGAAGAGCCAAGAAAAATTATAAAATTCATTTTCAGAGGTGCATATGGAGCTAAAGAGGCTAAAGAGCAGAATGAATAATGCAGAGGAACAAATAAGCGATGTGGAAGATAGAATAATGGAAACCACCCAATCAGGACAACAGATAAAAAAACAAAAGAAAAAAAAATGAAAGCAATAAAAGAGATCTATAGGATAATATAAAGCAGGCCAATCTACACATAATAGTAATTTGAGGAGAAGAAAAAGAAAAAGGGGATTGAAAATGATTTTGAAGAAATTATGTCTGAAAACTCTCCAATCTAAAGGAAACAGATATCAAGATATAGTAAGCACAGAGGGTCCCCAGAAAGTTGAACCCAAACAGGCCCACATTAAAGCCTACATTAAGGCATAATGTTAAAAACAGCAAAAGTTACAGAGAGAGGATTCTAAAAGCAGCAAGAGGAAAAGAAAGAGTTAATTATAAGGGAACCCCAATAGGGCTATCAGCTGATTTTTCTACAGAAACACTACAGGCCAGAAGAGAATAGCAAGATATATTCAAAGTTCTAAAAGGGAAAAATTTTCAGCCTTAAGTACTCTACCCAGTAAGAATATCATTTAAAATAGAAGGAGAAATAAAGAATTTCTCCAACAAACAAAAGCTAAAAAAGTATAGCAATACTAAACATATTCTAAAAGAAACACTGCAAGGGCTCCTCTAAATAAAAAAGAAGAAATAGGATGGAGGAAATCATAATTGGAAAGCAATACCTTAAATAAGCCAGTATATAGATCTAAAAGGAGAAAAAAAACCCTATTGTAAAAGCAAAGATAAACACAGGGAACAGCAAAAGGACAACCATGAAGATGTCAAAAAAGGACTTCAAAATCACAAAATGTGGGGAAGGAAAGTAAGAAAATCTAGACTCTTTTTTGAATGTCTTTGAGCCTATATAACTGTCAGGCTAAATCAAGCAGATATAGGAAGGGATTAACATACTTCAAAAACAGGGAAACCACAAATCAAAACCAAACATTACATTCACAAAAACTAAAAAGAAGAGGGCATGAGCATAAAATAAAAGGAAATCATCCAATCAAAAAAAGGAAAGAGTAAAGGAGAAACAGAATCAACTAGAAAACAAGGTTTAAAATGGCAGTAAATACATATTTATCAATAATAACCTTAAATATCAATGGACAGAATGCTCCAATCAAAAGACATAGAGTGGCAGATTGGATAAAAAAGCAAGATACTACAATATGCTGTGTTCAAGAGGCTCACTTTAGGGCAAAGGTCACTTATAAATTGAAAGTGATGGGATGGAAAAGATAGTCCATGTGAATGGAAAAGATAGGAAAGCAGGAGTATTTTCATATCAGACAAAATATACTTTAAAATGAAGGCCATAAAGAAAGACAAATAAGCTCACTATTTAATGATAAAAGCATCCATTCAAAAAGAGGATATTACAATCATTAATATATATGTCCCAAATATAGGAGCACCCAGTATATACAGCAAATACTAACAGACATAAAAGGAGAAACTGATGGGAATACAATCATAGTGGGAAACTTTAACACCACACCCACATCAATGGACAGATCCTCTAGAAAGAAAATCAATAGGGCAAGAGAGATCCTAAATGACCCAATAGAAAAGTTAGCCTTCATTGACATTTTCAAGACATTACATCCAAAGAAATCAGAATATACAATCTTTTCATGCACATGGAACATTCTCAAGGATTGACCACATACTGGGGCACAAAACTAACCTCAACAAATTTAAGAGTAAAGCAATTATTTCATGTAACTTCTCTGACCACAATGGTGGGAAACTAGAAATCAACCACAGGAAAATAAATGAGGAAAAACTGACTACATGGAGACTAAACAACATGCTACTAAAGAACCAATGGGTCAATGAGGAAATCAAATGGGAAAATAAAAAATACCTTGAGACAATGATAATGAAAACACAACCATTCAAAATCTATGGGATACCACAAAAGCAGTATTGGAGGGAAGTTCACGGCAATACAGGTCTTCCTCAAAAAAAAAAAAAAAAAAAGAAAGAAAGAAAAAAAAAGAAAAATCTCAAACAAAAACCTAGCAGGAGGGATAACTCTCCCTGACTTCAGGCAATGTTACAAAGCCACAGTCATCAAGACAGTGTGGTACTGGTTCCAAAACAGACATATAGACCAATGCAACAGAACAGAGAACCCAGAAATAAGCCCAGACACTTATGGTCAATTAATCTTTGACAAAGGAGGCAAAAATATAAAATGGGAAAAAGACAGTCTTTTCAGTAAGTGATGCTGGGAAAACTGGACAGCCACATGGAATCAATGAAACTGGAACACACCCTCACACCAAGCACAAAAATAAACTCAAAATGTCTTAAAGACCTAAATGCAAGACAAGACACCATCAAACACCTAGAAGAGAACATAGGCAAAACATTATCTGACATCAACCTTACAAACATTTTCTCGAGTCAGTCTCCTAAGGCAACAGAAATAAAAGCAAAAACAAATCAATGGGACCTAATAAAACTGACAAGTTTTTTTGCACAGAAAAGGAAACCATAAAAAAAAAAACAACAAAAAGACAACCTACGGAATGGGAGAAAATAATTTCAAATGACGCAACTCACAAGGGCTTACTCTCTAAAATATACAAACAACTTATACAACTTAACAGCAAAAAAACCTAACAACCCAACTGATAAATGGGCAAAAGTCCTGAATAGACATTTCTCCAAAGAGGATGTATGGATGGCCAAAAGGCACATGAAAAAATACTCAGCATCACTGATTATTAGTGAAAAGCAAATCAAAACTACTGTGAGGTACCACATCATACCAGTCAGAACAGCCATCATTAATAAGTCCACAAATAACAAATGCTGGAGAGGGTGTGGAGAAAAGGGAGCCTCCTACACTGTTGGTGGGGGTATAAATTTGTACAACCACTATGGGAAACAGTATGGAGGTACCTCAGAAAACTAAATATAGTTTACCGTATGATCCAGCAATCCCACTCTTGGGAATATATATTCCTTGTAAAAGATACATGCACCCATATGTTCACTGCAGCACTATTCACAATAGCCAAGATATGGAAAAAACCTAAATGTCCATTGACAGATGAATGGATTAAGAAGATGTGGTATATATACACAGTGGAATTCTACTCAGCCATAAAAAAGAACAAAATAATGCCATTTGCAGTAACATGGATGGAACTAGAGACTTTTATGCTAAGTGAAGTCAGTCAGAAAGAGAAAGACAAATACCATATGATATCACTTATATCTGGAATCTAATATATGGCATGAATGAATTTTTTTTTTTTTTTTGCCATTTCTTGGGCCGCTCCCACGGCATGTGGAGGTTCCCAGGCTAGGGGTCAAATCGGAGCTGTAGCTGCCAGCCTATGCCAGAGCCACAGCAACACGGGATCCGAACCACTTCTGCAACCTACACCACAGCTCAAGGCAATGCTGGATCGTTAACCCACTGAGCAAGGGCAGGGATCGAACCCGCAACCTCATGGTTCCTAGTCGGATTCGTTAACCACTGCGCCACGACGGGAACTCCATGAATGAACCTTTCCACAGAAAAGAAACCCATGGACTAGGAGAACAGCCTTGTGGTTGCCAAAGGGGAGGGGGAGGGAATGGGATGGACTGGAAATCTGGGGTTAATAGATACAAACCATGGCATTTGGAAGGGATAAGCAATGAGAGCTTGCTGTATAGCACTGGAAACTATATCTAGTCACTTATGATGGAGCATGATGGAGGATAATGTGAGAAAAAGAATGTATGTGTATGTGAGACTGGGTCACTTTGCTGTACAGTACAAAACTTACCAAACACTGTAAACCACCTATAACAGAAAAAATAGAAAACATTAAAAAAAAGCAGATATTAAGAAGAAAAATATCAATTCAACAACTTAACCCACTACCTAAAAGAATTAGAAAAAGAAAAACAAAGCCTAAAGTCAGCAGAAGGAAGGAAATCCTAAAAATCAGAGGGGAAATCAATAAAAGATTCAAAAAGCATTAGAAAAAAAATCAATAGGACCAAGACCTGGTTCTTGGAAAGGATAAAGAAAATTGACAAACCTCTGGCCAGACTCACCAAGAAGAGGAGAGAAACAACTCAAACTAAATGAGAAAGGAGGAATCTCAATGGATCCTGCAGAAATACAAAAAGCCATAAGAGAATGCTATGGACAATTATGTGTCAGCCAATTTGACAATCTAGAATAAATGAACCACTTTCTAGAGACTTGCAGACCACCAAAACTGAATAAGAAGAAATATATCATTTGAACAGACTGATCATGAAAAATGAAATTGAATATGTAATAAAAACACTCTCTACAAATAAAAGTATAGGACCAGATGGCTTCACAGGCAATTCTACCAAATGATGCAAATGACAAGGGTTTAATCTCTAATATATAAACAACTTATACAACTCAACAGCAAAAAAAACCAATAACCATCAGAAAGGGAAACTAAGCAAACAATCCATTTATAATTATACCAAAGTTACCTAGGAATAAATTTCATGGAAATGAAAGATCTATAGACTGAAAACTAGAAGAGGTTAATGAAAAAAACTGAAGATGACACAAATAAATGGAGATATTTTGTGCTCGTGGATTGAAATTATCAATTTGTTAAAGTGCCCATGCTACTCAAAGCAATCTACAGATTCACTACCATTCCTATCAAAATTACAATGGCATTTTTCTCAGAAGAAACAATCCTAAAACCTGTGTGGACCACAAATAACTCCAAACAAACAAAGAAACCTTGATTGATTGATTTTCTTTTTAGGGCTGCACCTGTGGCATATGGAAGTTCCCTGGCTAGAGGTCAAATGAGAACTACAGCAGCTGACCTATGCCACAGCCACAACAATGCCAGATCTGAGCTGCATCTGCAACCTTTACCACAGCTCATGTTAATACTGGATCCTTAACCCACTGAACGAGGCTAGGAATTGAACCCGCATCCTCATGCATACTTGTTGCGTTTGTTACTGCTGAGCCACAACAGGAACTACCCAAAGCAAACTTTAGAAAGAATAAAAAAGCAGAAGGCATCACACTCCCTGATTTCAAACCATATTACAAAGCTATAGTAATCAACACAGTATAGTTTTGCATAAAAACAGACACACAGATCAGTAGAACAAAATAGAGAGCTCAGAAACACAGGCATATAGAGTCAACTAACTCACCACAAAGGATCCAAGAATATACAGTAGGGAAAGGACAGTTTCTTCAATAAATGTTGGGAATAAATCTTTAAAGCCACATGCAAAAGAATGACATTGGATCACTACCTTTCACCCAACAACAAAAAAATTAACTCAAAATGGATTAAAGATTTTGAACAGAAGACCTGCAACTGGAAAACTAGAAGAAAATGTAGGTGGAAAGCCCTTTGACATTGATCTTGGCAATGATTTTTTTTTTTAAAGCAAAAACAAGTGGGACTCCATCAAACTAAAAAGCTTCTGCACAGCAAAGAAAATCTTCAACAAAATGAACAGGCAGTTTACTGAATGGGAAAAAAATATTTGCAAGTCTTATATCTAATAAGGGTTTATCTAAAACATATAAAGAACTCATCTAACTCAATAGGGAAAAAAATCCAATTTAAAAAGGGCAGAGGAGATGAATAGACATTTTTTTCAAAGAAGAAACAAATGGTCCATAGGTACATGAAAAATATACTCAACTTGACTAATAATCAGGAAAATTCAAATCAAAACCACAGTGAGATATCACCTCACTCCTGTTGGAATGGCTATTATCAGAAAGACAGATATAACAAGTTTTAGGATGTGGAGAAAAGTGAACTCTTGTCAACTGTTGGTGGGAATGTAAGTGGGTGCAGCCACTTTGATAAACAGTATGCAGAAGCCTCAAAAAATTAAAAATAGAATCTCATATGAACCAGCTATACCACTTCTGGATATTTACCTGAAGAAAATGAAAACAGCTAATTTGAAAAGACATGCGCACCCAAAATCACCACAGCATTATTTATAACAGCCAAGATATGGAGACAACCTAAGTGCCCTCAGTGGATGAAATGATAAAGAAAATGTGGTATGTATGTATACACACACACACATGCACACAGAAATATCAATCAGCCATAAAAAAGACTAAGTCTTGCCATTTGTAGCAACACTTATGGACCTGAGGGCATCATGCTAAGTAAAATACGTCAAAGACAAATACCATATGGTCTCACTTATATGTGGAATCTAAACAAAACCAAAAAACAAAATAAATATGGAGAACAGACTGGTGCTTGCCATAGGCAGGAGGGGGCGGTGGGAGAGGTGGGAGTGGGTGGGTGAAATAATGAAGCGGTCAAAAGGTTGACATTTCAAGTTATAAAATAAATCATGGAGATGTAATATATAACAGGATGACTATAGTTAATAATCCTATATTGCACATTTTGAAGATGAATAGATCTTAGTTCTCATCACAGGAAGACTTTTTTTGCTATGGTGAAGGATATTAATTAGATTTATTGTGGTGGTCATTTTGAAATGTATACAATTCATTATGTTGTACACCTGAAACTAATATAATGATATGTCAATTATACCTCAATTAAAACTTCAACACCCTAAGGTCTACTCCAGACCTGCTATTTGAGAATTCGCAAGTTTAACAAGATCCACAGGTGATTCACATTAAAGCTTGAGCCATACTTGCCTAGAAAGTTTTAGAAGAGGAGTTTGAGAGTGTTTTAGAGGAAGGAAGGGGGAAAGACTTATTTCTCTGTCTTTTAGGAAAAATAATCACTTAGAATGATCAATGTGCACGTCTATGCCCTTGAGTGACCTCAGTGATACAATGCAGAAACATCTCCCAGGTGTATCCAGGTCTGTTCCCAATTGTAATTTCAGAAAGGGCCAATAAGCCTTGAGGACCTAGAAGCAGAGCTGCCTTGGGCTCAGTGAGAGCTATCGGCAGTGGACTTTTCCAGGTAAGAGAAAGATGATATCCCCCAGGAGTGGGAGCATAGGGGAGCTCATGCCCCTTTGATTATGAAGCACATATATTAGGTCGCTGGAATTAAGCAGGGTTTGGTAGAGGCCCGGCAAAGGAGCCGCTGGCTGAGCATGTTGATTGGCCAGTCTTGAGCATTTTTTCCAGACTCACCTGGGACATAAATGACTTATATGTCACAAATGAATTCTGTGACCACATTTCCCCCAAATAACATTGCATCTTCATTAGAGATGGTCCCAGCATATTAATGGGAAGTTCCAAGTGATTGTTTTCCAAAGAACACACTTCAAGGTGGGGATGGAGCAATACAAATGCAGTCATGTGTAGACACCAGTTCCAATAAGTTCAAGTTGCTAACTGTCCCCAAACATTTGGCCACATTATTTAATACAGTTACACAAAGAATTAAGAGCCTTGTGGTTGCTTTGGGATGTTCTCACCAGCCAAGCTTAATGGTATGTTTCAGACACCAACCAATCAGAAACTATGCCTGACTATGTCGTCCTACCCATTAGCCCCAGTCTCTGACAAACCGTAACAGCTCTCATCACATGGTTGGTGGGTAATCAACTGATTATCAGTCCTGGCTGGCAGCTCTTTAAGAGGCTTAGTAGGACTCTGGGAGGTTTTTGACACAGACTTTGGGAGAAACAGTATATACAATTATATCATTTTCCCCACCCACCACACCAGATTTGTGTGTGTGTGTGTGTGTGCTTGTGCATGTGCCAACATTCTGAAACAGACAAGGGGTCAGATGAGTAGGACAACTATTCTCTGTCTAGAGGCTCTGTTTACCTGCACTGAGGAAAGCCTAGGCCTCTAGTTATAACAGGAGTTCCTGACTTGTGCCCAGTCCCACCTGGCCCAGAAATGATGACAGCAATGAGGCCACTCCTGGCACCCCACAGCCCTGGGCTGCTCTGTCATGGCCAGGTGTGTGTCACTGCTCAGGTTTGCTCTTCCCTGAAGAGTCCTCAGTTTGTGTTGGCTTTTCTTCTAAGTCAGAACTAAACATCAAGTTTCCTCTCCAAGTGGAGAGTCACTGTGGTTCCTCCCCACATCCAGCTGAGCCCCTATTTTGGAGCTCTAATGAGCTAACCTGGGACTTTTTGGCTAACCTCCAGCAGAGAACCAAGAAAGGAGTTGTTGGTATCCAGCTAGGCTTCAACTCTTGGCTTGGAACACTGGTTCACTACTCTGGCTTTACATCAGCATCATCTGGGTGGGATGGAGGTGGGGCTTCTAAAACATGCCCATTTTGGGTCCCACCCCTGAGAAAATGACTTAGAATCGCTGGAGAAACTTTAAAAGACTTTGTCCAGGCTGCACCTCCCAGAGGTGCTCTCTGCAACCCAGCTGAGAACCCTGGGTCTAAACCAACACTGCAACTCCCAGACGGCTCTCATCAGAACTTTACATCCCCAGCTCCTGCACAGCTGCTGAGAAAAGGTGGCCACAGAGAAAATGAGTCTCAAGGAGTCACTGAGGGTCTGATGCTGGTCTGAGAAAAGGAAGACCTCAGAGTGGAGGGAAATCAAAAGGAAAGTGTAAGGGTGTGGGAGGTGTGTTAGTGTTATTGAAGAATGGTCAAACACTTGGGGCTTTAGGAAGGGTCCAGAGCAGGGTTAGCTGATTGACAGATGGGAATGTGAAAGGTCGATAATCACAGAGGATGTGGCAGTGGTGCCATTTTACTTCCTATTGTGGCAGAACTATACCTTCAGAATATATTTCAGATAAAGCCCTCTCACCTTGAGGAATCTAAAAAAATGTGATACAAATGTACTTATTTACAAAAGAGAAATAGATTCACAGACAAAAATCATGGTTACCAGAGGGGAAAGCATGGGGGAGAGGGATAAAGCATGGGGGAGAGGGATAAGCATGGGATTTGGGATTAAGAGATACAGACTATTATATGTAAAATAGATACATAACAAGGACCCACTGTATAGCACAGGGAACTATATATTCAATGTCTTGTAATAACCCCTAAGAGAAAAGAATCTGAAAAAGAATATACGTATGTATGTGTGTGTGTGTGTGTAACTGTATACATAAAACTGAGTCACTTTGCTGTACACCTGAAACACTGCAAATCAATTATACTTCAATAAAAAATAAAAATTAAAAAAGCTCTCTCACCTGGCCCCAGCTGGAGAAGGCCCACTCCACACATAGCTGTTGGTTACAGGCCTGGGTGTCCACTGGCCGTTTGGCGAGCTGTGTGCACATGTCATTGGACATAGGAGTGGAGATCCCAGAAGCTTTCAGCTTCTGGCAGGTCACCCGGCGGGTCTGGACACCTCCCCCACAGCTCCGGGTACAGGCGGACCAGGAAGTCACCATCCACCTGGAAGGAGGAAGAAGAGTCAGGGGAAAGGGTCAAGACACAAGGAGGGGAATGATGTCAGCATCCTCCTGTTCTCACCACACAGCAGATAACTGGAAGGTTCCATCTCCTTTCATGGTACACACTTGGGGTGCTGGGCTGAAAATGCATCCCTCTCAAGATACTGACCTTAAATCCCTGGAAATTGTGAATGTTACCTTATTTGGACAAAGGGTCTTCACAGATAAAGTAAAATAATTTGAGGTGAGATTATGCTGCATTAACTGGGTGAGCATCTATCCAGGACATGATCATGTAAATCCTATCATGTGTCCTTGTGGGAGAAAGGCAGAGGGAGATCTGACATAGCAGAGGAGATAGTGGGACCATAGAGGTGGAGGCTGAAGTGATGTGGCCACAAGCCAAGGGACCCCTAGAGCCACCAGAAGTTGCAAGGGTAGAGGAACCGATTCTCTCCTAGTGCCTTTGGAGGAAGTGCAGCATAACCTGCTGATACCTTAATTTTAGACTTCTGGCCTCCAGAACTGTAAGAGAATACATTTCTGTTGTTTTAAGCCATCATGTTTGTGTAACTTGTTATGGCAGCCACAGAAAACAAATACCCTTTGGGCATTACATAAGGAACAGCATCTTGAAAGAGTTTTCTGGAGATCAGTTGCTTGATCTTAACCTTGGCGCTCAAAACAGTGAGCTTGCAGATGCAACACTCTGGGGGAGACAGTCCTTTAGCTGGTTATGCTGCACTGTGGCTCTGGTACTTCCTAGAGGCACCCAAGTGTGGGGCAGAGAAGGCGCAGTTTCCTAGCAAAGCCAGATCCAAGCCTGGAGCACCTCCTGACCCTGGCAGTCTGAGTCTCAGTTAAGCCAGGTTTTGTCTGCTGGTACTCACTGTTTTTTCTACCCTGCTATAACCCACGTCTCATTTAATTTTGTTTAATCCCTCAGAAACCTACAAAGTTTCTTCAAGTTTTCTGGAGCAATTTCCCACCTCCGGGAGTGGGAAATTGCTCCAGTCCATAGGCCTTACACCTCTTAGGGCTGCATATGTGGTGAAAGTAAGTTGTTTTCAGAATGTGAGGTTCCAACTGCAGTTTGGATCCTCACAAGTGAGACTGCCCAGGGCTGTGACATATGGCTTTTCTCATAAAGCCAAGCTGTCAGCTGGGAAACACTCTGAAATCCTTGGTCCGTATACAAATGTGGAGGCTTCTCTTGGGATGTTTGAACCCTGGGCTAGTTCTCAAAGATGAGGGGAAGGGACTGCAGTTTGGGAAAGAGTGAGAAAAGATTTGGTGCTTTCCAGCCATTTTCTTCAATCAAGAGAAAACATTCTTTAGTTTTACTGCCTAGAAAAAAATTTATCTACACGAAGTGGTTGAAACAGCTATTGGGGTCAAAGCGGGACTTCCCAGTACTGTTCAAAAAGACGACCAGGGTGACATGAGTTTGTGTGCAAAGAACAGGGCTAATGTGCCCAGGGGGCTTGGTGAGGAAACCAGTCAGAGGTGAGCCTGTGTCCACTTCCTAGTTCAGTAGTGGCACATCTGGCTTTCGGGAGAGGCCAGGGCCAGGGAACAAATTCTTCCTGAATGTGGATCTGTGACTTATTTAGTTTGGTGGAACGTCCCTGCTCCACTCACCCCAGAGAGAGATGACTGCGTGCAGATTTCCACCCGGCAGGAGCTGAGCCATTTAGGAAACAGGCAGAAGGTGTTATAAAGCCCCCTGGGGCACTGAAACCCAAGCAGACCCAGCCATTATCTCATTTGCAGAAGTAAATGAGGCTGATTGACTCTGACCATCACCACAGTGAATCAAAAAGTCCCTGGCATGTCCAAGACCTCTTCTTCATTTCACACAGTTTGGCAAGGGCAGTCTTCCAGCCTCTCGTATCCCTGGTGAATGTCAGGCCTGCCTTTCAATCAAGTTTTATTTCCAGATATACATTTCAGCAATTTTTCAGGAGCTGGGGTGGGGGCTTTGAGAAAGGAGAGGTCCAGGCTCTATTACAGTTCAGGAAGGGTATAAAAGGACATTAATCATTCCCGTGGAAACCTTCCCGTCAGCAAGTCAAACTGCTGATATTAATGAGTGTGTTTCATATTTCATTGAGGCTCTCCTTGGTTTCAGCTGCTTCTTATGACTCAGCTGGCAAAACACAAAGCAGTTGCCTAAGTAGTGGGTGAACGTCCCACAGATAGGTAGTGAAAGGGCGTTTCAGGAGCCAGCCAGTGCCCCCCATCCCTCAGCTCAGGGCACCATGCTGCTGCCAACTAAAACCCATCCATTATCCCTTTAGCTACTGCCTGAACACTGGGCGTGTGCGTGTGTGTGTGTGTGTGTGTGTGGCACAGTGCTCAGTGGGACTCACAGCTGCTCAAAGTGCAAGGATGGAAGAGGCAGATTGTGAGTGTCATTCTGAGCTACAGGACCCAAATGCAGAGAATATGCCCTTAAACAACACGGGTAGGAACTACACAGGTCTGCTTGTATTCAAATTTCTTTCACTAAATACCTGCTACAGCACCACATCATCTGCGGTTGTGAAACCGCCGATATTTAGGGCTGACTATAAAGTTATAGGTGGATTTTTAACTGCTCAGAGTTGGTGCGCCTAATTTCTGCCTTGTTCAAGGATCAACTGTAAACCAAAAGCTGAGGTAGCTATGGGAAATGGAAATTTATATCAGCTTTAGCAGGATGCAACCCTTTGTAGGAGGGAGGATAAGATTTCCTCAACTAAATTGGAGTACTGATTAGCACAGGTATTTACAGTTAGGAGAAATGAGAGGGGTGGGGGTACAGGCTAGTCCTCACTAGCCACTAAGCACTTCAACTGCAAAAATATTTCTGCTCTTACAAACCACCTGAGGAACCAGCTTCTCACTTCAGGAGGGGAGCTCTCTTTTTCCAGGCCTGGGATGCTCCTGGTCCCTGAACAGACCCCTGCAGACCCTTGGGAAACCTGGGAAAGCTTTAGCTGGCTCAATGGTGAGGGAACCAATAGCCAGGAAAGGAGGCTTATCCTGTGGTGGAGAGGTTGGTGGGTCTGCACTGATAGGACAGGGCAGCTCCTTGGATGTCAGGCCCCTTACCTGCACTCAGCATCTCTCACTCTCAGAGTGCCAGACAAGGGCTGGTCATGAACTTAGCTAAAAGTCCAGGCCTATCGTGGGGAGTGGGCAGCTTGAGCCAGCATCCAGGGCACTCACCGGGAAGGGCAGTCTCTTCGGTTGCAGGCAATGGGCTGCACAGCAGGGCGTGCCTTCCCCGCGCAGTGAGTGGGGTTGACTTCTGTGCTGTTCAGGAGACACCGCAGGCGGGGCTGCTGAACACCCCTGTTACCACAGGAGGCCGAGCAGGTTGCCAGTCTATCCACAGACCACCAGTAATCTGTCACAGAAGGAGGATCAGAGGTGAAGAGGAGATAGCTTCAATGCCCATGCTATTCCTTCAGAGCAGCGTAGGGTGGGGTGGGTATGTGGGCAAGAGATGCTGTTATGAATGAAGCTCTGTCTCCATTCCCAACCTATCTAAGGAAGGCCTTGGTTGGCTCATCCATAAAGTGAGTACAATAGCCCTTACCTCATCACACTACTATGAGGACTGGGTATAAGAAATCATAGGACACACAGCACTTAATCAGTGGCTGTAGCTCTTGTATTTTCAAACCTATTTCCTAAAGTAGTTTTTTTTCTTTCTATTAGTTTACAGTGACTTTACTTTTCAACAATGGTATAGAAAGATATCAGAGCTACTTAACAGTCACATTTAAAAGTATATATATGAGTTGGACATTGTACTCGTTAAAGAAAAACAGCATATTCAGAAGAGCATTTATGGGAGATGATGACGTCAGATAGGCAGTTTTCTTTGGATTTTCTCTTTGGGGGTCTGGGACTCACTAGTAGGAAAGCTGTTAAAAATAACTGTGGGCTGGTAAATTTTGAGTGCTTATTTGCAAAGTTGTGTGTTATACATTTTGCAGATAGGTACTGCTTCTGGTTTTCAGCAGAGGATGGCTGGCTGGCAAAAAATGGAACATTTACTTTCCTATTTGGAAAAGCAAATGGTGGGGGAAGATGTTTAAGGGGGAAAGCCCATGTGCTCAGAAAAACCTCCCTCCTTATGTGCTAAACTGGCACAAATGGTCTCTTCCCAGGAATCCTCCATTTTAAGATGCATGTAGTAGAATTTAGCTTTTCCTGCAAGTATCATGCGCAGGCCACAGGTAGAACCAGTCTATGGAAAACTTAAAAGCATCACTTTAGTTCCTGTAACAAAGCTAGTTTGGATCCCTCTCCCACTGTTTTGGGCTCATTCACTACCCTTTCTTGGGGCAGTGCCCAACCCAAGTCTCTGACCTGCCCGTGTGCCTGGAAAGTTAATGTGTGAGTCTGCTTTGTGGTCAGGCCATGGGGAAGGTGCTTGGAAAGCACTTAGCATGTGACTGCAATTGAACACTCTCATGGATGATTGGCAAGTCCTGGCACAAGCCCCTATTCTCCAGGGCAGGGGCAGTAACCAAGTGGTTCCGATAAAGAGGTAATTTTAGGCCAACGCAAGAGAGGAAACTTGCATTTTGACAGGCAGCTGTGTGTGCGTGTATGCACATGTGCACACACACATGCACACACTCTCTACTAATAAACCAGCATAAGGGAAATACATTGCTTTGCTATTTGGTGGTATCCTTGTGGTCCTGAGCAGAAGCCACATGACAAGCAGAAGCGCCCATTTATGAAAGTGGCACTGACTTTTCCAGGTTCTGCCGAGATGGGGCCTGGTGGCTCTTCTGAAGAGCCATGGTGTGGCAACACTGTTGGGCTTCAGTTTTCATGCTTTAGGAACCACTGGAGATCAGACATCACTTTGTTCTTCTAGATAATCCCAAGTAGATTGTCCTGTTCAGGAAGCAAGCCTGGCACCCAATGCCTTAAGGGTTTCTTACCTTGGATCACTAAAGAGGCTTTCTGAACAAGCATTCCGGCCTCATTCTGAGCAAGGCAGCTGAATTCCCCTTGAGACCCTCCACTGAGATTTGCAATTTGGAGAATCTGTCCAGCTGCCAAGATATGATGCATCAGTCCTGTGACATTGGCAATTGGCCGGCCACTGTGGAACCAGGTGATATTGGGAGTAGGGTAACCTTTGATGGGGCAGCCTAGAAGGACAGGAGAGGAGAAGTAAGTAATACAGCCAAAAAGGACACATTCCTGACCAGCTGTTTGATGGTTTCCATGGATCTTGAGGCCATATATATGATGTGGCTTGCCCAGGGCATTTTTCTTATGCTTCTCATTTCCAAGCAAACAGGAGATATACTTACTCTCTGAGATTCTGGGAGGGTGACTGTTATTCATTCAATTAAATAAAAATTCCTGGGGAACACAAAGTGCCTATTTATGTCTATGCCCCTATAATAACTTTTAAAAGATGAAGCAATTAAGATTTACTCATTGAACACTTTCTCAATTTAATTAGTTCCTATGCCAATTTTATAGTAAAATAAATCACTTCAAATGCAATGAGTTGGGAAAAACCCACATAGTATATAATAACATTTGAGAAGAATTAAACTTTAATTGGTAAAAATCTGATGTCTGCCTCCATTTTACTCTTTATGTGATTTTCAAGCCAAAATTTTTCAACAGAGACTAGGAAAACAATTTTAAACACTGATCTCATTTTTCTGTAAGTCAAGAGCCTTGGACTTCTGACAACCAAGCCTGCATTGGAAAATACAAAGTTATACTTATTTACATAGTCATTGAACATATTTTGCTACATTAAAATTCCAAAGTATTATACTGAGATATGGTATCTACACAAGCCTTTGAGGCAAAGAATTAGTAAAATAAACTGATTACAATTGTTAGAGGAAACTCATTCCCTCTAAATTCATATTTGCTGAATTTGCTGTTGTGACCTGAGACACTTAGCTTCAGAGAAAATTTATTTGGAAGATTAAAACATGAGAAAAATCATTCAAAATTAAAGATTCTGGAGGCTTTATCTCAGTTCAGTTAAAAACCTATTTGGTGCCTACTGTTCTGGGGATAGTTAGTTAAGACTATCTTCTCTCTTGCAAGGAGATCACAGCTGGTATGGGATAAAAAAGAGCTCATGAATAAAACTGAGCTGTAAGGCAGAAGGTGAGATCAATGAGACACATAGATGGGCACCTGCATGGATGTGTGTACCTACAGATCAGTACAGAGAAGAGATTTTCTAATGTTGACTTGTTCTGTATTCTGGGGACAGCACTGTTAGAATTTGCATAGGATGGCAGCATTAACACAGGAAAGGTCCTTAGAGATCATCTAGCTTACTGCCAGGGGAGAAAACTGAGGTCCAGAGATCTTAAGAGACCTTCCCAAGATGAAGGGGCAGCGCTTCCATCTGACTCTTGTCTTCTACGCTTTCCCTCATACATACCACCAACTATTTACCTAGGCACCTTGATACCTCCCTTCCTTTGTCTGCTTACTTCCTACAGCCCTTTGCCTTTTTACATTTTCACTGTGGTTGTGTAGGTTGAAGAGGTGGGAACAGACTACTTTGAAGAAAGGCCCTGGAAAAACAGTGCTAAAATCATCCTTAGAAATTTCATTATGGAATATCATGTTACAGGATCCAATTTTTCACTCCTCCCTATGTGGACTCACTTTGCCAGGTAACTTTGTGTTGTCTTCCTATAATGGGTGGACTGTACTTCCCCACATTCTGACTTTAGGTTTGGCCATGTGACTACTCTGCTCAATAAAATGGCCACTAACAAACACTAATAGTGAACAATCTGAAAAGGAAATTAAGAAACAATGCTATTTACAAAAGAATCAAAAACAATAAAATACTTAGAAATAAACTAAGCCAGAGAGGCAAAAGACTTGTAAACTGAAAACTACAAAATACTGCTAAAAAATTAAAAATATAAATGAATGAAAAACTATCTCACATTCATGGGTTGGAAGACAATTTTTTAAAGATGTCAACTATTTTAATAAAAAAAAGATGCATGCAACTTTTTTCATAGCAGCAGTATTTAAAATAGCCAAGACATGGAAGCAACTTAAGTGTCTATGGATAGATGAATAAATAAAGAAGATATGGTACATATATACAATGGAATATTACTCAACCATAGAAAAGACTAAAATAATGCCATTTGCAGCAACATGGATGGACACAGAAATTATCATACTAAGTGAAGTAAGTCACACACAGAGACAAATATTAAATGAGATCACTAATATGTGGAATTTTATAAAAATTATACAAAAGAACTTATTCATAAAACAGAAACAGACTCAAAGATTTCAAAACTAAACTTATGGTTACCAAAGGGGAAATGTGCAGGGGAGGGATAAATTAGGAGGTTGGGATTAATGTAAACACTACTGCATATAAAATAGATAAGTAACCAGGACCTACTGTGCAGTGTAGGGAAACTGACCCAATACTTTGTAATAACCTATATGTTAAAAAATCTGAAAAGGAATGGATATATGTATATGTATAACTGATTCACTTTGCTGTATACCTGAAACTAAGAAAACATTGTTAAGTCAACTATACTCCAGTAAAATTACAAAAAAAGATGTCAATACTCCCCAAAGCAAACCCAATTCAATCACTATCAAAATATTAATGACTTAAAAAATTGTTTTTGAATGAGTAGAAAAATTCATCTTAAAATTTGTATGGAATCTCAAGGGACCCTCAATAGCCACCAAAACATTCTTGCAAAAGAAGAACAAAGTTAGAGGTCTCATACATCCTGATTTCAAAACTTATTACAAAGTTACAGTAATCAAAACAACATGGGACTGGAATAAAGACTGACATGCAGACTAGTAGAATACAAAGAGAACCCAGAAATAAGTTCTCAAATATATGGCCAAATAATTTTCAACATGAGTGCCAAGACCATGTAATGGGGAAAGGATAGTTCTTTTTTTTAAATTTTAAGTGAGAATTGCAACTTTTAAAAAATTTTTATTTATTTATTTATTTTTGCTTTTTAGGAATTCCCAGGCTAGGGGTCAAATTGGAGCTATAGCTGCCGGCCTATGCCACAGTCACAGCAATGCAGGATCTGAGCTGCGTCTGTGACCTACACCACAGCTCACAGCAACACCAGATCTTTAACCCACTGAGCAAGGCCAGGGATCAAACCTGCAACCTTATGGTTCTTGGTTGGATTCATTTCCGCTATGCCATGATGAGAACTCCAAGGATAGTCTTTTCATCAGATAAATGGTACTGGGAAAATTGGATATCTACATGCAAAAAATGATGTTGGATCCTTACTACACCATACACAAGAATTACGGATTTAGGACCTAAACATAAGAGTTAAAAGTATAAAACTCTTAGAAGAAAACATAGGGAAAAGCTTCATAATATTCGAATTGGCAGTGATTTCTTAGATATGACACTAAAAGCACAGGCAACAGAAGAGAAAAAAATTAGAGAAACTGGATATCATCAAAGTTAAAAGCTATTGTGTATCAAAGGACACTAATGCTCATACCCATTAAGTAGGAGAAAATATTTACAAATGATATATCTGATAGATTAATATCCAGAATACATAAAGAATTCCTACAACAAAAACAGCCAAATTAAAAAATGAGCAAAACATTCAACTAGACATTTCTCAAATATATGTAAATGATTAATAAACACATGAAAAGATGTTCAGTATCACTAACTGCTATAGAAATGTAAATCACAACCTCAATGAGATACCATTTTATATCCTTTAGGATGGGCTACTTAAAAAATAAAGAAAAAAGAGATTAACTAGAATTGGTGAAGATATACATGGAGCCACTATTGAAAATGATATCAAGTTTTCTAAAAGGATTAAATATAATAAAATATAGATTTACTATATGATGCAGAAATTCCATTTCTGATTACATACTTAAAGATCTGAAAACAAAGACTTGAATAGATATTTTTTTACCAATGGTCACGACAGCATTATTCATGGTAGCCAAAAGGGAGAAACAACCCAAATGTCCATCAGTGGATGGGTGGATAAACAAAATGTGATTTGTATGTATGTTGGAATATTATTCAGCCTTAAAAAGGAATAAAATTCTGCTATGTGTGACAACATGGATTATACTTGAAAAAATTAAGTGAAGGAAGCCAGAAAAAAAGACAAATATTGTATGATTCTCCTTATATCAGATATCTAGCACAGTCAAATTCATAGAAACAGAAAGTAGAATAGTAGTTACCAGGGGCTGGGGGAAGGAGGGTATGGTGAATTATTATTTAATGCATATAAGTTTCAGTTTAGGATGATGAAAAAGTTCTGGAGATAGATAGTGTGAGGTCGTACACCAATGAGAATGCAATTAATGCTACTGAACTGTACACTTAAAAATGATTAAAATAGTAAATTCCATGTTAAGCATATTTTACCATAACAAAAGAGAAGAGGTTGTAGATGGGCAGGTGTACCAGTTTTAATTCCAGACCTCAAGAGACCTTGTGAGTTATTGCCTGTGCTCTTGTGTCTCTGCCGTCATTGTAGAAGAACATGCTTGGACCAGCCTAATGATCCCAAGGGGAGGATGAAAGAAATGAGAACAGTCAAGTCACTCCACCCAAACCCTGTTTAGATCAGCTGAACTAAGATCGGTAAGAAAAAATGATTGTTATTTTAAGCTACTGAGTCTTGGGTTTATTTAATTTATTTATTTTTATTTTAAAATTTTTTTATTATAGTTGATATGCAATGATTTGTCAAATTCTGTTGTACAACAAAGTGACCCAATCACATATATTTCCCTGGGCTGTATGTTAGGATCCCATTGCCCATCCATTCCAGGTATAATGAATAGTTTGCATCCAAAAAACCCCCAAATGCCCACCCAACCCACTCCTTCCCTTTTTCCTCTGGGAATCCCAGGTCTGCTCTTCTTGGGTTTATTATAATGCAGCCCTCTTTTTTTCCAGGGGAAGTGTGGGTGTGGGGGGATAGGTAACAATACACTCAGGGAATAGAGGCTTCCAGATCTCCTTGGCTCAGGCAGCTAAGGCTTCTATTTCAGTGGAGTTTCCACCTGGGTGCTAACCTGGCTCTCACCTGAGCAAGCTCCCCACATGCTTCTGGTGGCATTTAGGCTTCTATCTGCCATGAGGTCCATGGTGGTTACTCTGCATTCTTGCTATGAAATAGGAGTGGGAATGGCCTTGGGGAGGGGTGTATAGAAATCCATCCACTGGGAATCTCCAGGGACAAGCAGCACACACTCTCTCTAATCCCAAAGGTAGTCTGGAGCCAGATGAGGGTTCCCTTTTATAAGAGGCAGGAAAGCTGTATGTTTATTTAGCAAACAGCATGATTTCAAAAGTGGAGCTTGAAATAGGTACAGCTTTTCAGACTTACTGAAATAGACAAATATGTCTTCCTCTCATATCTGCTTTAAAGAAAAAAAAAAGATGTCATATGCTGTTGAGATGCTGGCTCCATGAATCATTTTGTGTGGACAGAGACCTGATGAGGCAGACTTGATTACAAATTGAAAAGTAAGAATCTTGCTATTCCCAAGGAGACAGGTGATATGTGGCTAGGGCCTTTCTCATATTTATTCCTAATCTTTTCCAGCTCCATCAGGATTGATTTTCAGAGAGACTATTTAGGAAGGAAAAGGAGTGGTAGCAGCCATAGTCTGTTTTCTATAGCTGAAAAAGTATCTAGAAGCCAGAAATCTTAGCTAATGTAGAGGGATATTTGCATAACAATTACATTCAAAATCCTCCCTCTCTCCTGAAATCAGAAGTCATAGGGAATAGCCAAGATACCTCTCTTAAACCACCTGGGTCTTGGATTGGACATATTTCCATGACCTTCTACCCTGGGTCTCTTGGTGAAGCATGAGAGCTGCCATGGATGTGGAATTCTTGAAACTCAACTTGAGAAAGACTCTTGAGGAACAGAGACTAAGACTTTAGGTTTTTGAGAGGTTGCTTTCATAGTGATGCCTCTCATTCTGAAACCAATCAGGGTGAAGATCTGTTTGGCAGAACTTTCTTTAAGAAAAAGCAGTTTTGTTACTTTCAAATGCAGTTACACAGATACGTGACTCTCAAATAAAGCTCTAGAGTTTTTAAAATTTATTTTTATTAGAGTACAGTTGATTTACAGTGTTGTGTCAATTTCTTCCATATAGCACAGTGACCCAGTCATGTGTATGTGTGTGTGTATAGATATATATATATATATTTTCCCCTTATACTAGCTTCTATCATGTTCTATCCCAAGAGACTGTATATAGTTTCCTATGTTGTAAAATAAGCTACTGCACCCCTATATTCACTGCAGCACTATTTACAATAGCCGAGACATGGAGACAACCTCAATGTTGTTTAGGTTGACAGATGAATGGATTAAGAAGATGTGGTACATATATACAATGGAATACTACTCAGCCATAAAAAGAGATCTCTAGATTTTGATAGGGTTCTCTGGCTTCTGTTTTCTAATATATAAATGAGAGCTTTTGATTTAGTCCGTACTTTTCAAATTGATGTTCTCTGGGACTCTAAGGTTTTGCACAGGTATGGGGGTGGAGGGAGGACCCTCATAGGGAATCTGCATAGATTTAGGGTCTCCATCCCAAATTCAATTACAGCAGAATTATATATCTGGATTATGCATAAGAATATTCTTTCATTGATAACAAGTGAAGTAGATGATTTTTAAAGTACTTTTAGGTTCCAAGATTTCTCTACATCATGTCAAGCTCATTATCCTCACCCCTCTTCTTTTTTACTCCTCTTCTTCCCAAGTAGCCAAGCGTAAGAGGCAAAGAAGACTTAGTCAATCTATATTGCTTAGATCAATATGTAGTGAAATTGAACTCTGCTGATGAAAGGCTCCTGGAAGAGAAGTTATACAGGGAGGTTATTTATCATTAAGGTAAGCAAAGACCAGTAGAAGGGGAGAACAGTCCAGAAGATACACTATGAGCAAAGGTGCAAAGACAAAAATCCTGGTGATGTGTTTTGGAGGAAAGACTGGTTACCTCGACTAGAACATGGGGGACATAGATAAGGTTGGCATGGGAGAGTTGCAATGAGGAAGATACTGAAGGCCAGAATCTGGTCTTTTGGGACCCCCTGCAGGTTTCTTAAGAGAAGGAATGATCTAGGCTGACTTTAGAAAAATCATTAATCTGGTTCTTTGCAAGATGCACTGGCTTGAGAGAAAAGTGAATCTAGGATATCAGTTCAGGGGTGGCAAGTAATGAGACATTTGCAAAGGTAGTAAATGTGAGGGGGAGGATGTGATGAAGAGAAGTGGAAACAAGGAAGAAAAGCTAAATAGGCTTGAACACCAGTGAGATTATTAACATAAGTAAATCAAGAAAAGAAGCTATTCCTTATTTCCATCTCTTGAGATGGATATGTTTAGTTTTACGCATATTGTTTTTTTTTTTTTTTAGGACTGCACCTACAGCATATGGAGGTTCCCAGGCTAGAGGTCGAATCAGAGATGTAGCTACCAGCCTACATCACAGCCACAGCAATGCCAGATCTGAGCTGTGTCTATGACCTACACCACAGCTCATGGCAATGCCAGATCCTTAACCCATTGAGCTAGGCCAGGGATCAAACATGCATCCTCATGGATGCTAGTCAGATTCATTTCCACTGAGCCATGATGGGAACTCTGCATATGGACTTTAAAGGTTGTGATAGCACTGAAGAATGGAACAATCCATACAGATGATAAAGATAAAAATGGAAGTTGGTCAGTGACAAGAACTGGAGACACCAATTTTGGGAACTAGTCTTAGAGATGGAAGAAGTCTTCAATAAAAGAGGTCAGGTCTCACCTGAATAGACATTTCTCCAAAGAAGATATACAGATGGCCAACAAGCACATGAAAAAATGCTCAACATCACTGATTATAAGATAAATGAAAATCAAAACTACCATGAGGTACCACCTCACACCAGTCAAAATGGTCCTAATTAATAAATCCACAAATAACAAATGCTGGAGGGGGTGTGGAGAAAAGGGAATCCTCCTGCACTGTTGGTGGGAATGTAAATTGGTACAACCGCTATGGAGAACAGTATGGAGGTATCTTAGAAAACTACACATAGAACTGCCATATGACCCAGCAATCCCACTCTTGGGCATATACTTGGACAAAACTTTCCTTGAAAAAGACACATGTACCCACATGTTCATTGCAGCCTGGGAGGTTCTCTAGCCTGGGAACCTCCATATGCTGTAGGTGCAATCCTAAAAAAAAAAAATCAATATGCGTAAAACTAAACATATCCATCTCAAGAGATGGAAATAAGGAATAGCTTCTTTTCTTGATTTACTTATGTTAACTATTCACAATAGCCAAGGCATGGAAACAACCTAAATGTCCATCGACAGAGGATTGGATCAGGAATATGATGTATATATACACAATGGAATACTAGTCAGCCATAAAAAGAACAAAATAATGCCATTTGCAGCAACATGGATGGAACTATAGAATCTCATACTAAGTGAAGTAAGTCAGAAAAAGAAAGACAAATACCATGATATTTCATTTATATCTAGAATCTAATATAGGGCACAAATGAACCTTTCCACAGAAAAGAAAATCATGGACATGGAGAACAGACCTGTGGTTGCCAAGAGGGAGGGGGCAGGAGTAGGAGGGCCTGGGAATTTGGGGTTAATAGATGCAAACTATAGCCTTTGGAATGGATAAGCAATGGGATCTTGCTGTATAGCACTGGGAACTATGTCTGGTCACTTGTGATGGAGCATGATAATGTGAGAAAAAAGAATGTATACATGTATGTGTGACTGGGTCACCTTGCTGTGCAGCAGAAAATTGACAGAACACTGTAGATAAGCTATAATGGAAAAAATAAAAATCATTATTAAAAAAAAGAAAAGAGGTCAGGTCTCAGAACAAAACAGTGGGAGAACTCTTAACATTCAGTGATTGAAGAAGGGAGATATTAAAGGGGTTTGTGGGATAGGTGTAAAATGGAGACCATGTGATTCATGGGAATCTGCAAAGGAAAGGAATTAAAGAAACAGGTTGTTGGCAAATAAGTGATCTATATAAGAATTTGTGTAATGATTAAGTGGTTTCATTTTTTCAGTGAAAATAACTCACCAAACATATTCTTCCACAGCTCCCCTCCTCCCTCTGCCTTGGTAGTGTAAAAGTAAATTTCATTCTAAATCATGTTTGAATGATCAAGAATTCCAAGTTAGTAGAATTGGAAATAAAAGTGTTCTGTATCATGAAAACATCCCATTCAATGCTGTGTACACATATTCCCTTATTTAACTTAAGAGAGTATTTATCTCTGGGTCTTGAATCTTTAGAAGTATACCAACAAAATGAAATGGGTGAATGAGAATGTTCTGAATGTTGCAAAAGAGGAACAGAATATATATTGGCCAGAAAACTTTCAAAGCAACTTGACTGGGGATTTTTAGCTTCCACTAACAGTGAATAACTTGGTTGGAATAGTCTTCCTGCAGAGAGCAATCATAAAATTTAAACAACAACAAAATACATGAAAGAAGAACTCTTGGAAAGCACTGAAGAGTGACCAAAAGCAGTGGCAGAAACAGGAGGGGAGTCTGTCCTAGAAACCCAGGAACTGCAACAGGTGTGATTTGCTACCTAATGGCTTTTTGCCTGAGGAAATTACTCAATCCCCAGATGGCTCAGGTTGCTGGAAAATGTATTGCTTCATTGGCTTAAGATGTCAGAGGATGGTGTCTGGGGGCTGTTAGAATAACTAGAAAGTCAAGGGGGGAATCCTCTAAGAGTCATAGAAGTGATAAACCTTAAAATATGAATAAATCCTGTCCAAATTTTTAGTAGATCCTAGAGGAACTCAGCAAAAGAGGAACAGCTAGAAGCTGACAGAATAGAGTGGAGACTCAACTGGTGCCCACTGCAGGGAAGACAGAAATTAGAATTTGAGTCCAGCCAAATAAACTGCCTTTTAGAACAAAAACCAAACACTCTTCAGAGGAACATAACAATCAAAAGTCTCTTCAGTTTATCATCTATAAATTTCAATATACAATCAAAACACCACTAAACAAGAAGAAATATGATCCATATTCCAGAGAAGAAACAGTCAGTAGAAACAATCCCATGATGATGCCTATGTTGTAATAAGTGCACAATGACTTATATAAATGTTTAAATACTTAGAAGAAAAATGCTGATAATAAATGAAAAGATGTAGTACCTTAACAGAGAAGTAGAAACTGTGAAAATAAATTCTAGAGCTGAAATGTGTCAAAAATATAATGGAAAATTCACCAGATGGACATACCAGAACATTGGAGATAGCAGGAGAAAGTGTCAGTGGACTTGAAGATAGTTAGGCAGAAATTATCCAATATGAAGAAAAGAGGGACAAAAGATTAAAGAAAAATAAACAGAGCCTCTTGGACCTGTGGGAAAAATATATGTGTAATTGGAGCCCAAGGAGGAAAGAAAAAAATGAGACAGAAACATACTGAAGAAATAAAACTACCAAATCTCCCAAATTTTGGGAAAACCATAAATTTTCTATAAGGTTAACTAGCCATGTAGGAACATCATACTCAAAGTGATGAAATTAGCAGATTAAAAAATATCTTGAAAGCCATGATGGAGTAATAAGGTTTACTTAATAAGGTTTACTCTCTTGCCATAAATAATTAGAAAACTGAACAAAAATTTATGAAACAACTGTTTTCAGATATTAGACAACAGACAGTAGAGGGCTGTGATCCCTGAAAGAAAATAAACACACTAAGTGAGCCTTATGAATTCCTGGCCTTTGCTGCCAAGGTACATTCTGAGCTGCAAAGTATGGAGGATGTATCAGTTTCCTATGGTTGCTAAAACAAAGTATTACAAATTGGTTGACTTCACAAAAATTTATTGTCTAAGGTTGAGATCAAAGTGTCAGTATGATTAATGCTTTTTGAAGGCTGTGAGGGATAATCTGTTCTATCTCGTCTAGCTTCTGGTGGTTTGCTGGCAATCTTCAGTGTTCCTAGGCTTGAAGATGCTTCATTTGAATCACTGCTTTCACATTCACATGCAGTCCTCCTTTGAGTGTATGCCTGTCTCTGTGTCCAATCTTCTCCTTTTTATAATGACACCAAATTAGATGAGGGTCCATCTTAATGACCTCATCTTAACTTGATCATCTGCAAACACCTGTTTCCAAATAAGGTCACATTTACTTACAGGTACTGAGGGTTGGAGATTTTAGCATTTTTGGGGGGACACAATTCAACCCATAACAGAGGACTATCCCAAGCAGAGCATAGCAATCTGGACTAATTGATGAGACAAAGAACAGAGTTCACTGAGTTTGAGGCAGTTGGAAGTTGAACAGAATTCGGGAAATTAAGGTATAATATAGAAAAGAACTCTAGAAATATGCCTAAATTCTTTTTGAGTCTTTGCCCAACTGAAGATGTACATGCATAGGGTGAAACTCTATAAGACTGAGCAAAGAGCAGCTACAGAGCTGTGAGTTTAATATTCCCCAAAGCTGAAATAAAGCTAGAAGATTCAAGTTCTGACTAGCCAGAGTGGAACATCCTTGTTCATCACTAGAGGAACTCAGTAGAGACCCCAGAAGAGCCCTAGAGTAAAGGCTACTATAGATCTGCCCTAATTAAACTTAAGATGGTATAAATTTTATATCATTAAGTGTCTAGATGGATTTTGTTGTCTCCTAGTGATGGAGTTTCTTAAACAGTTATTCAAATTTTAATTGATCTTTTTGAACTAGGAGACAACAAAATACAGACACTTGATATAAAATTTATACTACCTAGCAAATCAATCAAATATTACTTGATAAATCAAGAAGAAGGAAAATGTGGCTTATAACCAAGACAAACATGAATCAGTGGAAGCAGATCTAGAAATGACAGGGATGATGGGATTAACAGACAGGGATATTAAAACATGGTACTAAAAATAAGTTCAATATTTAAAGGAAAACATGTACATAGAAAGTGGAAATTATAAAAAGAATCAATGCACTTCTAGAAATGAAACACATTTTATGAAATGAAAAATTCACTGGATAGGATTAATAGAAGATTAAGTAGTATAGATAAAAGATTTGTGAATTCAAAGGTGTGGTAATAGAAATTAAACCAGAAGGAGGCAAAGAGGGAAAAAAAAAGACTGAAAAAGAATCAAGTGGTCAAACATGTTAGGTAAGTGTATGGGTACATGGGTATATCTGCCAAAATTGTTTGATTAAGATTTGTGCATTTCAATAAATGTAAATATTATGTACAAGAATCATTGAGTAGAGATGGGGGTGGGAAGTAGGTGGAAGTACAAACAAAATAGGAATTGCAGAATGCTCCTTGTTGAAGCTGGGTGACGATTCCGTGGGAGGGGCTGTTCTGCTTACTTGGTGCATATGTGAAATTATCCATAACAAAACAGGGAAAAACATGAATAATTGATCATCAGAAATGATGCAGTGTCCAAAAAAATTACTCTTCACATGTTCAGCTTTTTCAGCTCTATGCTTTAAGGGTTTTTTTTTTTTTTTGTCTTTTTAGGGCTGCACCCATGGCATATGGAAGTTCCAAGGCTAGGGGTCAAATCAGAACTGTAGCTGCCGGCCTACACCACAACCATAGCAATGCAGCATCTTAGCTGCAACTGCAACCTACACCACAGTTCATGGCAACGCCAGACCCTTTAACCCACTGAGTGAGGCCAGGGATGGAACCTGCATCCTCATGGATACTAGTTAGATTTGTTTCCACTGAGCCACGACAGGAACCCCTAAGGTTTTATTTAATAAGTTAAAAAAAATTGCTGTTCCTGGGAGTTCCCTAGTGGCAGTGGTTAGGACTTGGTGCTTTCACTGCTGCCGCTGTACTCAATCCCTGGTCTGGAAATAGAGATCCCACATCAAGCCACTGCATGCTATGGCCAGAATAAATGAATATAAGTAAATAAGTAAATAAATAAACAAAACTGCCGCTCCAGCCTGCTATTTACAGATGTTTCCGCATTTTTTGTTGTTCTTATGGCAGCACTTGCTGCATATGGAAGTTCCCAGGTTAAAGGTTGAATCAGAGCTACAGCTGAGACCACAGCTGCAGCCACAGCCACAGCCACAGCAACACTGGATCCAAACCTCATCTGCGACTTACACTATAGGTTGCAGCAACACTGGATCCTTTAACCCACTGAGCAAGGCCAGGGATTGAACCTGCATCCTCATGGGTACTAGTCGGGTTCTTAACACCCTGAGCTAGAGTGGGAACTCCTCTGCAAATGTTTTATAACCTGCTCAACTTAAAAATTCCTACTGGTAGGTTCACCATTCATTCAGCTCTTTTGAAGTCAAAGGTGACTCTCACTTGTACTTGATTCCAACAACTTTTGTGTGCTTGCTCTGTATGGCACAAACTGCTAGTTGTCCCTTATGTCACCTCCTTCATGTAAATGAACCCTTAATTTTGAGGTAGATACACAGCTGCCTGGGATAGAGGCATTTCCCATCGCCCTTGAAATAAGGTGTGGGCCATGTGATTCCCTTCAGTCACATGAGAGAAAGTGATGTGTACCCCTTCTGGGACACAGCTTTCAAAAAAAGGAACTTGTTCTTCTTCCCCCTTCCTCCATGATGCTTTTGAGAACATGTATTTGGAGAAAACCATCTGGCTTGGTTGGGTGAGGGCAATGCTCCAGCATGACGGAGCAACAGGAGTTGAAAAATACAATAAAAAATAAATTAAAAAAAAAAGAAAGAAAAATACCTTTTGCCGGGGTCCCTAGGTGACATAATAGGTGGCCAAACCATGCCTAATGTCTTTTCTGGACTTCAATTTGAGAAAGGAATATATACCTCTCTTGTTATTTATTTTGGGTCTTGGTTATAGGGTGCTGAATGTCTATCCTAACTATTACAATCCTAAATATTCTCTTTTATGGAGTCAGCCTCCATCTGCTAGTGGGTTATTGTATGTCTCTTCACCTCTGGACACTGAGCACAGAGAATGTATGAGTCTACTCATCTTAGATTGAAAATGCTGTAAGGATAACTTGATCCCCTTGCTGTAAAGTGGGAAAAAATAAAATAAATTAAAAAAAAAAAAAAAGAAAATGCTCTTACAGGATTTCCTGTTGTGGCTCAGTGGTAATGAACCCAACTAGTATCCATGAGGACATGGGTTCAATCCCTGGCCTTGTTCAGTGGGTTAAGGATCCAGCGTTGCCGTGAGCTGTGGTGTAGGTCTCAGACATGACTTGGATCCTGTGTCACTGTGGCACAGGCCGTCAGCTACAGCTCCTATTGAACCTCTAGCCTGGGAACTTCCATATGCCGCAGGCTTGGCCCTATAAAGACAAACAAACAAAAATGTTCTTACAAAAGTCTACTTTCAGTAGGAAGAGGAAAGACCAAAATAAACTCATTATAACTAAAGGGAACAACCAAAATTGCGGGTCATCTGCCTTTTCCATCAAGAATCTGTCTTTCAATGCTTTTCACTGAAGACATCACTTCTTACAAACTTTCTTTGTGCTCAAAATTGGGATCCCCTCAGCACACATGGAGTGCAGGCCCCTCTGCTTTTATGTATATATTTATGTACACGTCTCTGTGTATACACAGTGGTCTCCGAGGTTTGCTAGCAGCAACAGTCAAAGGAAGGAATCTAACAGGAACTCCCACTGTGTATGTTCCCAGTGAATAATTATCCATGTTGCACTGCTAATGAGAAAACCTGGCTTGTAACAGGGGTTCCTTTCTGTCACGAACATTTCTCATTTGTTAAAGTAAGAGAAATATCAATCACTCTTTGAAGGTGAGCAACCTCTCAGGGTACCATTTGCAAGGACACCAAAAACTACGTGCTAACGCGTTCCACACCTCTACAGAGACCCCAGGGATAAACCACACTTCCTCCCCCTTTGCTTCAATGTGCACGTAAAGAGTGTTTCCTGCAGAGGCTGGCATCTCTTTTTCTGTTTCCCTCCCAGCTTTGTGAATGTTGATCATTTCTACCCGCCCAACTTCAATGCCTATCCAGAAACCTACCAGGAAACAGTCCATCACTGGAGAATGACAGTGGTCTCTCTCCTCAGACCTCGGTTAGTACAAGTGTTAGGATGGGTAAGTGGCTGAGGGGGAAGCAGTACTGGGGAAGGCTGCCTAGCTAATGAGAGTTCTGGCAGCAGAAAGCCCCTCTCTAGCATACCTTCTTAACCTCTGAAAGAAAATACTGCCTTTAAGCCTCCATTCCTGGGTCCACTGTGGCTCTACATTGAGCCAAAGCCAGGTGTGAGTCACACATGTGTGAGGGGTTCCCTCTGAGGTTTCCCTTCTTTATTTTTTTTTCAACCACAGTAACTGGAGAGTGATAGAAGTTTAGAAGGGGGGAGATGTGTGCCATAAAAAAAAATTATATATGAAATTGGATCTACTGGCTGTCACTTTAGCTGTAACCTGCCATGAGTTGACATATCTGATTAGGTCAAATTGACCTCACTGACTTTCTTCACTGTCCTCTCCTTTTCACATGAATATCTGTAACTCAAATAGCCCCACTCAGCGCAATAGCTTGAGTTCAATGGGTAAGGGGAAAGGGGGACAAGGAGTGGGGTGGAAAACGGGGAGGCCTGGTAGCCCTTGACCTCAGCTCCCTTGTACCCTCTGTGGAAGAGGTGGGCTTACCCTGAAGGTAGAGGAAGAGGGCTGCCTTTGAGTCACACGCCTAGAAAGACACTGGCGGCTCATGACAGTCATTACTCACTGGAGATTTTTGTTGAAGGGCTGAAAACCAGCAGGATTTCTGGTCTGCTAAGAGAAAGGCAAGCAGCTTGATTTGTGGGCTTCTTTGGAGAAAAGATCAAGCCAACTGAGACATTTATTTGCTGCCTATTGCCTACATGAGCCACACATCCGGAGTTTATTTTCATGAGTTCTTAGCCTTCATGAGCAGAAGGCAGTTCAGACTTGCATCTTCTCCTTTCTCTCTTCCCTTTCCAGTCAAATAGCTCAGAAAAAGGCAGCTGAGCTTGATAAACCAGTGATGCAGAGCACAAGATGTGAATGGGCTGAAAGAGGTTCCCAAGGAAGGATGGTTGGAAAATGAGGACACATCACCTAAAAGAGGAGGAGAGACAAGTAGTGCTCTAGGGAGTTTCACTTATTTAACTACTATCTACAGCAGACGAAAGCTGTGGCAGATTAGGACATGCTATATAAAAAAATGAAAGACGTGGCATTATTACTGCATGAGCTGGCTCCAGGCCTGTCAGCATTTCCATTATAATCCTGTATTTTTCACAGAGTGAAAACTTACTATAAAAATGATGTGTGCTGGGATGAAACTTGGCACTTGGTGCAGTCAGTCTGGGAGTCCTATCCTTAATTTAATTTTGCAAAACTGGAAAACACTTACTCGGCCATTTAAAATTTATGGAGGGCCCTGCATTCTGCACGTGGTCTGGGATATGTGCGGGCCTCGCTCTAAGGCTACAGGGTGACCGGATGAAAGCAGGGAAGTGGCCTCGCTGCATTTTCTGACTCCTTCTCTTTTCAAGTTCATTGTCCCCATGGAGTGACCGAGCTGGTCTCTAAAGCAGTACTGAGTGAGTGGGAACTGGCCCCAGGCAGCAGGCTGAGAGACATGATTAATTCATGTCGGAAAAAACTCAGTTCTTCACTCCCCATATGTCAGCTGGACCCCAGAAGTCTGTGGGAGAAGACAAGCCTCTGTAATTTTCACTTGGATTTCTGGGACCTCCCAATAAGCTGGTCACATAACCAGGCCAAAACTATTCCCATGTACATTTGCCCAAAGAAAACTGACATTAAAACATTCCTGGAAAAAAAGGGACTATGCAAGCCCATTTTCCATTCCCCAAATGTCTCCCTCTCTTTTTTTAACCCCAAGGGCAAGCTTTGGGTTTCTATTGGCAGGGGGCAACGCTAATGTCTCCACATCCCTGGGCATCTGGTGGAAGAACTTGATATATTTCTCATGAAAAGTAGTTCCATTCAGACTTAGGGCTTCAGGCCTTGCCTTGTCCAAGATGATTTGCTTATTGTTTGGTCACTGTGCTTATCCAGAACCTGAGGGCTTGGTTGTTCTCTGAGCAGTAAGGGAGGTGAGGTGCCCCCTGGGATATGCACACATACAGTCTTGGCTGTGAAAACATAAACATGGGGTCTAAGTTAGAGTCCGGCAGTGCTGAACCATGTGCTTATCCAAGGTTGCCTTGGCCACCGTGGGGGGTGGGGGCTCTAGGAAACTGGTCCAATTTGTTTCTTTTTAAAGTTTTATTGAAATATAGTTAATTTATGAGGCTGTGGCAATTTTTGCTGTGCAACAAAGTGACCTGGTCATACATATACACATATCAATTCTAATTCTTTCCCCACATAGATTATCACAGAACGCTGGGTAGAGTTCTCTGTGCTATACAGCAGGTCCCTGTTGGCCAATCACTCCATATACCTCAGTGTGCATATGCCAGTCCCAAACCCCCACTCCATGCCTCCTACCCCCAACCTGTCCCCTTTGGTTACCATAAGCTTTTCAAAGTCTGTGAGTCTGTTTCTGTTCTGCAAAAAAGTTCATTGGTCCAATTTCTTTAAATTCACAGTACTGTTGATGGGGATTGAAACTATCTCAAGTGAATAATACACAGAGTTCCCATGTGTCCACCTCTGCCAGCAGGTTCTTGGCATGAAACACACCTTTAAAAACACATCTGCATTTTTTTGAAGTTTCAGATTTCTGGGTTTCTAAGTCCCTGGTTGACTCTACCCTCAGGCTGCTGGCAGGTGCTACCTAGCCTGCAGGAGGGAAGACTGGGATGACCCCAGAGGAGGCCGGGCTGCAGGCTGCCTGTGGCTGAGGAAGGAGTCACAAGCCACTGAGGAGATGGCCATTGAATAAAACCCAGGATGTGGCTCATACTTGGGCCATACATTTGAGGAGAGTCCTAAGTCCTCTCTCTGTGTACATTCATCGATGACAGCCACCATATCTAGATTCTGGAAGGAAAGACGGCACTAAAATGGGATGGCATTTCGGGACTTTGAAGAAGTGCTCTGTATAATCAAGGTACCACTACTATGAGGAGGAAATGACAGTTGTAGAGTAAAAGCCTGGACTCTATGAATAGATGCTTCCCTTGAGTAATATAACTGGCTCCCCCCTCCCCCCGCCCCCCTTTCACGCCAGCCAATGGAGCGGCAAGTGAGAAAATATCCAGATTAGTTTGAGGGAAAACACCAAAGCCAGGAGCAGCTCTGAGCCAACATGCCTTCATGAACTCAGCCTAGGTTTGGCTCTGTTTATGGGCCAGCGCCTTCGCACAAGAAATAAAAACCCACATGCTCAAAAAATAAAATAAAATAAAATAAAATAAAATAAAATAAAATAAAATAAAATAAAATAAAATAAAGTGCCTTTGCTCAGGGCCTTGTACACACTCCATTTCAGCTCTCTTCTGTTGAACCGAAGCGACAGAACAGCGGTGGATATAAAGCATGGCTAATATTCCTAGCAGGTATCCTGTGAGGCCTCACTGGGGCACGCCACAGAGTTCAGCGGCATGTCACAGGAAGGAGTAACCGCTGACGAGGAATTCCAGAGCGAGTGGTGGGTGGAGCTGCTGGGCGAGCATGCAGACCTCTCCTGAATTTATTATCCCTGGATAAGCCTCCTGGGTGTTGAGGCTCCAGAAAGTTCTCAATAAAGTAAAGAAAAGAATAAACAATGTGAGTGAAGTGAATCAGTGAGGAAATGAAGCTGGCCAGCTGAAGCAGGAACACGAGCCATGGAGAGGGAGAAAGCAGAGAGCAGAGATGGTAGTCGGTGAGTGTGTGAGGATGCTGCTGGCTGACTCTGCTGGGGTCATCCTATATTCTGGCAGGTGATATCTGGCCTTTGGCAGCTGACCCTGAAGAGGGTGTGGTTTGTCGAAGGCCCATAAGTAGAATTGTCCTCTGAGGAAGAGGTTGGAAACTTACCACCCTGACTGGAAAGGCCATGGCTACAATGTCATGTGCATCTGAAGAGCAGAGTAGCTGTCCAAACTTGAAACATACATTGCTAATACCGATTTGCTTTGCATCCTAACCCTCTTTGCATTTGGTCCCCAAAACTGCCTCTATCTATTCCAGAAACTCCCTTGGAGCATTTCGTGGGCTCCCTGAAGGCTTAAGGGAAAGGAACCGGGCTTCAGATCCCTGGGGCCAAATTTGATCTTTGAAAGAATCCACTGATTTTAGAGACCGCTCCCCGCCCCCCGCCAACCCAACGCAGTCTCCTTAGGAAACCTGGAAATCAGGACCATCTAAGGCAGAGGAAGTGAGGCAGAATGTATGATTTACTGTTGAGAACAGATAACTTTTTTTTTTTTTTTTTTGGTCTTTGTAAGGCTGCACCCACGGCATATGGAGATTCCCAGGCTAGGGGTCAAATTGGAGCTTCAGCTGCCGGCCTACACCACAGCCATAGCAACGTGGGATCTGAGCCACATCTGCAACCTACACCACAGCTCACAGCAACGCTGGATTCTTAACCCACTGAGCGAGGCCAGGGCTTGAACTTGCGTCCTCATGGATATGAGTCAGATTCATTTCCACTGAGCCTCGACGGAAAGTCCAAGAACAGATAAATTTTTTTTTTCTTGTCTTTTCTCTTTTTTGTTGTTGTTGTTGTTGTTGCTATTTCTTGGGCCGCTCCCGCGGCATATGGAGGTTCCCAGGCTAGGGGTTGAATCGGAGCTGTAGCCACCGGCCTATGCCAGAGCCACAGCAACTCGGGATCCGAGCCGCGTCTGCAACCTACACCACAGCTCATGGCAACGCCGGATCGTTAACCCACTGAGCAAGGGCAGGGACCGAACCCGCAACCTCATGGTTCCTAGTCGGATTTGTCAACCACTGCGCCACAACGGGAACTCCAGATAACTTTTTAAACTCACTCTTTTGGGGGCTTCCCCATTCTCTACGCATAGCATTACACTGGGTGAAGGCAGAAGTTATAGAAAGGAAAATGCATTTTGAAACAGGGACATTTACTTAATCTTTGTACAACAGATGGATGTGAGAACTAACATTCCCACTGAACTTCTCAGAGGAGTTCAGGGACAGCAGAGATATAAAAGCCTCTATGTCCAGGCTTGGGCAGAGTAAGGACACTCAGTATAGGGGCAGGTTATGCATGTTGTTCAGGAACCTCAATGGGTACCTCTACTTCCCTCTAAAATGTGTAATTCCAGGAGAATTTTGCTCCTAGAGCTTTTTAAAAACTAAAGCTGAGAAACTTTAGAAAATAGAGAAGGAAAGACAACTTTTTCCTAAGGTAATAAGTTTTTTTCCCACCTAAAATGCGTTTTTGGACTGATTTTGGAGGAAAGATTGAAATCTAGCTCAGGAGTTGGTAGAATGAAAGAAAAGTGCTTACAATAAGTCACTCACATATTACTATTGGACCCTTTGTCAAATAATTTGTTAAAAATGAAGCAGTAGAAACGCTTTTGCTGTTATTCTCGTTAAGGAAACTTAGAGCAGAAGTTGGCAAACTATTTTAGTAAGAGGTTATGTAGTAAATATTTTTGACCTTGTGGGCGGTATGGTCTCTGTCACAACTACTCAACTCTTGCCCCTGTAACTGGAAAGCAGCCACAGACAATACAAAAATGAAATGGATGTGGCTGTGTACAAATAAAACCTTATTTACAGATAGGTGGTAGTCTAGACTTGGCGCAGGGCCAATCTCTGGCTTAAGGTATGAGATCATTAGGGTTTGTGAGAATACACAATGTAGTGAAATAATTAAATGTCTGTACAAGATGTATTATTACCTCCAAAGACAACTGCCATTTTGTAAACCCAATACCTTTTTTTGCTGATTAATAGGCTCAACTTGCCTGAAAAAATACCAATGCTATCACAACATTGGAAATCAACTATACTTCAATAAAATTTTTAAAAATGGAAAAAAAGATGGATGTACATCACTGATTAAAAGTTCAGAAATATAAAGCAATTTAAAAATCCTAACTGCTATGCATACTGTTCCTTCACATATGCATATATATCTCTGGATAGATGGATAAATCTTGGCTAGTCTCCTCATCAATGAATGGAGATAAATATTATCCTTTTAAATTGATGCCTAAGATTCTGTGTTTAAATGTAGGAGAACTTTTATTTGGTCAACTTTCAATTTATAAATGATTACGGTGTTTCAAATTTTCATGAATATCAACTAAAGTATGGTGATTTTTTTTTTAGTATATACATCTTTATATCCAAATATCTCCTTAGGCTACATTACTGAAATGGCATTGCCAGGCTAATGAGTATCATTTAAAAATAATGGTGCATATGGCCAACTTGCCCTCCAGAAATGTTCTACTAATTTATGTTTTGGGCAACAATGCATAATAGTACATGTCAATCAATTTTTGGCTATTGTGGTTGGTAGACAGAATAAAGGCCCCTTAAAGATATCCACATCCTAAGCCCTATGAAGGAAGGAAAGTCTATGAATCTGTTACCTTACATGGCAAAAGAGACTGCAGATGTGATGAAGAAAGGATGGTGAGATGGGAGATTATCCTGGATTGTCTGGGCAGGCCCAGTGTAACCACAAGGATCCTAACCATTGGGAGACCTGAGGGTCAGAGTCAGTGGATGATGCGAAGATACCAGCAGTTGATTTTAAAGGTAGAAGGAGGGCCAAAGGATGTAGGTGGCTCTAAAAGCTAGAAGAGACAAGAAAATGCCTTTCTCCCAGAGACTCCAGAAGGAACATACTTGACCAACTTTGACTTTCGCCCAGTAAGACCCCTTAGACTTCTGATCTTCACAGTTGTAAGAATAAATTTGTGTTGTTTTACGCCACTAAAATTTGTGGTAATTTGTTACAGCAGTGATAGGAAATTAATAGAGATTTCATAAATGTTTTTCATCTTTACTAATCTCACTTTCAACTAAATATCTCATTTTTGCTTTTCTTTATTGGTAAGATTGAAACTGTTTTCAACCTTTGATGTATATAGCAAGTAGTGAATGTTGGTGGGTCATGTGTCTCTTTGAGGATCTGAAGAAAGTTGTGATTCTTTCACCAGAGAAAAGCACACTTGCACATATACTAGGGGGCTTGGAGAGTCCCCAAAGCTCAAGGATCCCAGCTTACCAACTCCTGAGTTAGAGAACAGGAGAGAAACCGGTCCCAGCAATAGCTATAGCATTCCCTCATTTGAAGTCAAAAACATGAAAAAACATTCTCTGGCCACATAAAATTTGATAGAAAAAGTGCCTGGCCTAGAGTGCAGTCTTCAGGGATCTGGCCAGGCTGGGCCTTTCTGCAACACAAAGTATAAACATGGGCACTGCCCAGTGCCCCCTCCTCTTGTTCTCCACCTGCTTCATTCTTTAGCTTCTAAGCCTGAAAGCAACTTGGTTGCTGTTTAGAAATTTTGACACCAGTGCTGTGTGGAGGTAGAGGCAGTGGTGACAGCAGATTGGTTACATAGAGAAGGCTTGATTAAATAAGAACATACATTAAGGAGAGTGGGAGCCAGGAAATACAAATACAGAAAAGGCAAAAAATAGAACAGATCCGGTGGTGTTGGGTAAGAATTGGGGATACAAGGAAGGACTCATGGGTTCAAAGGTATAGATAAATACAGAAATATAGGGTGTTTGCTGTGGATAACACTATGGAAGTTTCTTAAACAACTAAGAATAGAACTACCACATGATCCTGCAATCCTACTCCTGGGCAATTATCCAGAGAAAACCATAATTTGAAAATATACATGCACCCCAATGTTCATAGCAACATTATTTACAATAGCCAAGATGTGGAAACAACCTAAATGTCCATTGACAAGTGTATAAGAAGATGTGGTATATTTATACATTGGAATATTACTAAGCCATAAGAAAGAATGAAATAATGCCTTTTACAGCAACAAGGATGGACCTAGAACTGATCACACTAAGCAAATAAACAGACAGACAAAGATTACATGGTATTGCTTATAGTGGAATCTAAAATATGACACAAATGAATTTATATACAAAACAAAAATAGACCTGCTGACATGGAAAATCTTATGGTTACCAAAAGAGAAAGGTGGGGAGGGATAAATTAGGACTTTGAGATTAACACATATTCACTACTGCATATAAAACAGATAACAAACAAAAATACTGTAGAGCACAGGGAACTATACTCAATATTTTGTAATAACCTATAAGAGAAAAGAATCTGAGAAAAATAGATATATATGTATGTATAACTGAATCACTTTGGTGTATACCTGAAACTAACAGAGCATTGCAAATCAACTATACTTCAAATAAAAGAAGAAATATAGAACTTCTCTTATGGCACAGTGGGTTAAGGATCCAAGCATTGTTACTGTGGCAGCTTGGGTCACTGCTGTGGTGCAGGTTCTATCCCTAGCCCAGGAACTTTCACATGCCCTGGGTACAGCCAAAAAAAGAAAAAGAAATATAGTGTGTTTGTGCATGTGTGTATGCATATACATACATATACACATACATTATTTTTTTGCTTTTTTTGTTTTTTCTCTTTAAATGATTTTTATTTTTTCATTATAGTTGGTTTACAGTGTTCTGTCAATATTCTACTGTACAGTCACAATACATATATTCATTGTTTTTCTCACATTATCCTCTATCATGCTCCATTGTAAGTGACTAGATGTAGTTCACAGTGCTATACAGCAGGATCTTGTTGCTAATCCATTCCAAAGGCAATAGTTTGCATCTATTAACCCCAGATTCCCAGTCCATCCCACTCCCTCCCCCTTGGCAACCACAAGTTTGTTCTCCAAGTGCATGATTTTCTTTTCTGTGGAAAGGTTTATTTGTGCTGTATATTAGATTCCAGATATAAGTGGTACCGTATGGTATTTGTCTTTCTCTTTCTGACTTACTTCACTTAGCATGAGAGTCTCTAGTTCCATCCATGTTGCTGCAAGAGTATTATTTTTTGGTATATTTGTTCTTTTTATGGCTGAGTAGTATTCCATTGTGAATATATACCACATCTTAATCCATTCATCTGTTGACATTTAGGTTGTTTCCATGTCTTGGCTATTGTGAGTAGTGCTGCAATGAACATACTGGCACATGGATCTATTTCAAGGAAAGTTTTGTCCAGATATATGCCCAAGAGTGGGATTGCTGGGTCATACGGTAGTTCTATGCATAGTTTTCTAAGGTACCTCCACACTGTTTTCTATAGTGGTTGTACTGATTTACATTCCTACCAGCAGTGTAGGAAGGTTCCCTTTTTTCCACACCCTCTCCAGCATTTGTTATTTGTGGGCTTGTTAATGATGGCCATTCTGTACTGGTGTGAGGTGATACCTCATTGTAGTTTTGATTTGCATTTTCCTAATAATCAATGATTTTGAGCATTTTTTCATACACATATATTCTTTACTTCTGTGCACTGAAGGCCCCCAAAAGTAGTGACACTCCGGTAGCAGTGAGCAGATCTGACCTTGAGATCTTGGTTTCCAAGTACTATTCTCCAAGATTGGAGCAGGAAAAGTTCAAGATAAGCCTATAATTTCCTGTCATGACAGAAAGTAATGAAGTTCTCAAAGAAGGATATGAACATGTCAAAGGGTAGAGAAGTCATCTTGGAGGGGCTCTCATTGGCTGAATTTTGGAAATTATTTCATTGAAATAGTAATAGGAGAGCAATAGATTATAGCCCACTGGATATGACAGGAATCCATCAATTCATGCAGCTGTAAGTAAATACTATCTTCCATAAAGTTATAATCCAAGAGATTGGACATAGTTCCCTGTGCTTTACAGGTGGACCTCATTGCTTATCCATTCCAAATGTAACAGTTTGCACCTCCCAACAGTGAAAAAAAAGAGAGTGTACATATGTATGACTGGGTCACTTTGCTGTACAACAGAAATTGAAAGTACATTGTAAATCAACTACAATAAAAAAATTTTAAAAAGATATAAGTAAATAAATGAATAAATTGTAAGTTCATTGAGGAATGAGGTACTTAGAGTCTCAAAGCACCTCTTCAAAAAATATTCATTACTAGGGAAAAAGAGGAACTTTATGATGGAAAGCCTGGTAGACACTAACTTAAGTAACTGGAATTAACATCAGCTGTAATGGTGTAGCAGTAATCATGATCATGTCATCAGGGACACATGAGAAAATCCCAGTATCACTTCTGTCCCATTCCTGCCAAAGATACATAACTTGAATATATTTGTTGAGGAAATATGAAACAAATCCAATTTGAGCAACATATTTTAAAATAACAGGCCCATAATCTGCAAAATGGTTAAGGTCATGAAAGTCAAGAGTACCTGGAGGGACCATTCCAGACTGAAAAAGACTTAAGAGACATGACAACCAAATACAATGTATGATTAGGGACTGGTTGCTTATTTTATTAAGGACATTATGGGGACAACTAGCAAAACATGAAGGAAATATACACTAGGTGATGGGCTATCACGTCATCAACTATCTCGCAAATGGATCAAGCAGAAAAGTTCCTTCTATTATTATACTTACTACTTTTTTTGTGAAGTTGAGATTATTTCAAAATAGAAGTATGGAAATGAAAAAAAGAATTCATCTACCAAATCAAGAAATAAAACGACATGAGAAAGGAAAGAGCAAAACCTGCTTTATCCACCAAGACCTCAGGCTTTGAAGGTTTGGGGAACTGATAGCAGTCAAAGCAGCAGAATTGTTGATGGCTCAGAAAATGGGGCTGTTAGAGTTTCATTTCACCTATGTTTAATCAGATTTTAATTATTTTTTAAAGACATAAGAGAAAAATCATCAGCATTTGAAAAAAACAAAATTATGTTTACAGACTTGGAGTTGTCTGTAGTATTGAATGGCTAGAGAGGACCTGCAGTCAGAGGAGAAGCTAGGTGGAGAAAGGAGGGAAAATCCTTCAAAAGGAAGGATGTGTTTGTTGGTTTTCTAAAAGTTAAAAAGCTCACATTTAAAGCTCCATAAAGTCTACTTAACACGTTTTGGTTTATTTTATTTTACCTCTAATTGAACTTTTTATAATATATATATATATTTCTCGCTACAACAATACCATTTTAGGAATGATTTTAGTAAACTTAAGAGAAAAAGCTTCAGCAAAATCTCCGGGCACTCTCTGTGTTCCTGTTAGGCATTTCTGAATGCAGGCTAATGAGTCAATTTCTGAATTGTGGCTTTCAGCAAGGATCTGAGATGCCTCAAAAATTCATTAAAGTAGAGAGCAACAAGGAGATGGATTACAAGGAGATGGATTAAGAGGGGGTGCAGTATTTATTTTACATATAGGAACACTGTAGTCATTTTCTTCTGCGCTTCAATCTTTTTCTGGGCTCAGGAAGCTGGCAGCACAACAGACGCACAGGCTCATGCTGGCTTATCTCTCTTGATAACATTTCAGAGAGTCACACATTAGATACAAGAGTCCCTGCCATGTTCCAGAAAGGGTCTTGAATGAATTTTTGGTCTTATCTCCTTGGCAACAAAAGTTACAGGGAGCTCATTATTTCTAAGCCAGTGCTGCCAACAGAGAAATGGAGAATTCCATAATCATAATGGATTTTGACATAAAGAGATTCTTGACAGAATGACATTTTTGGAATGAAACTTGTCATTCTACATACCTCCCAGAGATAAAGTATTAAAGGTGAAGGATAAAAGAGAATTTGAAATTTCAAATAGATATAGACATATAACAGGGTTATGTTTCTAGAATAAGAGTACAATTATTGTTATCATCATTTTCCCCTTTAGCCTAATCTACCTCTGCCCAATTTACTTTTTGCTTTCACAGGCTAAAGTGGGTAGGGCACAGCAGATGGTCAACAAAATCCTTTTTAAGCTGTATAGATTTTCAAAGACAGTGCAAATCTTTTTCTGTTTTCAGGAATGTTACCTGCAGTCCTAGCGTAGGGGTGTCTTGGCAAAATGTCTTTCCCAGAATACTCGTGAAAGCATTGAAACAAACCCAAATTCAGCTATACTGGTGTGCCCCTTAATGGGACTTTAAGGGTGCTATGAAATGTGATTCTGGCTCCCTCCTCTGCTCCCCTTTCTGCTAGTAAAGGCAGGGTGTTTTCCCAAGTGGGTAGCCCTCTATATCCATGAGATGGGAGGCCCAGACTGTAAGCTGTGTGATGGTTAAGGCGTCATGGAGTTTTTGGCACAAAGTGGAGGTGTTAGAAATATTTGCAGAAGTGAGCTAGTTTCTAATCCAGAGTTTATTAATTTATTATTTAAAAAATTTTATTGGAATATAGTTGACTTATGAAGTTGTATTAATTTCAGGCATACAGCAAAGTAAGTCAGTTGCACACATACATGTGTCCATTCCTTTTCAGATTCTTTTCCCATGTACGTTATTACACAGTGTTGAGTGAATTTCCCTGTGCTCCCCATGCATCCTTGTTACTCATCTATTTTATATATAGTAGTGTGTATCACTCCCAACCCTCTAATTTATTCCTTCCCCTTTGTTAAAAATAAGTTTGGTTCTGAAATCTTTGAGACTGTTTCTGTTTTGTGAATCTCTATTCATTTATTCTTGAATAGTTAATACAAGATTCAGAATTAATTAAGTAGCTTAATGGCCACACCTGAGGCATATGGAAGTTCCCAGACTAGGGCTCAAATCAGAGCTATAGCTGCTGGCCTACACCATAGCCATGGCAACATGGGATCTGAGACACATCCGTGGCCTACAACACAGCTCCCAGCAATGCTGGATCCTTCACCCACTGATTAAGGCCAGGGATCAGACCCACTTCCATACAAAAACAACATCCAGTCTTTAACCTGCTAAGCCACAATAGGAACTCTAAGATTACAGAATTAAAAGCAACAAAAGGGAATGCTGTAAAGTTCTCCCTCTCAGCCCCTTCACCCTCAACTTCCTGGTTCTTCTCCTTACAGGCAACGAGCATTCCTAGTTTCTTGTGGATCTGGTAAAAACTTTTTTGACATGAAAAAGAATATTCAAACTGATACCCCAGAGAAAACCAGACCTTCCCTTTTTTCTTCTTTTAAGAGCAAAGTGCAATTAAAATTTCTGTTTTTAAAAGAATTCTGATTAGATCCCATTTGTTTATTTTTGCTCTTATTTCTGTTGCTTTGGGAGACCGACCTGAGAAAACATTTATAAGGTTGATGTCAGAGAATGTTTTGCCTATGTTCTCTTCCAGGAGTTTGATGGTGTCTTGTCTTATATTCAAGTCTTTCAGCCATTTTAAGTTTATTTTGGTGCATGGTGTGAGGGTGTGTTTTTGTGTCATTGATTTGCATGTGGCTGCCCAGGTTTCCCAGCAATACTTGCTGAATAGACTGTCTTTTCCCCATTTTATATTCTTGCTTCCTTTGTCAAAGATTAATTGACCATAGATGCCTAGGTTTATTTCTGGGTCTTCTATTCTGTTCCATTGGTCTGTATGTCTGTTTTGGTACCAGTACCACACTGTCTTGATGACTGTGGCTTTGTAATATTGCCTGAAGTCTGGGAGAGTAATGCCTCCTGCTTGGTTTTTCTTCCTCAGGATTTCTTTGGCAATACTGGGTCTTTTGTGGTTCCATATAAATTTTTGGATTGTTTGTTCTAGTTCTGTGAAAAATGTCATGGGATCTAATCAAACTGACAAGCCTTTGCATAGCAAAGGAAACCAAAAAGAAAACAAAAAGACAACTTACAGAATGGGAGAAAATAGTTTCAAATGATGCAGTGGACAAGGGCTTAATCTCTAGAATATATAAGCAACTTATACAACTCAACAGCAAAAAGGCCAACCACCCAACTGAAAAATGGGCAAAAGGCCTAAATAGACATTTCTCCAAGGAAGATGTACAGATGGTAAACAAGCACATGAAAAAATGCTCAACATTCCTGAATATTAGAGAAATGCAAATCAAAACTATCACGAGATACCACCTCACACCAGTCAGAATGGCCATCATTAATAAGTCTACAAAAAACGAATGCTGGAGGGGGTGTGGAGAAAAGGGAACACTCTGGCACTGTTGGTGGGAATGTAAGCTGGTACAACTGCTATTGAGAACAGTATGGAGGTACCTTAGAAAACTATACATAGAACTGCCATATGACCCAGCAATCCTACTCTTGGGCATATATCTGGACAAACTTTCCTTAAACAAGACACATGCACCCGCATGTTCATTGCATCACTATTCACAATAGCCAAGACATGGAAACAACCCAAGTGTCCATCGACAGAGGATTGGATCAGGAATATGTTGTATATATACACAATGGACTACTACTCAGCCATAAGGAAGAACAAAATAATGCCATTTGCACCAACATGGATGGAACTAGAGACTCTAATCCTGAGTGAAGTAAGTCAGAAGACAAAATACCATATGATACCATTTATATCTTGAATCTAATATATGGCACAAATGAAACTTTCCACAGAAAAGAAAATCATTCACTTGGAGAATAGACTTGTGGTTGCCAAGGGGGAAAGGGAGAGAGTGGGATGGATTGGGAGCTTGGGGTTAATAGAGGTAAACTATTGCTTTTGGAATGGATTAGCAATGAGATCCTGCTATGTAGCACTGGGAAGTATATTTAGGCACTTATGATGGAGCATGATAATGTGAGAAGAGAGAATGTATACATGTATGTGTGACTGGGTCACCTATGCTGTACAGTAGAAAAAAAATTGTAGTGGGGAAATAACAAGAAAAATAAAGAGAAGAAAAAGAGGAAAAAAAAAAAACCAACCAAAAGAATTCCGGAGGCCTGAAGGTCTAAGGTAGCCCTAAAGTTAGACTATTAACACCAACGCCCATGAGCAAGTACAGGAAGAAGTTAAGGGGTGTGTGTGGATGATAGGGAGAGAGGCATGGATGATTTATATGCTTTTATGCAGCAGATAAAAAGGCACCATAAAGCTGGACAGTAATTCTCCTGTATCACAAAAGGTAGAAGAAATGGAAGCTAATTATGGCAGAAGGTTAAACAAACTTGACCTCTACAATATTTGCCAAACTCAACTTTTCCAAGTTTTTCCTAAAGATAGCAAGGTGTAATGCATGAAAAGGCTCTAAGTGGCAATGGGTAACTGATTGGAGATGAGAACCTTCCTGAGTTTTGATTCCATTACAGTCATATATTTTCAAAAAAACTGCAAGTGAGTCCAGGCATCTGGATGCCACAGGCCTAGCAATAAAGGTAGATAAGGTCCTTATCCTCCATGTTTCAGTACTCCCTGTCTCTCATGGAGGGATGCCTATTTCATACCTGTCTAATCACACCTGTCCAATCCTATCTTCTTTATGGTGTTGCCTAGGTCCCATTTCTCCATGAGGTCTACTTAGATGCTGGGACTTCTCTGTATTTTATGAGTGATACTCTCCAGGACAGTCAGCATCTTCTCCTAAGGTCCCTTAGAAGAACAATAGTGCAATCTGTATTCCAGGAGGTAGCAAGAAGCAATTAAGGAAACTGCTCCTGGATAGAAGGGGGCTTCACAAGTGGTTCAGAATCTCCCCCCAGACTTTGCCTTCTCCATGAGGGTCCTAGAAATCCTACCTTTGCTGCCATCCTTATTTATAGCCCCAGGAATAAGGCAGTGACTGAGTTTTTTAGCAAGTAGATTAGAATTTACAATATGTCTTATGCATTTAATCCCATGTAACTCTCAAATCAGTCCTGAGAGACAGGCTATCATCCCCTTTTAGTCATGGGAAAGAAGACTCATAAAGGTTATATGACTTGACCAGAGTTCATCTTCTATTCCAAAGTTCATGCTCTTTTCATCCTTTTGGTTCAGAAGTGGGCAAAAGCTCTTTACTTCTTCTTGCTTAATTTATCTGAGATGGGCTGGAATTATCAAAGGGAACTTTAATAAAACATAGGTTAAATTAACTAGAAAATACCTAAAGGAAATATAAACACAAAATCAGTTAGTTTAAGGCAAAGGGAGGTTGACTTTGCTTGAATCTAACGTCTTTATCTCTGCCTTCAGGACCTGGCCCCCAAGGGCATTCTTTTTTTCTTTTCTTTTCTAGATTTTATTGAGATATAATCGACATAGTATTGTATAAGTATAGGGTATACTAAGTGTTGATTTAATGCACTTATTTATTGCAAAATGATGACTAACATAGAGTTAGTTAACATCACCATCACCTCACATAATTACCATTTCCTTTTTTGGTGAGAACATTTTAGGATTTATTCTCTTAGTAAACTTTCAAGTATATAATACAGTATTCCAGGGGCATTCTTAAGTCTTCTGGTTTCTCCACTTCAAGAAGGGGAGGGCTGGGGCAAGAGCATGTATACTTCCAAAAAAATGAAGGCAAGCATTAACTGAACACTTACTGAGTGCCAAGGTACTATTCTAAGTGCTTTACATAAGTGACCTCATTTACTCCTTTCAAAACCCCCTGGGGGTATATATACTTATTACTTCCACTTTATAATCAAAGGTATGCAGCTGTTGGCACATGGAAGAGCCAGAACTTCTGGCCCCAGAGCCTATGCTTCCAACCACTGTGCTATGCCAACTCTAGTATGCATGTGAAGGGCCCCAACAAACCTCATGGGACAGATAGAGAAATGGAAATAGAACTTCTAGGGGAGGATGGAAATCTTAGTTTTGTATTACGAATTCACAGCGCTGTTATCCCTCCTCAGCTACTTCATGATGCTTTCTCAACATTCCTTTTGTGTTGATGATGATTTCTCTCTAACTAGGTAAGAAGCGAATGGGATTCTTGGTTTGTAGATTCAACAGAGAAGTAAGGGGCAGAGGGAAGAAATTAACAGATATTAGGCTTTGCTTTATACCAAGTACTAAAGTGGGCTATGGGATCTCATAGCTGGCATATGGGATCTCAAATAACCCTTAGTATAATTAATTCTGTGAGCAGGCCATTATTGCTATGGTCTGAATGTTCATGTCCCCGCCAAAACATATGTTGAAATCTTAATGCCCAATGTGATGGCATTAGGAGGTGGGACCTTCGGAGGGTGCTTAGATCATAAGGGTGGGAAGAGCCCTATGAATAGGTTAATATTCTTATAATAGAGATTCCACAGAGATCCCTTTCTCTTTCCATCTTATGAGGATACAATGAGAAGGTGTGGCTATGAACCAGGAAGGGGGCTTTTACCAGAAGTGACCAGGTGGGCACCGTGATCCTAGACTCCCAGCTTCCAAAAACTATGAGAAATAAATTTATACTATTTAGAAGTTACCAAGTCTGTGGCATTTGTTATAGCAGCCCAAACAGTCTAAGACAATTACTTATAAATGAGGAGATAGAGGCTGAGGATTTTGAAACAGGTCTTCTAATTGAGGTACCCTCTACTTTACAGGGTATCCTAGGATGTGTTCTCTCTACCCAACAGAGTGGCCCCGGAACTGAGGCAGGAGGTTTTAGGTCCTTATCCTGCCTTCCTTTCCACCATATGCCTTTGGGCCCCGAGACTGCTATAAAACTTCCTCTAGGGTCACATAGACAAAAGGAGGCATAGAACCAGTGTGGATATCTTCAAGAGGTGGTTCAGGGTTGAAGGAAAATTTATTAGGGAAAGTGTAGAGTTGCTCATTTTCCCACTGATGGAATTTCAATACCTGTCTACTTCAGGGACACCCAACTCATTCACGTCATGCCTGTTAAACATGGTGAGGAGGGCACATGGGCCTGGGAACTGTGCCCTGGTGCCAGGAAAGTGCAGGGGCAAGTGTGAATTAATTTCTCAAGGTCCCCATTTCCTGACTATTTGGAGTCTTAAAATAAGCCTGTGCCTGGATGCTTGCTGTGGCTTGGAACAGTGGCTGGGCAGGGAGATTTACTGCATTGCTTTTTGTGTCCAACTATTTTAAGGGTCACTTATGCTCTGGTGTCTTTTAAATTTATGGATGTTCACTCTAGTCCAAAGAACCGCCATACTCCTTCCTGTGGCTTCCTCATAAATGCCCTCTGAAATACTGATTTAGTTTTACATTATAGCTATCCAGCTTTCTGCCATTCCTATGGGGGCTCCATTCTCTACTTTGGATTTTATTTTAAAAAAAGACAAGAGTACATAAACACATGCCATAAACAACCAAAAATACTGACTTTTTTTTCTTAATAAAAAGCATATTTTCTTTGTGGGCAAAGTTATAGAAAATCAAAAGCATTTCCCATGTGACATAAAGCCTCAGGCTTCCAATATAAATGAGGAAACAGATGCCAACTCATGGCTCTTTGAAAAGGGTCAGGCTGAGTTCTTCTTTCCTTTTCTTCATCAAGTATGCTAGCCTTCTCCCTCATGGTTTTTTAAAAAAATCTTTCCTCTATGTCACTTTCCTTGCCACACCTGCAATTTCTGACGGGGTGCGGCCTCAACTATGGATTAATTTTTACTTAACCTTTGACCATTAGAACTTGCTGTTCCCACAACTATCTTTGGAGAGGAAGTAGTGATGATCTTGGTCTTCCAAACCATCATATGAAAAGTGGTTTCCCAACAGACATGCCTAGAGTACTCACTGACTCAAACTGTGTGGATTTCCTCCTAATTGGGTTCAGGAAGTACCCAATCCAGTTTGTACCAGAAGAATTAGGAAGTGTCTAGGGTGGAGTGAGGGTGGAAGTATGTGGAACAGATGATAAAGCTATGATTACAGTAGAAATGAGAGATGGAAATGACTCAAGAGGACTTCAAGCCAAGGCTTTGCTACCTTAGTCCTGTTTCAAATTGCCTCAGAATATCTGTGCAGCCCCTTCTCTCCCTAGAACCTAGAATCCTGCTGGGAGACATGACACAGGTGGGAAATACCTTTAATAATACGAGGTATGGTAGGTTGTGTCTCATCAGGGGATGACAAACCCATGGCCTGAATGCCAAGTCCAGCCCTGTTTCTGTAAATTAAGTTTTATCAACCCATAGGCACACCCATTTGTTTACTTATTGCCTATGGCTGCTGTACTCTACAAGGGCAGAACTGAGTCTCTATAACACATTATAGCCCTCAATGCCTAGATAATTCCTATCTGGCCCTTTACTGAAAAAGTTTGCTCAACCCTGGTCTAGATCAGATGCCTCTAGGCAGGGAAAGGTCACTTAGGTTAGTTTGTTATGGGAAGTCTGCACAGAAGGGCTTGACTATGACTTGAAAACTTCCAGGCTTAGCTAGATTGGAAGGTAGTGGAGACACTATTCCAGGCCAGGAAGGCTCAAGGCCATGGCAATTACCAGGGAAAATTTGACTGGAATGGAGGGACTCCAGTTGGCCCTCTGTATCCACAGTGGAATGGTTTTAGGAGCCCCTGCTTACACATAAAGCCACAATGCTCAAGTCTCTTATACATAATAGCATAGCAGCTGGCCCTCTGTGTCCCTAAGTTTCCCATCTAGGATTCAACTAACTGCAGATGGAAATTTCAAAAACAAACTTAACGGTTATGAAAGAGGAAATGTGAAGAGGAGGGATAACATATACACACTACTATATATAATACAGATAACTAACAAGGACCTACTGTATAACTGATAACTGTTTTTTTTTTTTTTTTTTTTACTTCCCAAGAGACCCTATTATACAGTTGGGAACCCCTCTAGAGAGATGAAGGAAATGGTCAGGCACGTGCCTGCAGAAGCCCAACCCAGGGCCAGGGAGAAGGAGCAGGTGTACAACACATGTGAGTCAAATTAAGCCAGCAATACTGGCTTGTAGCAGAGCCATCCTGATAAGCTTTGGTTTTACTGGAATCAGCTCTATAACATTCAGCTGGCCACATGGTTGCCAATAAAGGAAATCATTTCTGCTTGCCCTTGCCTAATCTTGGAAAAGCTGATGGTTCTCAATGCAATATTGAGTCTGTTTATTAATTTGGACATTTATAGATTTTTCTTTCATGGTTACTTTAATGTGAACATTTACAAGGCTTTACACATTTGCCCTCGGCCTTGTTACCTCTGATCTTCTCTCTCCACACACAATCCTGTTGATTCTGTCTCGCCACCCTATACCAGCCTCCCTGTTGCTCCTTGAACACATGAGGCATGTCCCTCCACCAAGGACTCCACTCTAGCTCTTTCCTTACCTGGGATACTCTTCTCCTCCTCCAGACATACACAAGGCCTACAGCTCACATTAAAGTCTCTGCTCAAGGATTCCAATCTTGGTGAACCCTCTCCTGACCATTGAATTTACAATTGCATCCGCTTTCCCACATAAGCACTATCCATCCTTCCTCCCCTGCTTTAATTCTTCCCAGAGCACTTAACACCTTCTAACATATTATGCCATTTACTTCATTATATTTATTTTCTATTTCCCCTACTACAATGGAGCAGTATGAGAGAAGGGATTTTTATCTGTTTTGTTCTCTGCTATATCCTCAGTGCCTTCACTCGGTCAGTATATGTTTGTTTCACAAGTGTGTGGAATGCTTTTATTCATCCTTTAGGACTGAATTTGAACAGTTCTTCTGTTAAACTGTCTCTGATTTCTCCTTTCCCAAAGAAAGAGACCTCCCTTCTTGCTACCCTCTGACTTCTATAATTCTTTAGTGCTTTTCTGTCTCTCTTGCTACTTCTGAGCTCCTCCAAGGTTGGGAGGGGAGCACAGGACCTAACATTGCTGGAGACTGAACAGGTGGATGTTGATGAAATGAGTCAGGATTTAGCGACAGAAACTTTGCACTATTCTTTTCCTTGTAACTATACTTTTTGAAGTTGTACACCTATACAGTTCTCCATTTTATTCTAACATCTTGATTTGAATGGTCTGAAATGTGTCATCACCACATAGCAGTTACATAAGTTGCAATGAAGAAAGCCTAAAGAGTTGGATGCTTTTGAAAACCTATTGGTTGTATGGATTATCTTTCCTTTCCCATGTTAATTATTGACCAAGTCCCATATATATTATTTTCTACATATCCTTGAATTCACTCACATCTTTCCATTCTCTCCAGTGCTCTGGTCTAAGCCAGAGTTATCTCTTACCTAGACTACTTCAAACACTTCCTAAATAGTATACTCTATCTAGTCTCTTCTCCTAGAATCCATCATCTACACAGTGACCAGAACACAAGTCAAGAGTTTCCATTGTGGCTCAGTGGGTTAAGAACCCAACTAGTATCCATGAGGATGTGGGTTTGATCCCTGGCTTTGTGCAGGATCTGACATTGCTGTAAGCTGTGGTGTAGGTTTCAGAAGTGGCTCAGATCTGGCATAGCTGTGGCTAGGACATAGGCCAGCAGCTTAAGCTCTGATTCAACCCCTAGCCTGGAAATTTTCATATGCTGCAGGTTTGGCCCTAAAAAGCAAAAGCAAAACAAACAAATGAAAACCCCTCAAACCAAATAAACACCCCCCAAACCAAATAAACAAACAAAAAAACACAAATCAGAGGATGTCTCTCTCCTGGTTTTAAACCATTTAGAGACTTGCCATTTTATTAGAGCAAGCATGAAAATCTTACCCTGGCTTAGAGTGCTAGCAGTTTGCTGCTGCTGCCCTATGCAGCCTCATCTTAGACCACTCTCCCCTTAGTTATTCCCATGATGGCTTCCCAAAGGCTATAGGTTTTCTGGCTTCAAAATCCTCTGCTGGTTCCTTCACCTGGAATGCTCAAGAATGCTTCTGTCTGGAATGCCCTTTCTTCATCTGGGTAATTTCCACACACTCTCCCAACCTCATTGCCCTCCTCAGAGAAACCTTGCCTAAAGCTCAGACCAGGCCCCCAAAGCACCTAGTTTTTTCTGTTTTTATCACAGTCCTCTTCATTTGAACTACTTTCCCCACCAGACTCAAGGTGCTCCTACCAGAATTCAAAGCGGTACATAATATCAACCAACATTTTTGGATCTATCTATCTATCTATCTATCTATCTATCTATCTATCAACATTTTGGCAATCTGTCTGTGAGATACTACCTTCTTTAGGCCCTTTACCAAGGCTTTAACCTCTGAACATTAGTATTTCTCTAACTGTGTTCTGAAATACCCTCCTACATTGAGGGGTTGACATGTAACTGAAGACTGTAAGCCCCACCTTCAACTCCCAACATGGATTTCCTATATTCCAGCCACAGATGCCTTGCCAGCATGACAGGCTTATAACAGCAGACCAGCCACAACTTCAGTGTTTGAGAAAGAAACACTTTTTCACCTTTAAGCACAAGATGTTGGTCAACCAGAGCACTGGTGCTCTTAGCAGACATATGGAACTGCATCTCATGCCAGCTGCGCTCTGTCGTCCTCAGACCATTAAATGAGGAGAAGAGAACATGCCAGAAGGAAACCACCACAACCACCAGCCAACTGGACTCAGAGCCCAGCTTCTCTGGGACTGGAAGGGCTCTGAGAGATGGAGCTGTCCCATGTGCAGGACACAGGGGAGCATGCTGGTGCTGCTGAGAGGCTGCTGTGTGTGTTGGCTATAACCCTCGAGCCCCAGCTTGGGAGAGGGACCAGGCACAATGACTTCTTTCATGGAAAAACTCTACTCTGCAAATACAGATTTCAATGCCTGAATCACTCTCCTTTTAGGAAATCACAAGACATGAGAAAAGGCTTGGGCAGTCTGGCTCTCTGTGAGGCTAACATGACATGACATTCCAGCAGAGATATCATGGGGAGCTCCTCTGACTGGACATTGGAGCTTACTCACTCACAAGGACCAAACCTTACATATATATTCTGTAAGACATTCTAACAGGTTTTGGACATAAAGAAGATACGAGTAAAGGTACTGAACCATGTTTGTTAAGCCACATATAATTGCCTATTTTGTTACTGAAGGCACTTGAGATCATCTAATTCTGACAAAAATCCAGGGCCTTTATAATAAGATCTTCTCTTTCCTGACCCTCCTGAGGAAGAACTCTACTCCTGTAAGCTATGCTTGTTCTTTTCTTTCAGGATCTTTTACTTCATGCAGAGAGCCTAACCCAGTGACAAGATAAAGGACAGAGTAACAGAGTGTGGTCCTCCTCAGAAAAGGATACATGTGATCACCAACATAGACCTCAGCATCCTTTCTTTCTTTTTAAATTTTTTTTTTTTTTGCTTTTTAGGGCCGCATATTCAGCATATGGAAGTTCTCAGGCTAGAGGTTGAATGAGAGCTGCAGATGCCCGCCTATGCCACAGCCACAGCAATGTGGGATTTGAGCTGCAACTGTGACCTTTGCTGCAGCTCACAGCAGCACTGGATCCTTAACCCACTGAGCAAGGCCAGGGATTAAACCTGCATACTCATGGATACTAGTCAGATTTGGTATCACTGAGCCACAACGGGAACTCCCAAGCATCCTTTCTATGTAATAGACTGGAAGGACTAGGTTAGTGGTCAGCAAATGTTTCCTGTAAAGAGCCAGATATGAGACATTTTAGGCTTGTGGGCCATATAGTTTCTGGAGCAAGCCCTCAGCTCTGGCATTAAGGTGTGAAAGCAGCCACAGACAATTCCTGGGTAAATGAATGGGTGTGGCTACATGCCAATAAAACTTTATTTATAAAAACAAGTGTGAACTAGGTTTGACCCATGGGCCATAGTTTGCCAGCCCTAGAAGACATTATCTCTTAAAAGCATTGATGTAATAATCCTAGAACATGATTATCAAGTTTGATAATCATGTTCTTGGTTTAGAAAAATATTTAAAACATACGTGTTATATATATATATATATATATATATTTATGTATATATACATATATTTATATATGCTCATATATATATGTACACACACAGATACCTTTCATATATTTATATCTATACCTATTTCTTTTTTTTTGTCTTTTTGTTGTTGTTGTTGTTATTGTTGTTGTTGTTGTTGTTATTGTTGTTGTTGTTGTTGCTATTTCTTGGGCCGCTCCTGTGGCATATGGAGGTTCCCAGGCTAGGGGTGGAATCGGAGCTGTAGCCACCGGCCTACGCCAGAGCCACAGCAACGCAGGATCCGAGCCGCGTCTGCAACCTACACCACAGCTCACGGCAACGCCGGATCATTAACCCACTGAGCAAGGGCAGGGACTGAACCCGCAACCTCATGGTTCCTAGTCGGATTCGTTAACCACTACGCCATGACGGGAACTCCTATACCTATTTCTGACTAAAAGAAACTGAATTTACCCTCATGACTGAAACTATAAAAAAGTAAATAAAAAATAAAAAATATGAAGCAATGGTTTCAAGATGCCAGACACTGGGCAATGAAGGGCAATAATCCCTGAGAGACAGGAACTAAAACAAGGTAAGCCCATGTTGCCCCAGCTTAGCACCTTGAGAGAGTTTACAGGCTATAACACAGGGAAACCCAGATGGACTCAGTGGACTCCCTCAATTTAGCAGAAGGTGCTGAAAGGGAATGAACCAGACTGGAAAGCCTCATGGTTCTTAGGGCATTAGGCAGAATGCAGTGTAAAGTGAACAAAAGAAACAGAATAGAGAGTTTTGAAATACATCCAGATATATAAGGACAACTGATTTTCCACAAAGGCAGTTCAGTAGGGAAAGAATAATCTTTTCATAACACAGTAGTGGGACAAGTTGGGTATCTGTATGCATAAAAATGAACTTCAATATATACTGCATACCATAGATGCAACTAATTCAAAATAAATGATAGATATAACTGTAAAAAGTAAAACAATAAAACTTAGAGGGAAAGGAGAAAATCTTTGAAACCTTGGAGTAGGCAAAGATTTCTTAAACATAATACCAAAAGAACCATCTATAAAAGCAAAAATTACTTTTTTTTTTGTCTTTTTAGGGCCATACCTGAGGCATATGGAGGTCCCTAGGCTAGGGGTCTAATCAGAGCTTTTGCCACCAGCCTATGCCAGAGCCACAGCAACACTAGATCCAAGTCACGTCTGCATCCTACACCACAGCTCATGGCAATGCTGGATCCTTAACCACTGAGCGAGGCCAGGGACCGAACCCGCAACCTCATGGTTCCTAGCTGGATTTGTCTCCACTGTGCCACAACAGGAACTCCAAAAAGCAAAAATTATTAAGTTGAACTTCATCAAAATTAAAATCTTCTGCTCTTTGAAAGACGCTAAAAGAGTGAAAAGATAGCCACTGGCTGGACCATAATATTTGGAAATCATATAGCTGATAAAAGATTTGTACCCAATATATATAAGTACACAACACTCAACAATAAGTAAAGACCCCCCCCCACAAGAAAACAGGGCAAAATTTGAATAGACATTCCACCAATGAAGAAATCAGTATGGCAAATAAGCACATGAAAAGAAGGTCCACAGCACTGGCCATTAGGAACCTACAAATTAAAACCACAATGAGAAACCACTATACACTTAGTAAAATGTCTAAAATTAAAAAGGCCAACTATATCATGTGTGTTTGTGAAGATGTGGAGAAACTAGAACTATCACACACTGCTGGTAGGAATGAAAGTGGGCAACCACTTTGGAAAACAGTCTGTTTCTTAAAATGTTAAGCATACATCAACCATATGATGCAGTCCTTTTATTATTAGGTATTTAATCAAGAGAAATGAAATCATGTGGTCATACAAAGACTAGTACATAAATACATACAGAAGCTTCACTGTAATAACCAGAATGGGAAATCATTCTGTTGTTCCACAGATGAGTGGTAGAACAAGTAGTGGTATATCTGTACAATGGACACTAATCAACAACAGAATGAAATGCACTATTGATGCAAGTTACAGTGTGGATGAATGTCAACATAATTATGGAGTAAAAGAAGATAAATCTCCAAAAAGTATGATTCTTTCATACTACATTCTAAAAATCCAATCTAATCTATACAGACCAATAGTTGCCTGGGGTGGGACAGGAGTGTGAAGGAATGATTACAAAGGGACACAAGGTAACTTTTGGTAATGATGAATATGTTCATAATGTTGATTGTGGTAATGGCTTCATAGATGCATCCATATTAAAACATTAAATTTTAGACTTTAAGTATATATAATCTTAACTGTATGTCAATTATCTCTAAATAAGGCTATTAAAAAACTTAAATGTCATGTCCCAATTTCCAAAGCAGCATTATTTAATAGTCAAGACATGGAGGCAACCTAAGTGTCCACTGACAGATGAATGAATAAAGAAGATGTGGTATTTCTAAGTAATGGAATATTACTTAGCCATAAAAAATGAAATAATGCTATTTGTAGCAACATGGATGGATCTGGAGGGTATTATACTTGGAGAAATTAGTTAGAGAAAGACAAATAACGTATATTATCACTTATAAGTGGAATCTAAAAATAAACAAATGAATATAATAAAACAGAAACAGACTCAGAAAGAACAAACTAGTTGTTACTAGTGAGGAGAGGGAAGGAGAGGGACAAAATGGGGAATGGGATTAAGAGGTATAAACTATTACATATAAAATAAATAAGCTACAGGATAGACTGTATTACAAATTATTTTAATAATATTGTCATAATTTTTTAAATGGGGTATTATCTATAAAAATGTAATCACTATGTATATCTGAAACCAATATAGTGTTGTAAATTAATTATAATTAAATAAAAAAAACTACTTAAAACAGGGAGGAGACAAAATGATGGAAGAGAAGGACTTGAATTCACCTGCTCTCACAAAAACACCAAAATCATAACTGTTGAATCACCATTGACAAAAAGACTGGAACCTTCTAAACAAGATATTCTACATCCAAAATCAAAGAAGACACAATGAGAGAGTAGGAGGGGGTGCTTTTGCAATATAATCAAATACCATAGCCACCATGTGGGTAACCCACACACTGGAAAATAATTATATCTTGGAGGTTCTTCTACATGAGTGAGAGTTCTCAACCCCAAGTCAGGCTCCCAAGCCTGGGGATCTAGCATCAGGAAGAGCCTTGGGAGCATATGGCTCTGAAGGCCAGCAAGGCTTGAGTGCAGGAGCTCCATAGGATTGGGGGAATTAGAGACCTCACTCTTGGAGGGTGCACACAAGTTTTCAAGTGGACTGGAACCCAGGGCAAAGCAGTGACTCCATAGGAACTGGAGCCAGACCTAACTGTGTCTTGGAGGGTCTCCTTGGGAGGCAGGGGTCAGCTGTGACTCATTGGGGCAGAGACTCCAGGGAATATTCATCAGAATGAGCTCTCACATCAGTCGCCATTTTGATACTGAGAACTGGCCTCAGCCAACAGCCTGTAGGCTCCAGTTCTGGGATGTATCAGGCCAAAAAACCAACAGGGTGTGAACACAGCACCATTCACAACCATACAGGCTGCCTAAAGTCGTCCTGAGCCCAGAGCCATCTCCAAACACATGACTTGACATAGCCCTGCCCATTAGAGGCATAAGACCCAGCTCCATCCACTAGTGGGCAGGTACCAGTCCTCCAAACCAGGAAGCCTGCAAAGGCCTCTAGATAAACATAATCTACCAGGGTGCAGATACCAGAAACAAGAGGGACTACAATCCTATAGCCTGTAGAACACAGACCACAAACACAGAAAGTTAGATAAAATAAGATGGCAGAGAAATATGTTAAGGAAAAAGATAAAACCCCAGAAGAACAACCAAGTGAAGTGGAGATAGGCAATCTGATTCAAAAAGAATTCTGTGCAATGACAGTAAAGATTATCCAAGATCTCAGGAAAAAAAAAAATGGAGGCACAGACTGAGAAGACAAATGTTTAAAAAAAAATCCAGAAGATTTAAAAAACAACAATGACCAAAAGGGGATAAATGGTAAAACAACTGAAATGAAAAAGACACTAGAAGGAATCAATAGCAGAATAAATGAGGCAGAAGAGTGAATAAGTAAGCTGAAAACATATTGGTGGAAATCACTGCCTTGGAAAAAAATAAAGAATGAAAAGAAATGAGAACTCTGGGACAACATGAACTGTACCAACATTCTCATTATAGGGGCCCCATGAGGAGATGAGAGAGAGGGCCTGAGAAAATATTTTAAAAGATAATAGCAAAAAATTCCCTAATATGGGAATCACTCACTCATGTCCAGGAAGCACAATAAATACCATAGAGAATAAACCCAAGGAGGTACACCATGAGACACATATTAATCAAACTGATCAAAATTAAAGACAAAGAGGAAACATCGAAAGCAGCTACAGCAAAACAACAAAAAACACACAAGGGAAACCCAATAAGGTTATGTGCTGATTTTTCAGCAGAAACTGCAGGCCAGAAGGGAGTGGCATGATATACTTAAAGTGATGAAGGAAAAAACCTACAAACAAGAATACTCTACCCAACAAGGCTCTCATTCAGATTTGAAGGAGAAATCAAAAGCTTCACAGACAAGGAAAAGCTAAGAGATTTCAGTGCCACCAAACTAGCTTTACAACAAATACTAAAGGAACTTCTCTAGGTAGAAAAGAAAAGGCTACAGCTAGAAACAAGAAAACTACAAATGAGGAGACTCATAGGTAAAAGCAAACATACAAATTATAAAGGTAGGAAATCTCCACAAACAAATATGATATCAAAACAAGCAATCATGAGAAGAGGAGGGTACAGATGCAGGATACTGGGGATGCATTTGCAATTAAGAGAACAGCAACTTAAACAAATTTGTGTATATAGACTGCTATGTCAAAACCTCATGGTAATTGTAAACCAAAAATCTACAAAAGATACACACAAATAAGAAAGAACAATCCATACACAATACTAAAGATAGTAATCAAACCACAAACCATGATCAAGAGGGATTTTTTCCAGGAATACAAAGATTTTTCAACATCTGCAAATCAATTAGTGTGATACACTGAAGAATAAAAACCATGTGATCATCACAATATATGCATAAAATTTTTTTGATATAATTCAACATTTATTATAAAATACTCCAGAAAGTGTACCTAGAGAGAACCCACCTCAACCTAATAAAGGCCATATATAATAAACTGCAGCTAAAGTCATAGTCATTGGTAAAAAGCTGAAAGCATTTCCTCTGAGATCAGGAACAAGACAAGGATGTCCACTATCACCCTTTTATTCAACATAGTTTTGGAAGTCCTACTCATGGCAGAGAAGAAAAAGGAATTAAAAAATCCAAATTGGACAAGAAGAAGTAAAACTGTCATTCTTTGCAGATTACATGATACTATACATAGAAAACCCTAAAGATGCCACTAGAAAATTACTAGAACTCATCAATGAATTGGGCAAACTTGCAGGATACAAAATTTATACACAGAAAAATCTTATATTTGTATATACTACCAACCATCAATAAGAAAGGGAAATTAAGGAAACAATGCTATTTACCACTGCATCAAAGAGAATAAAATACCTAGGAATAAACATACCTAAGGAGGTAAAAGACCTGTACTCTGAAAACTATAAGACACTGATGAAAGAAATCAAAGATTACACAAATAGATGGAAAGATACACCATGCTCTTGGACTGGAAAAAACATTATTGCCAAAATGACTGTACCACCCAAGGCAATCTACATATTCAACACAGTCCCTATTAAATTACCAATGACATTATTCATAGAACTAGAACAAAAAAATTAAAATCTGTATGGAAAGAAACACAGAAGACCCTGAATAGCCAAAGCAATCTTGAGAAAGAAAAATGGAGCTCAAGAATCAGGATCCTTGACTTTAGACTATACTACAAACTACAGTCATGAAGGCACTATTGTACTGGCACAAAAACAGATACACAGAGCAGTGGAACAGGATAGAAAGCTCAGAGATAAACCCATGCATCTATGGGTTTGACAAAGGAGCTAAGAATATAAAATAGAGAAAAATCAGTCTCTTCAGTAAGTGATGCTGGGAAACTGAACAGCTACATGTAAAAGAATGCAATCAGAATAATCTCTAACACTATACACAAAAATAAACTCAAAGTGTATTAAAGATCTAAATTTAAGACCAAATACTATAAAATTCTTAGAGGAAAATATAGGCAGAATACTCTGACATAAATCACAGCAATAATTTTTTGGATACACCTACTAGAGTAATGAAAATAAATAAAAATAAACAAATGGGACCTAATTAAACTTAAAAGCTTTTGCACAGCAAATAGAACAAATAAAAAAAATAAATAAACAAGGAGTTCCAATTGCAGCTCTAATGAACTCAACTGGTATCCATGAGGAATGGGTTTGATCTCTGGTCCTGCTCAGTGGGTTAAGGATCTGGCCTTGCTGTGAGCTGAGGTGTAGGCCACAGATGTGGCTCAGAACTGTTACTGCTGTAGCTGTGGCATAGGCCAGAAGCTGCAGCTATGATTCAACCCCTAGTCTGGGAACTTCCATATGCCATGGGTGTAGCCCTTAAAAAAAACAAAACAAAACAAAAAACAAAGGAAAAGACAACCCACTGAATGGAAGTAAATATTTGCAAATGAAGAGACAGGCAAGGGATTAGTTTCCAAAACATACAAATGGCTCTGGCTCCTTCAACTGTATATCAAAAAAATAAACAACCCAATCAAAAAATGAACAGAAGATATAAGTAGACATTTCTCCAAAGAAGACATATGGATGGCCAAAAAGCACAAGAAAAGATGTCCAACACCACAAATTATTAGAGAAATGCACAGCAAAACTACAATAGGGTATCATTTCACTCCTGCCATAATGGCCATCATCAAAAAGTGTACAAATAATAAATGCTGGAGAGGGTATAGAGAAAAGGGAACCCTCCTATACTGTTGGTGGGAATGTAAATGTGTACAACTAGTATGGAGAACAGTATTGGAGGTTCCTTAATAAACTAAATATAGAACTACCATATGATCCAGCAACCCTACACTTGGGCATATATCTAGAGAAAATCATAATTTGAAAAGATACATGCATCCCAATATTTATCGCCACTCTATTTGTAATAATCAAGACATGGAAGGAATCTAAATATCTATCCATGGAGGAAAGGATAAAGCAGATTTGGTAAATATATACAATAGAATATTACTCAACCATAAAAATGAAATAATGTCATTTGCAACAACATAGATTATCATATTAAGTGAAGTAAGTCAGAGAAAGACAAATATTATATGATGTCACTTATTATATGTGGGACCTAAAAAATAATGCAAATGATTCACAAAACAGAAACAGGCTCACAGACTTTGAAAAATACCTTATGGTTACCAAAAGGGAAAGGCAAGGGGAGGGATAAATTAGGAGTTTGTGATTAACATATACACACTATTATATATAAAATAGATAACCAACAAGGACCTACTGTACAGCACAAGGAACACTACCCAATATTCTGTAATAACCTATATGGCCAAATAATCCTAAAAAGAATGTAGATTTATGTATATATATAAAACCGAATCACTTTGCTGTACACCTGAAACAAAACATAGTAAATCAACTATACTCCAATATAAAATAAACATTTTATTAAAAAGCTTCTGGGAATTCCCTCATGGCTCAGCGGTTAATGAACCTGACTAGGATCCATAAGGATACGGGTTTGATCCCTGGCCTCATTCAGTGGGTTAAGGATCTGGTGCTGCTGCAGTGTAGGTTACAGGCGTGGCTCAGATCCCAAGTTGCTATGGCTGTGGCCTGGGCTGGCAGTGGAGCTCTGATTCAACCCCTAGCCTGGAAACTTCCATATGCCATGGGTGTGGCCCTTAAAAAGCAGAAAAAAAAATACTGTCTAATATATGTCAAACATATCTAGATATGTATTATACTTTTTCAAAAAACAAGGATACTTATCAAAAATGAATACCCTGATTTAAATGAATATAAATTTCTGATACATGTTAAAAACAAAATTATTGAAAATCATAATTGAAGGAGTAAAAATTTTAAAAAATGAGACCATTTTGGTATTCTATTTTATACTATTGTATATTCACCAATTAAACTTGTAAGTATAATAACTCTTGGCTATATCTAGTATTGGTAATATGTGGGGGGAATAGGAAGTCTCATATAGTGCTGGTGGATATATACATGGGTAAAACTTTTTTGGAGGGCAATTTGACAACATAAAGCAATAACCTAAAACATACAAAATTTTGGATATAATAATTCCACTTCTAGAAGTTAATTCTAAGAAGGATGTACACAGGATTTAGAAATAAGAATATTCATATCTATGTTTTTATATTAACAAAAGATTGCACATAACTTAAAAGTTCAATATTAGAAAATTAGTTCAATAAAATATAGACCCTCCTACAAATGCAGCCATCAAAAATAAAACTGTAGAAAAATACCGAGACATGGAAAGATGATTTTTATATACCATTAAATGAAAAAAGTTACAAGCAGTACTTAGAATATGATTTCATTTTAGACAAAAAATACATATAATACATAATATATATTAATGGCTAGGAAAAAGATATTTTGCACTGGTTACTTCTGGGCTAGATAATTACAGATCATATTCATTTTTTTCTTTTTGCTTCAATTTTTAATTGCTCTACAATGAAGACACATTGCTCTTACAATAAAACTCCAATACAAGTTATTTTTCATAAAATATCAATGCTAAAAACATATAAATGATACTGTGAGAAATATTAGTCTTAGGCCTTAGTGGCCAAAAAATATATTTAACAGAAGACTGCAAAAGTGTTTGGGTGCTATGGGGAGGCCTGAGATGCTGCTGCTCTGAAAATGTGGCCCTGTGGGGTATGCTTGGGCCTGGACATCAAAGGCAGTGGCATGGGTGTTGGCTTTGCCCAGAGCAGTTGGCACAGTTGAGCCTTCCTGCTCAAAGGATAGGTAGAAAACAAGGACAGAAAATTTAGCACCTGCCTTGCCTGGGACAGTGGATTCAGCTAGCCTAGGTCCACCCTGCATGGTCAGGCCTCCACTGGGCCTTTTCCATGTCTATGTCATACAGCAAAGCATGTAAAAGCAGCAGGGGACTCCCCAGTTCCAAGTCTTCATTTACAATACGGGAAGTGAGGCCCAGATGAGCCCATGCACGTGTCACTCCATCAACATTCCATCCTGAATGTTGTAGCAGTGGCTTAAAGTGACATCAATACCAGAGTGTCTGAAAACTAAAACAGCCATTTCTGGAGTAGGCTTCCCCTTCTGGGGAGCTCAACACTCAGAACTTTATGGAGAAGAGTTAGCTCTGACCTATGGCTTAAAAATCCCCAAATCTCCCTTCTCCCTTTCCTCCCATGAAGACATGAGAATCCACGTTCTTGAATTATTGTCCCTGTGCTACAGAATCAGGGAGTTCTTTGAATCTGTTGCAGCCAAATAGCCATGTAGATGAGAGAAATACATACAAAGGAATCTCAACCAGTACTGGCTATAATGGGGTTGGCAAAAGACTTTCATCCTATAGTTCAACTGCCAACGCGAGTGGTGGGAATGTTAACATGAATTCCAAGGTAGAGCCTGGGCTGAGTGAGTGTCATGATTGATTAGGGGTGCCTTGGATGGGGAAGGGGTGATTAACAAGTATCTTTGCCACATATTTCCATTCTGATCTAGAACATCTGTTAGCCTCAAAATAGTGTTTCTTCATTAAATCTCTCCACTACTGATTACACATGCTTACAGAATGTCAGATTGATTTTGTCAAATATTACTTTAACCACATCATTCTCCTACTTAAAAATCCTTTAAAGAGCTCTCCCCATTTCCCACATAGCAATTCTACTTCCATAGCCTAATAATCAAGGTCCTCCACAATTTGATGCTATTGACCATTCTAAATTCTGAGCAACCTTCCATACAATCTCCTCTCTGGCTCTTCTTGTACCCAGAACCCACAATCTGGTCTAAAAGGGCCACCAATGGGAGCCAGGGACGGAAGTCGCCAATGGGACTAACAGATCGGGATGAGCCACTAGCTGGGGAGGTTCAAGATGGAGGGAGGCTATTAGAATGTCTGCAGTAGGGGTTGGAGTCACAGCTGAGTGGACAAACTCTGGTTGAGACTTGCTCCTTCTGAAGGTCTGGTTTCTATTCTAGATCAGCTGCCTGTCCTCAGCTTTAAAGCAATGGGGTTTTACAGCTGTTTCAGAACAGACACCTGATCCATATCCCATACCTTTTAATCTCTGGGCTCATGGCACCTTCCTTATCTTGAGTTCCTGTTTCCTTTGCACCTATTTGAATCCCCACCCTCCATCCTTCAGTGCTCAGCTCCAAAGAATAACAATGAGGTTCTGGTCCATCACAACTGCCCTACTTCTTAAAGTCCTGATGCTTGACATTCCTGAAATCATCTCCACAATTCCTTGTGGATCTGTCCTAGTTCTCTGGTATAGGCAAGACCCTGACATTCACCACTGGAGTCCATTTTGCCCACACAGTTACATTACGGATACTGGTTCATTCAAGTGGAGTGGTCTGAGTGCAAACTAGGGAAGAAGGTGTTTTTTAACTCTTAGATTTAAATACGACTCTGAGTTAACAAAGCACCATAAACTAGGAATGGAATGCAGCAGCATAAAGCACAATAAATTCTATTGTCCATGGCTAAAATAAGACAAAATATTATTTCAGAATAAGGGAGAAAGAAAATAAAGCTATCATAGAAAAATATGAGCAAGTTAAACTTTCCAGCATGCTGAATGGCACCTGAGTGACCTAAGAGTTATTGAACTTGAAAATAAATAACTGCGGTGCATCTTCTAGTGACTGGGCTATGATGAAGAGTTATGACAATTTCTCATAGTGATGGGCCTAAAATAAAAAGTTTACAACATACACATTTAATTTAGAATAAATTCACCATTTGTGTGCCAAAAAAAAGAATCAGCAGCAAGTTTAAATTTCTATGAATTCTGATCAACATGATGTGGAAAACACAACACCAAGTTTGCGTTAAGTTAAAAGAAATAGAATAAGGCTACTCATTACCTGTGTTTTATTTTTACCCAGATCAGAAACAGAGAAATCAGTAGCTTTTCCCTATGCTTATATGCATTCTTTGCTCATTTCAGATAATAAGAAAACTGAAAAGTAATCTTTCTGTAATTACTCTAAAGATAACCAAGCCCTATGGTCATATTAAGTTATCACAAGTATGACTGGGAACCCATTGGCCTCCTGCTCCCTGATAGTGGATGAGAAGAGTAGAGGAACTTTCAACACTGATCCAGGGGAATAATTCTAACTACCACGACAAACATTTGGGGCCATAGATAGAATGGCATTTCCTCCATTTTGTAGGCTGTTTTTTTCCCCAGGCCTTTGAAGGCAGAGGACTTCTTCTTTACCTTGACCATCTCCAGATACATGTTGGAAGGTAGAGGTTGTTATGGCCTCTCCATGATTCTGGGGTGAGAGGTCCAGGGTCTGGATGCCCTTGAACAATTCTCTGCTACAAGAGGGTGCCAGCCATGTGGGCAATAACTTGGCAGAGGTTCCCAATGACAGATGCAGGGAAATTGTACCTGGTAGGGTTATTGAAACACCTTCCTTGTGGAGTCTGTCTGGGTTGGTTTTTGGTCCTACCTACAGAAGGAGGCTTAAACAGACTGCCTGGCTTTGGGGAGGTACTGATATTGCAGTTTTCTCCTTGAAAGCTGCTTATAGCTCTAATTTAGGTAAGATGGGGTCAGGGGATGGTGGTACTGGGATACTATTGGCAAGGGCAGAGGAGGTATAGGAGCTCTTCTTTACTGTATCTGCCTCCAAGCTTTATCTGCCTCCAAGTTTGGGTGTCAATCTGATTGAGAGGAGGACTGTGGCATCAGCCCAGGAGGATTCAGAAAGGAGCCATGTTGGACTCTGGACAAGCTAGAGTCCAGACTAAGAATTGCATTTGCCTCCTCTGGAAAGTCAGCCAAGTTTCCACTGGTGAGTCTGGATAGTGTAGGCAATTTAGTGATTTCCTGTTGGCTACCCCCCAGGGCCGCCTCCCTCCCACCTGCAAGCAGTCACCCATCCATAAATCCTGTCCAGCCCTGGACTTCTGCCGAATGTTCCAGAGGGTTGGACTCACCAAGGAGAGCAGAGTTCCCAGGATCCAGGACCAGCTGTGTTCCCAGAGGAGATGTCAGCACTGAAGGAAGGTTCGGTCCAGTGGCTGAGAGCATGGCCCTGATGTCTTCCAAGTGCACGGGGACGTGGGGGGGATCTGTGAGAAGGCAGATGGTGGATCAGGCAGGTGAAAGTGTGAAGGCTGCATTACGTGGAGAGGGAGAGATGGGCAGGCATGTGTGTCTGTGTGTAAGGCAGGCATTATGATTGGTACCTTTAACATCATTTCTCCTATAGAGAAGGTGTTCCTATCAAGGTGAGTCTGAATTTCAAACATGATATTTGATGCCTGAAACAGTAAGATCTGTAGCAAGTATCAGACATGTTGATTCCTGGAGTTCCTTACTGAATACCACTTTATACCATGTCACTCTATAAATGTGTAGGTAAATTAAACTGTATTATAAAGACATTTTAAAAAAGCCAACACTTCTCCAGCATTTACTATACACCAGGTCCTGTGCTAAAAGTATTTTTCATTCCTTTTTTTCATTTAACTCTTATAATATCCTTTAGAGGGAGGTGCTTTGTCTTCACAGATCAGAACATACCACAGGAATTTATTTAAAAGGATCCTATGAGTGGCTTTTTCTATGAAGAAAAGGGTCCAGCTATGAGGTTGGAATGTGCTTTGTGGTCTAGTACAGATAGGATCATATAAGCCCGACAAGGATGATTTATTATTCAAAATATTTAAGGAGTCAGGGCTGATGTCATCAGGAATCATAGACCTAAAAGTGACAAAAATGGGTAATACAGTGGCTTGGTTATTAGTTCTGCTGAACGAATAAAGAGGGAAGCACCTGCTAAACCTAGTGGCAGGAAGATCCCAGATTCTCCAGGGGTGGGAGAGGAGCAAAATTCTGCTCCCCTCTCCCCCCTTTTGCCCTCTTGCAGCACTGCCATTACCACTCCAAGGCCAATTACCACCTTTTTCTCTAAAGCATTTGCTGAAGTTGAAGGAGAAGCAGAAATGTTGTCCTTATAATTGATGGCCATTTCAACAGTATTCATTGAGGGCCTACTGAGTAGTTGTCACTTTCTTCAGTACTTGTTAGGGATGGCCAATAAATAAGTGGTGCCTGAATCTAGTTCAGAAACATTCTGTCTACTCTGCTTTTGACCACAAAAGACTATCACATACAGAAAACAATGATGAATCTCATATATACACATATACACCTGTATACAAATTATACACATATAAAAATTAAAAATTATAAAGATATTTTATATATATTCTATATAATTTAAAATATTCTTTATATGGAATATGGTAAGATCATCATGATTAGATTCAGAAACTTGATTTGAGCTGTAGCTCCTTCATTCACTAACTTGGGCAACTGACTTAATTCCTCTAAGCCTTAGTTTCCTCATCCATAAAATGATGAAAAAACTCATTATTTCCTAAGTCTCTTTTTACTCTTAAATGCCATGAATTTAGGAATTGATAGTGACAGTTTATTCAAACCTAGACTCTCTTCCTCTGGTCCTTTTTAGTATCCCCTCAAAAATACTGAAGTTGGGGAGTTGCCGTCATGGCGCAGCGGAAATGAATCCGACTAGGAACCATGAGGTTGTGGGTTTGATCCCCGGCCTCACTCAGTGGGTTAAAGATCTGGTGTTGCCATGAGCTATGGTGTAGGTCACAGACACAGCTCAGATCTAGCATTGCTGTGGCTGTGGCATAGGCTGACAGCTACAGCTTTGATTAGACCCCTAGCCTGGGAACCCCCATATGCCACAGGTGTGGCCTTAAAAAGACAAAAGACAAAAAAAAATTGAAGTTGAATATTGAAATGGAATTCCCTGAGGAAAATTAAAATTGAATATTTGTTCAAGAATAATAAAATTCAAGAAGCCAAATGGGGAGGTTATGCCCCATCTTCAAAGCCATCCATCTTTCTCAGCCAAAAGTCAGCCCTTCCTAATGTCCTTACAGCATCTGTCATAAGTTTCTTCTTTAGGGCATGTCCAGTTGATCTTCCAAGGGAAACTGTAACTTCCCAAAGGACAGAAGTCATCTCTTGTATTTATCCTAAAGTTATTCATGGGACTTGGAGGCAACACTTAATGAATATTCATCTGGTGGCTATACAAGTACCATGAACGAAAGTTGGCTTCATGACACCACAAGTCTCCATGTTACAGGTTAAGTCATAGGCCTTGGCATGAAACCTGTTTTACACATGAAACATCTCTTAAAAATTAAGCCCCCTTTTTGGGCTGATTGAAAAAAATGAAACATAACTCCTATATGCATAAAGTACCATAAAAGCTAACAAACTCTGATGACTCAGCCAAGACTTCTGATTGAGGAAAGCCCCCAAGTTAAGGAATATAAATAGTGATTTTTTTCCCCCTATTCAATTTGATTAAAATAGGAAGATGTCATGCTCTTCAAATGCCACATTCATGGGCACACTGAATCAGAGTTGGAATGCTGCAGAACTGGCTCCCAGAATGTACACACTTCATTGGTGGAGCCTCAGCAGTGGCTATGCAGCCTTTGCTTTCATCTCTCTTAGCAGAGGTGACAAGGAAGGGTTATTAGGGAGGCAAAATCCACAGTAAGCACCATAACTCAGTGTGGGGCAATAGTCCCTGGGCCCTGAGCTCTGGACTAGCAGCTCAGCCAGATGAAATCCAACACAAAACAAATGACATCCTTCACGGAGCTGATTTTCTGCGGCTTCCTAAGATGACTAGCAGTTTATGCAGCCACTGGTGAGAGGAAAACCCATCTGGGCCTCTCTGAAATCTGAGTGGGCAGGGACTAGACCCTACGCTTTGATAAATCATCAATTTGGGGTTGTGAAAATATGAGTATAAAGTTTACTTATTTTTCCCTGCAGAAGCCCATAATATATGTACGGGTATGTACACGTGGTGTGTAATTATTCATATTTCTCACATTTTCCTTTTTTACTTTTGCTAAGAATGATGGCTTTCTCTTAGTGAGAGAGCTAACATAAAGGCTCTAATAAATGCTTTTTTGAAAAACCTAAGACAAAGGCAAGCTTCTTTATCCCATCCCACCGTTTCCCAGACTCCACAGGGAAGAGAAGCAGAGAGTCCTAATCCAGGGGAGCAAAATGTTTAGGTTGGAACATGGCTGAGTCCAGCCCTGGGTATCAGTGAGTGTTGAATGCGGTCCTGGTAACTGTGGTCATTTTTATTGTTTATTTATTTATTTACTTTAACATTTTATTCTTTATTATAGTTGATTTACAGTGTTGAGCCAATATCTGCTGTACAATATAGTGGCCAGTCATATACATTCTTTTTCTTTTCTTTTCTTCCTTTATTTTTTTGTCTTTTTGCCTTTTCTAGGGCCGCCTCCCATGGCATATGGAGGTTCCCAGGCTAGGGGGCTAATCGGAGCTGTGGCCGCCGGCCTACACCACAGCCACAGCAACGCGGGATCCAAGTTGTGTCTTCGACCTACACCACAGCTCATAGCAACCCCAGATCCTTAACACTGAGCAAGCCCAGGGATCGAACCCGCAACCTCATGGTTCCTAGTCGGATTTGTTAACCACTGCGCCACCACAGGAACTCCTACATTCTTTTTCTCATATTATCTTCCATCATGGTTTACCCCAAGAGACTGGATATAGTTCCCTGTGCTGTATAGCAGGACCTCATTGCTTATCCATTCTAAATGTAATAGTTTACATCTATTAACCCCAAACTTCCTGTCCATCCCAGTTCCTCCCCACATCCCTCTTGGTAACCCCCATGGCAATAAGTCTGTTCTCCATCTGTGAGTCTGTTTCTGTATAACTGTTGTTATTTTTAAATAAGTATTTTATGCCAGGTGCTGTGTTGGGCTCTTAAATCAGGGGTCATCATGTTTGGGGGTACTATAGTCTGAATGTTTGTGTTCCCCCAAATTAATATGTTGATAATCCTAACCCCCTCAAGGTATTAAAATTAGGAGATTGGGTCTTTGGGAGGTGACTAGGTCATGAGAGTGGAGCCCTCATGGTGGGGATAAGTGCCCTCATAAACGAGACCCCAGAGAGCTGGCTCATCTCTTCTGCCATACAAGAACATGGCCAGAAACCATCATTCTGCAGTCAAGTAGAGGGCCTTTGTCAGAGCCCAACCATGTGGGCACCTGGATCCTGCATTTCCTGTCTCTAGAACTGAGAGGAACAAAATTTTGTTTATAAGCCCCCAAGTCTGTGGTATTTCACTAGAGCAGCTGGAACTAACTAAGATGGGAGTACACATATGGACTTGAGGTGGACAAGGCTATGAACTTCCTGAAATTGTATGAAAAATTTAGCATTTACAAGTTTTTCTGGACAAGGTAATCTATAGTTTTCTTCTGGTTCTCAAAGAAGTTCTTAACACAGATGGAATAGTTCTTAACCCAGAGGTTCTTAACACAGAAGCAGTATTTCTATTCCCTCTATTTGCCACCCCCTACCCCTAATATGGGCAATCTTTGTTTCACAGACTTCTACACAGAGACCAGCATCTAAGTTTTAGTAAGGTTACATGACTGGCCCAAGGTCACACAGTGAGTAAGCAGTAGAGCAGGCTTCAAACTAATGTCTGCTTGGTCAGCTTGGCCCCAAGGTCTGTGCTCTTTCTACTGGAAGGCCCTAAGGTCGGGAGAAGGGAAGGGATGTTGATTTCACCTTTATGCACTTAATTTCACTTAACTGGATCAGGAACAGGAGGAGGTGGAAGGTGGGTTGGACAGTCACCTCCAGGGGGGTCCCCCGGGGGGGTGGCCAATGTCAGGGTGTTTACCTAGGATCAGTAGCTGGGTGTTCTCAGTTAGCTCCCCATGCAGATTGGCCGCCCTGCAGGAGTACAGACCCTGGTCTGAGGAGGAGACGGCTGTGAGCAGCAAGGAGCCCTCATGCAGATGGTGAGGGGAGCCCAGTTTGCTTTTATTCCTGAACCAAGTGACTTCAGCTTCAGGCACACCTAGGAGGAAAAAAAAATAAACTCATCTGCTGATATATTCAGGTGACCCTGGAGGCTTTATGGCCCTTCTGTGGGCCCACCCCAGGGCTACTCTGCAGGAAGCATCTGCCTGGGCGTCTTCTACTAGGCTTCAGCCAAACTAAATAATGCCTTCAACTTTTCAGCTGTCTGGGGAATCTTTTGCCTCTTAAAACTTAGACTGATGAGGCAGGAAGAGAGAGGTTGGTTAAAAGAAGAGGAAGCAGTCAGCTGGGAGAGGGTACTTGCCAGGGTGGAAAGAGTGTACTCAGATTCTTGGGAGACAACAGCTAAGAACCAAACCTATTCATCAGTGGAAATGAATGACAACCGCAGGAAACAAACATGATGTTGAATAAAAAAGAGCCAGACACAAAAGAGTACACATTTTTTAGAAAGCTATGATTTCCTTTCTGAAAGTGGAAAACAAAAACTGGTAACATCTGTCTCTGTTCCCAGTAGTCAGAGTGGGGGTTCCTCTGAGAGACTGGGATGGACTGGGAGAGGTTGTTAACTAAGAGTGGGGACAAAGAGCTTAGCCACTAGTAATCCTCTCTTTCTTGACCTGGGGGCTGGTTTGGTGGGCTTGGGGCCTTTATGATATGGGCACTTTCTGTATAAATATTATACTTCAATAGGAAGTGAAAAGCTATAAAATGTTAAAATATTCATGAACCAGACAAAAGAAAGCTGCTAGTTCCTTACCAAGTTGACACTCTATGTAGAAAGTAAGCCTGGAATTTTTGAAGCCTAGGTATTTTCTTGGAAGAAGAGAACATGGAACTATGGTATCAGTAGCACCATAGAAAAAGGAAGACAAAAAGAAAATACTCTGATCTCTCCTCAATCTAAGTTTATTGGTGCAAGAGAGAGCTGGGAAGAGTGTGTATGTGTATGGATTGGGATGGGGTTCCTGACTTTGGAAGCCAGGCTCTGTCCTCTAGGATGGTTATGGACTAAATGTTTGCATGCTCTGCAAATCCATATGTTGAAGTCCTAACCACCCCCAGTGTGATGCTGTAAGGAGGTGGGGCTTCTGAAGATTTTTTAGGTTTAGGAGTTCGCTTTGTGGCTTAGTGGTTAACAAACCCAACTAGGATCCATGAGGATGCGGGTTTGATCCCTGGCCTCGCTCACTGGGTTGGGGATCTGGCATTGCCATGAGCCGTTGTGTAGGCAGCTGTAGCTCTGATTTGACTCCTAGCCTTAGAACTTCCATATGCTACAGGTGGTGGCCCTAAAAAGCAAAAAAAAAAAAAAATTTTTTTTAGAATTTTAGATGAGGTCATGATGAGGGAGGCAGTCCTTGTAATGGGATTAGTGCCCTTAAAAGAAGAGCTAATGTTTGTTCTCCCCATCACAAACCCCACTCCCATTGTGTGAGGACAAAGCAAGAAGACAGCTGTCTGCAAGCCAGGAAGAGTCCTCATCAGGAATCAAATGGCCTGGCACCTTGATCTTGGAATTCCCAGCCTCCAGAACTATGAGAAACAAACTTCTTTTTAAGCCACAAAAATGTCTATGGCATTTTGCTATACAGCCTGAATGGACTAAGAAAAGGGACTGGCCTTAACTCCTGAGGGAGTTTCCTTGTGGTTGACATGCTGGTAGGCAAGCCTTCAGAGATGGTCTGTATGGAGGCTCCACAGGAGGCCAAGCATTGAGTGAGCTGAGAGAAAGTATGTGCATTAATTCACAGGTCTCCAGGGAGTGTAAAGCTCCATCCTTTGCACGATCTAGCTTGTTGACTCAGCTCACATTTGCTCATAAACCTGGATATGTATCCAGGGCAGGTTTAGAATGTCAAATCCATGTAAATGGGGTCACAGGGGTACTCAAGAGTCAGAGCATTAGTCCTGTGCTTTTCTTGAGTTGGGGATGGATTCTGCTCTTGGATCAAGGGCAGTGTGATCCTTCCTGGGAAGCCTGCTGTTGAGAATGCAGATGCCTTCAAGGAGTTACCTATGTACCTGTTGTCTGTCCTTCATGAATAGGATTTACCCACAGTCTACTCTGTAACAGCCAGACATCATTATGGCTTATCATAATAATCATAATTATGCTCATTATGGCCCCATAAGCACTTGCTGTTCCCAAGCTCTGAGTGGCAGGAAATGGGGGTGGGGTGCAAGGGTGCTCTCATGTTCCCTTGCTAACTGTGAGCTAACTTGTGTGGGTGTCACTTGTGCCCTGCTGCCTCAGGTGGGGTCTCCAGTGGTGGATGGTAGCCCAAGAGATTTGGCCAATCTGTAGGGTTTCTTCCTATTAGTAGGGAACAGAAGAATGATTCTCTGTTCCCCTCTTTTGTTCAGATTACCCATAATTCAATGTGAATGACTAGGGACTGGCAGGAGGGCTGGAGGAAGGAGGCAGGGCTGATGAATGGAGTGGGAGAACTGGACACTGCTTCCCTGTCCCATCACGGAGAGGAACACACCATGAGACTTGATGCTCAAGTGTAAGAAAGGGGCCAGGCTGGCACTGTCTCTGAATATACCCAGAGAAAAGATGCAGGTGAAAGGCAGAGAAGCTGACTTTTCATTGCAGCACCACTAGGGAGAGCAAGAACATCACAGTGCCTGGCTATGCCAGCTTGGACTTTGGGCCCTGAGGTCTGTTTTCGTGTTGGAAAAAGAAAAAATTCCACGGTATTCAGGAGAAAGCCTCTGAAAAATAAGTTGAAGGAAACCCTCCCAGTCATTTCACTCCTGAAAATGCAAGGAAAAATGAGATCCTACAAACCACCTTCTGCAAGGATTCACCCCCTTCCCCTTGCCATGAACTGCTCACACATAGGACTTTTTGCTGGCACCTCCCTTGCAGAAAGGCTGTGGGTAGCAAGCACACAGTCCCTCATAGGAACTGAGATTACTCTAGAGTGAGGAGGCAGAGTAAGAGAACTGGACTAATGGGCCATCAGTTCCACCAGCCAAAGCATGATGACCAAGTGAATGGTGGGGGTAAATGCTCACTCCATGATGGTGACTGTGCATCTCCAGAGCCAACACTTGTGGTGCTTTCTCTGTGTGTTACATGGAGAGCTCATGCAGCAAAACTTGATCCTTCTCTGGTTTGGGCCTGTGCTCCTGTAAGGCACCCAGAAGTAGAGACAGGGATGGCCAGAAAGAGGAAGAGGAGGAGGGAGAGGGCCCAAGGATGGAGAGGGTTCCATTTCCTTCTTTCTTTGCCTCATGCCCTCAGGAAATCAAGTCTGCTTAACAGGACACAACAGGGTTTTTATGGGAGAAATGGAAATGGTTCAGGATAACAAAGGGTAGAAGGAAGTGGCCTTCAGTTTCTGCAAAACTGGAACCGTAGAAGTGACAGCAGTGCCCATGGAAGACAAGTGATGTTGAATCATTTTTTATTACATATATTAGCAAATATCTCTTAGATTCACTCTAACAGGGACCTGCATTGTGAGCTTGCCAATGGAGGTGGAGTTGCTGGTGTCCCATTTGGGGGGATTCCTTCCTGGAATCAGTACCTTAAGCAGAGAAATGGCACCAAAACGATACTTTGGAATGACTGGCTTGGATATATTACAAAGTTGGAATAAAGGAAGAGGAAAAAGAAATGAGGCATCATAGAGCTATTTTTTTCTTCTTCTCTCAAGAGATGATAATGATGCTTCCAAAAATACCACCAGACCTCATATATGCCAGAGTTCTGTGAAAACATACCATATACACATGCATAATGCTGATATTCACAATACTTAGATATTGGGAATGCACCAAGGTCAGGAGCTATGCCAAAATAACCTGAACATACCAGAGGGAGAAAGAACTTTTATTGATTATGTGCAAAAGCCAAACAATTAATAAACATAATTAGTCATTTTTCACAAAATCCTATATAGCATTTTTAACCATTTAACTGATGAGGAAATCTATTTCAGGTGACATTAGTTTGGATCCCTGAATGATTACATGGGGACAGAGTCCCTATATCCCTCTCCTCTCTACCTCATGGCCAACTAGTGACCTACAAATGGCTGGTGGGGAATCCAAACTCAGATACATTTCATGCCACAAATCCCCATCCTAACAAGTACACGATGCTGCCTGCCATTATACCAATCTACCTCCTTAGAGAAGATCTGAATTGCTTCACTATTATTTCTGGTGTAAAACCTTAAAAATTTTCTACTTTCAGAATTAATTTCTGCTGTAATTGTAATACCAAGGTTATTGTTAGAAGAGAACTTTCTAGAATCTATATGTGCTGGCTTTGTTAGTGATCTTCTTGGTGAAAAGCTTGGTCAGGTTGTGAAAGTTTTTCCCCTAGCCTGTTGTGATGTGGCAGCACATTCTACGGAAAGAAATGTCTAAAAAATGACAGAAAATACATTCTACCACAGAATGAAGTTCAAAGCTATGCTGTTGTCAAGTTACTAGGATAGGCTCCATGCTCTGGACTCCCTGGTATGATGTGTGTCTAACAGAGGAAGGAAAAGGATCTGCCTTACTTTCCCTCTTCCTGGAAAATCTTATCAACAACACAATTTACTCCCTGCTGCTTGAAAGGATTAATAAATGACTGCAGTCATAATGGGTTGTAGTTGATATGATTATAAGGATTAGTGCCTTTAATCTCCACTGAGCTGCCAGGTAGGGTGATGCTATAATATTCTTTTTTAAATCCCAGACAGGATATTCTGAAAGGATATTCTGAAAGGTGCACTTTGACACAAGTTCTAGAAGCTTCTTCAATAGCTTGATGCAAGACCAGGAAAGGAGACAGTAACTTCAGTGTCATCCTTGGCAATTATTCTCATGAATCATGGAAGTCTAGAAAGGCGGTTTTCAGCCTTTTATATTTCTCCACCCTGACTGGGGCAGACACTGAGAATAATGTCTTTTTCCTTGGTACCCAGTCAGGCTACATTTCTCAACATCCCATGTAGTTGTGAGTGGCCATGTGTCTAAGAAGGAATGTGAGAAGTAGTGGTGTGTTCTACTTCTAGGTGTGGCTCTTAAAACCTTCTCAACTAGTCTCTAAGCTTTGTGTTTCCCCTTTCCTAGTTGACAAGGTAGAGAGAACCTCCAGGGAGACCTTAGAAAGCATGTATACAAAATAACAGAACCACCAATGTTCCGTGACACTGAGTGATTTTCTGGGGCAGATCCTCTCCAGCTGACCAGGAACAGTCTTTGGAGTCCTAAGTAGGCAGTAATAAACTTCTACTGTGTTTGTCATTATACACCTGGAGGTTTACTTGTTACCAGAATCTAGCTTCCCTAGTGAATACCCTGTCCATTGTTGACTTCTCAACTAGTTATTTCTATATGGCTATTCCTAACAATTTTATCTCCTAGGTCAGCCTTCAAAGGCTTCCCTTGTTCCAAATGGTACCATAATATATAAAATCCTGTAAGATCTAGTCCTTGCCTACTCTCTTCCACCTCCCAGCCACATGCCATATCACTCTCTTCTCTGCTTTCCACACCATATAGCCATACAGCCATACTTCATTCCTTCAGAGGAACATGCTTTCTACCTCAGGTCCCTTGCATATCCTGTTCCCAATGACTGAAACACTCCCTCCTCCCCCAACCCTTTATCTCCCACTTAATTTTCTGAATTATCCTCAACTAGAGAACAAGTATGGGAGTGGTATAATGAATTAGATCACTTTGTTAAAGAAAAAGCCTCATCCTACTCATTGCTTAATTCTTTTTATGCTTTAGGTTGGGAAGAATTTGTAAGGCTGTATTTTGCATGTTGGAAGCATATGCATGCAAAAAGTTACATAGTAAAAAACTGCTAACAACTCAAACATGTAAGAACATGAGTTATTCTATGTAAATTATGTAATCTTCTTAAAATATACTATTATATAGCCATTAAAATTATGTCCCAGGAGAGCCATAAAAGACATTTGCAACATCAAAGTAAAAATAGTTTCTTTTGCAATTTAGCATTACAGCTGTCACTATTTTGACTAGAGGTTTAGCCCAAGAATGATTTCTTTGTCCACTAAATTCGCAGACCAACAGTTTAATCAAAAGCAGGCTCTTTCCCATCTATGTTGAATAAAAATCTTGTTTAATCAAAAGGCATAAAGACAGAGACACACTAATTTATTTTAGTTAACAATGATTAATACAAATGGTTCTATGAATAAAAATAAAAACAAAGAATATCAGATAGTGCATGGCCAGGCAAAAACTGGATTTCACTATCAGGTCACCAAGAATGAGTCTTTGAATGAAGTTGGGAGACATGGCCATAGGCAGCATGGAAGAGTTGACCAGAGCTGGTCCGACTGTCCTGGTTTCCTCATGATAGCTATTTCTCTATCTGGATTCCTGTTCTCTCAATCTTCTCCAAAGGCCCAATTCCTTGTTTTGCTACCCTTGGCTTCCCTTTTTTTCAGTGTGGTCCATCATATTTCCAGTTGGTGTTCTCTCTCTAAGGTGTATGTTCCTAGTTGTCAGGTGGAGAGTAGATGGTCTTGCACAAAGGACCCTGCTTCCACCATCAGTCTCTGTACGGAGAGGCAACTCATTCATGGGAAGCCCTGTCAGAGGTTTTGTCCTATGTCCTATCTGGGAGTACAGAGTCTGAAGGGATTTAGTTCTAGAAGCTTTCACTGATGAGACTGGATGCCTAGGCCAAGGGAAGCTTTACCAAGAAGCAGCTAATGTAAGATCACAGAGACAGATTTAGATTTCTGGTTTCCTGGAGCTATCAGAACATTCCAGAGAAAACCAGACCTGGCTGTTCTTTGGAAACAACATGCTTTAGATTAAGACCCTCCTCCTCCTTATTCTAAAGTGGGTTCTTTCTGGCCTGATAAATCACAAGGAGATCTCCACTGATGGGACTGAGATCTAACATGAAGAAACCTCCAAAGCAGGGGGCATCAAGGCCTGTCCTTTCTGCAGACAGGGTATGACTAGGGAACCCTTGTTTGGGTGCCACAGTGTTACCAGAGTTATGCCAAGTCCTTGCTTCAAACCTGCCAAGCCCCACCTTTAGCAGGATTTACCATAAATCTTTAAGTCACAAAGTCTGGAGGTAAGAAAGGAAGCTATAGAGAGAAAGAGACGAACAAAAACCAGATGGAAACGGCCGGTACAAAGATGGTGACAAATCTGACTGCCAACAGACCCTAAAACTCATTATATGCTAATATTACTACAAAAGCATGACTGTAAATTAAGGACCAAGAAAAGGTAAGAAAAGATAGCACCCTATTGCCTCAGAAAGCCCTGCCCCTTCTCCTATAGACTAATGCATATGCCTCCCCGTCATTAACCTCACTCCTCCTTTACATTTTCAAAGCAAATCCTTCTTACCAAGTGGGTGAGAAATGGATCTGTAACAAATTTCTGCTTTTTCGTACTTTGGCCATTGAATAAAGCTTGTACCACATGGATCTCAGCTTTAGTTTTGTGCTTTGGCTATGAGAACCCAAATGAAAAAGTACATTTTCCTGCTGAAGCAGAGGGCTTTGGCCAGGCTAGGGTCCAAGGTTTACACATTTGATGACAGCAGTATGGTATATCTGATGAGGACAGCAATCAGGGGACTGTCACTGGGCCTGAGCTCAAGAGCCATCCACTTCTTTGCATGTGGGAGTGAAAAAAACTGTAGGTAGACGTCACGAGCTAGGAGTTCACACGAAGGGAGAATTGGTAGCTGAGCTCTGTTCCATTTTATGTGGATGGGGTTTTATTTATTTATTTATTTGGCCAAGCCTGCGATATGCAGAAATTCTGGGGCAAGGGACTGAACCTGAACCACAGCAGTGGCCCGAGCCACAGCAGTGAAGGTGGATCCTTAACCCACTAAGCCACCAGGGAACTCCTGTTTTTAAATTGAAGGTAAATACCTTTATGGAGAACACACTCCTACCTTCTTTGTTCCTTCGTCCTCCACTTCCTTGTGACTTTCTGGTCCCTAAAGGCCTCTGAGTTTGCAAGGCCTTCCCAAGGCAATGCCTAAATCACTCTCCTCACAGCACTGACTCTTTGCACTAATGACTCCTATCCACTTCTGATGTGAGTAAGCTGTAGGTTCCTGTTGGTCTCATCCCTGCCCTCTACCCCGGAGCTTTTCACCACCACTGCTACAAGTTCTGCCCCCAGAACGTCTCCTCTAAACAACTTATGATGGTTTTTTTTTTTGGTCTTTCTAGGGCCACAATGGTGGCATATGGAAGTTCCCAGGCTAGGGGTCTAGTCAGAGCAGCAGCTGCTGGCACACACCATGGCTCACCACAACTCTGCATCCTTAGCCCACTGAGTGAGGCCAGGAATCAAACCCACATCCTCATGGATACTAATCAGGTTTGTCACTGCTGAGCCACAATGGGAACTCCTACGATCACTTCCTAACTGGCCTCTCTGTCCCAATATTTCTTTTTCAATCCGTTTTATGCAGTACACGGCCCCTTAATGTTACTGTCAACTTGCCTTTGTCTGAACTCCCCATCCAAATGTTCAATCTTGCATGGCACAGTTGCAACCCACATTGTGAAAGCCTAGGGTCTTCCACCCATCTCTGCTGCATGGGCACTAGCCAGACCAAAGTGAACACTCCGTTAGAGTCTGCCTGGAGGCATCTCTACTTTCATGAATTTTTTCACAGCCTTTCATCCACTTGGAATACCCTTTACCCCAACATGGGGCATGCTCACATTCTATCAGTATACAAGGCTAAGACTCAAAACCACCTCTTCTCACTCATCTTTTTCAGTTCTGCTCCTCTAAACTTGGGCAGTATTTTTCACTAGCAGAGTGACTAAGGCTCATGCTTTAGTTTTCCTACAAACCCCAAATCCCTGAAGGCAGAATTTGTACTTATCTTTTCGTCCCCCAACCTAGCTCAGGGCTCCATTAATATCTGAACAAAAGAATTCACGTATGAATGCATTTCTTACCTGCAACTTGGCAGTTAATAGTCACGTTGACTCCTCGCACTGTTTTGATGGTGCTTCCGACATCGACTGTGATGGCAGGCTCCTCTGTGTTGATCACTGTCCCTCGGGATGTTTTCACTAGTGGTTTTCCTGAGGGTGAGAAGGAACGTGACATTTTATTAGATGGTAGCTGTGGGCATTCCCTTGAGACATGAGATGACCTACAATGGACAAGGGATGTACCCAGGCTTTTTCTACTGACCATGTATTCTTTTGAAGATATTGTAATTTTCAATGTAAAAATCAGCTGGCCACCCACCCACAGAATTATCAGAAGAACAAGGATAGAAGGATCTGAGGAGAAATCCTGGTATCCAACAACTTGGGGGGATTAGTGCATCTCATTAAATTAACAAATGATCTAATACATTCTATTTTTATGAGTGTAAAGTGTTGGAGATAATTGTAGATTCACATGAAGTTGTATGAAATAACACAAAGTAATCCTGTGTACCCTCTACTCAGTTTTCCCCAATGGTAAGCTCTCACAAAACCAGAGTATGGTATCATAACCAGGTTACTGACACTGAAAAAGATAAGCTATAAATATCTCTCATGCTGCCCCCAGCCCTGTCTTAATCCTTTAGCAGCCATTAATTTGTTTTCCATTTTCAAAAATTTTGTCACTTCAAGAAAGTTTCATAACTGGGATCATACAGAATAGAACTTTTTTGATTGGCTTTTTAAAAAATGTTTTTTATTATAGTTGATTTACAATGTTCTGTCCATTTCTGCTGTATAGCAAAGTGATCCAGTCATATATACATACCTTTTTTTACAATGTCCTCCATCATGTTCCGCCAGAAGTGATTAGATATAGTTTCCTGTGCTATACAGCAAGATCTCTTTGCTTATCCACTCCAAATGTAATAGTTTGCATATGCTAACACCAAGCTCCCAGACTATCCCACTCCCTCTCCTTCCCCCTTGGCAACCACAAGTCTGTTGTCCATGTCCATGTGTTTGTTTCTTCTTTGTAGATAGGTTCATTTGTGTCATATATTAGATTTCAGATATAAGTGATATCATATGGTATTTGTTTTTCTCTTTCTGGCCTTTTTTTCCATTCATAATAACTCTCTGGAGAGTCTTCCCAGGTTGCACATGGTACCATAGTTGCACGCGTCAAGAGTTTGTTCTCTTGTATTGCTGAGTAGTATTCCATGGTATGGATATACCAAGTGTGTTCAGCGTTTCCACTTTTTGGCTACCCAAATAAAGCATTTATAAACATTCCTGTACAAGTTTTTGTGTGAACACATGTCTTCATTTCCTCCAGGATAAATGTCCAGGAGGGTAATTACTAGGTCATATGGTAGTTACATGTTCAGGTTTTTATGGAACTGTTAAGATGTTTTCCAAGGTGGCTGTATCATTTACATTCCCACCAGTAGTGTATGAGTGATCTAGTTTCTCTGCATCCTTGTCAGCATTTGGTGTCATCATTAATTTTAATTTTAGCTTTTCTGCTAGGTATGTAGTGATAGCTCATTGGAATTTTTTAATTTGCATTTCCCCAGTGGTTAATGATATTATCTTTTCACATGCTAATTTGCTGTCTCTATATCCCATTTGATGAAATGTCTCTCCATTTCCTTCAGCATTTTCTAATTGAATTGTTCTTTTTTTTTTAATGTTGAGTTTTGAGAGTTCTTTACATTCTAGATAAAAGTCATTTGTTAGATACGTGGTTTGCAATAACTTTCTCCCAGTGTGGGGATTTTTCTCCCCCATCTCCTTAACAGGATCTTTTATAGAAGTTTTTAATTTGACAGAAGTCCAGTTTATCCAGTTTTCCTTTCATGGATTATGCTTTTAATGGTAAGTGTGAGAATTATTTACCTAGACCTTGATCCTGAAATTTTTTCCTAAAAGTTTCATAGTTTTACATTTTATAGTTAAGTCTATGATACATTTTGAGTTAATTTTTATATAAATGAGACTTAGGTCAAAGTTCATTGGTTTTATTTGCCAATGGATGTCCAGTTGTTCCATCATTATTTATTTGTATTTTTTTATTTTTAAAAGTTTTATTCACATATAGTTGATTTACAGGTTTGTGATAATTTATGCTATACAACAAAGTGATTCAGTTACACATGTACACACATATGATCTCTTTCAGATTCTTTTCCCACACAGATGATCACAGAATATTGGGTAGAGTTCACTGTGCTCTACAGCAAGTCCCTCAGGAGTAATTCCTTTTTTTTTAATTTATTTTTTTACCACAAACTCTCAGACCATCCCACTCCCTCCCCCTACGCCTTGGAAACCAAAAGTCTGTTCTCATAGTGCATATGAGTTTGTTTATTTTCTGTAGATAGGTTCATTTATGCCATATATTAGATTCCAGATGTAAGTGATATCATATGGTATTTCTCTTTCTCTTTCTGACTTACTTCACTTAGAATCTTTAGTTCCATCCATGTCGCTGCAAATGGCATCATTTTATTCTTTTTTATGACTGAGTAGTATTGCACAGTGTATATATACCACATCTTCTTAATCCATTCATCTGTTGATGGACCTTTAGGTTGTTTCCTTGTCTTGGCTATTGTGAATAGTGCTGCAATAAACATGTGGGTGCATGTATCTTTTTCAATGAGAGTTTTGTCTGGATATATGCCCAGGAGTGGGATTTCTGGGTCATATGGTAGTTCTATATATAGTTTTCTGAGATACCTTGATACAGTTTTCCATAGTGGTTGTACCAATTTACATTCCCAGCAAGAGTGAAAGGAGGGTACCTTTTTCTCCACACCCTCTCCAGCATTTGTTATTTGTTGACTTGTTAAGGATGGCCATTCTGACTGGTGTGAGGTGGTACCTCATTATAGTTTTGGTTTGCATTTTTCTAATAATTAGCATCATAATTTATTGAACAAACTATCTTTCTTCCATTAAAATGCTTTTTTTACCTTAGTCAAAATCAGCTGGGCATATTTTTTTGCATCTACTTCAATGTTCTCTCTTCTGTTGCACTGATTTATGCATCTCTCTCTATAAATACCAAAAGCCTTAATTATTATAGCTACATAATTAATTTTGAAATTGATTCTTTTTTCCTTATTTATTTTTGTTCTCTATTTTTTAATTAATGAATTTTATTACACTTATGGATGTACAATCATCACAACCAAATTTTACAGCATTTCCATCCCAAACCCTTAGTGCATCCACCCCCCCGCAACCTGTCTCATTTGGAAACCATAGGTTTTTCAAAGTCTGTGAGTCAGTATCTGTTCTGCAAAGAAGTTCATTGTGTCCTTTTTTTAGATTCTACATGTAGGTGATAGCATTTGACATTGGTGTCTCATCTGACTGACTTCACTTAGCATGATAATTTCTAGGTCCGTCTATGTTGCTGCAAATGCTGTTCTTTCTTTCCTTTTAATGGCTGAGTAATATTTCATTGTGTACGTGTACCACATCTTCTTTATCCACACTTCTGCTGATGGACATTTAGGTTGTTTCCATGTCTTGGCTATTGTATATAGTGCTGCAGTGAACATTGGAGTATGTGTGTCTTTTTGAGACATGGTTTTCTCTGGATAGATGCCCAGGAATGGGATTGCTTGATCAAATGGTAAATCTATTTTTTAGTTTTCTGGGGAATTTCCATACTGTTTTCCACAGTGGTTGCACCAATTTACATTCCCACCAACAGTGTAATAGGGTTCCTCTTTCTCCACACCCTCTCCAGCACTTATTGTTTGTAGACTTTCTGATGATGGCCATTCTGGCTGGTGTAAGGTGGTAGCTCGTAGTGGTTTTGATTTGCTCCAATAATTAGCGATGTTGAGTATCTTTTCATGTGTTTTTTTTGACCATCTGTATGTCTTCTTTGGAGAATTGTGTGTTTAGATCTTCGGCCCATTTTTGATGGGGTTGTTTGTTTTTTTGGTATTGAGCTGTAGGAGGTGTTTATAAATTTTGGAGATTAATCCCTTTCAGTTGATTCATTTGAAAATATTTTCTCCCATTTTGTGGGTTGTCTTTTTGTTTTGTTTAGGGTTTCCTTTTCTGTGCAGAAACTTTTAAGTTTAATTAAGTCCCATTTATTTATTTTTGTTTTTACTGTCATTACTCTAAGAGGTGGATCTGAGAAGATGTAGCTGTCATGTATGTCAGAGAGTGTTTGGCTCATGTTTTCTCCTAAGAGTTTTATAGTATCTGGTCTTCTATCTAGGTCTTTAATCCATTTGGAGTTTATTTTTGTGTATGGTGTTAGGGAGTGTTCTAATTTCATTCTTTTCCATGTGGCTGTCCAGTTTTCCCAGCACCACATATTGAATGGGCTGTCTTTTCTCCATTGTATATTCTTGCCTCCTTTGTCATAGATTAGTTGACTGTAGGTGTGTGGGTTTAATTCTGGATAGTTTTACTTCTTCCTTTCCAATTTGGATTGGAAGATAGTATACTTCTACACTTCTGTCTTTGTGCCAGTACCATACGGTTTTATAGTATAGACTGAAGTCAGGGAGCCTGATTCCTCCAGCTCCATTTTTATTTTTCAGGATGTCTTTGGCTATTCTGGGTCTTTTGTGCTTCCAAACAAACTTTAAAATATTTTGTTCGAGTTCTGTGAAAAATGTCCTTCGTAATTTGATAGGGATTGCATTGAATCTGTACATTGCCTTAGGTACTATAGTCATTTTGATAATATTGACTCTTCCAATCCAAGAGTATGGTATGTCTTTCCATTTGTTTGTGTCATCTTTGAGTTCTTTCATCAGCATCTTACAGTTTTCACAGTACAGGTCTTTTGTCTTTTTCGGTAGGTTTATTCCTAAATATTTTATTCTTTTTGATGTGATGGTAAATGGAATTGCTTCCCTGATTTCTCTTTCTGATCTTTCACTTCTGATACTTTCATTGTTGGTATATAGAAATGTCATCCATTTCTGTGTATTAATTTTGTATCCTGAGACTTTGCCAAATTCACTGATCAGCTCTAACAGTTTTCTGGTAGAGTCTTTAGAGTTCTCTGGGTATAGTATCATGTCGTCTAAAACTATCACTAATAGTTTTACTTCTTCCTTTCCAATTTGGATTCCTTTTATTTCTTTTACTAATCCTGATTGCCGTGACTAGGACTTCCAAAATTATGTTGAATACTAGTGGCAAGAGTGGACATCCTTGTCTTGTTCCCGATCTCAGTGGGGATTCTTTCAGCTGTTCACCATTGAGAATGATGTTAGCTCTGGGTTTGTCATACATGGCCTTAATTATGTTGAGGTAGGTTCCTGTTATGCCCACTTTCTGAAGGGTTTTTATCAGAAATGGGTGTTGGATTTTGTCAAAGGCTTTTTCTGCATCTATTGAGGGGGTCATATGGGTTTTATTCTTCAGTTTGTTAATGTGGTGTATCACATGGATTGATTTGCAGATATTGAAGAATCCTTGCATTCCTGGGATAAACCCCACTTGATCGTGATTTACAATCCTTTTAATGTATTGTTGGATGCGGTTTGCTAGTATTTTGTTGAGGAGTTTTGCATCGATGTTCATCAGTGAAGTTGGCCTGTAGTTTTCTTTTTTTGTGGTATCTTTGTCTGGTTTTGGTATCAGGATGATGGTGGCCTCATAGAATGAGTTTGGGAGTCTCCTTTCCTCTGCAATTTTTTGGAATAGTTTCAGGAGATAGGTGTTAGCTCTTCTCCAGATGTTTGTTAGAATTCTCCTGTGAAGCCATCTGGTCCTGGACTTTTGTTTGTTGGAAGTTTTTAAATTACATTTTCAATTTCAGTTCTTGTGATTGGTCCATTCATCTTTTCTATTTCTTCTTGCTTTAGTCTTAGAAGATTGTACTTTTCTAAGAATTTGTCCATTTCTTCTAGGTTTTCCATGTTATTGGCATATAGTTGCATATAGTAGTCTCTTATGATCCTTTGTATTTCTGTGACGTCCATTGTTATGTCTTCTTTTTCATTTCTAATTTTATTGATTTGAGTCCTCTCTCTTTTTTTCTTGAGAAGTCTGGTTAAGGTTTTCTCAATTTTGTTGATCTTTTCAAAGAACCAGCTTTTCATTTCATTGATCTTTTCTGTGGTTTTCTTTGTTTCTATTTCATTGATTTCTGCTCTGATCTTTGTGATTTCTTTCCTTCTACTAACTTTAGGTCTTGTTTGTTCTTCTCTCTTGAGCTGCTTTAGATGTAAAGTTAGCTTGTTTTTTTGAGCTTTTTCTTGTTTCCTGAGGTGGGCTTGTATTGCTATAAACTTTCCTCTTAGAACTGCTTTTGCTCTAACCCATATGTTTTGGAGTGTTGTATCATTGTTGTCATTTGCTTCTAGGTATTTTTTAATTTCCTCTTTGATTTCTTCCATGATCCATTGGTTGTTTAGTAGCATGTTGTTTAGTCTCCACATGTTCGTGTTTTTTGCACTTTTTTTCTTGTTGATTTCCAGTCATATAGCGTTGTGGTTGGAAAAGATACTTGATACGATTTCAATTTTTTTTTGTCTTTTTGCCTTTTCTAGAGCTGCTCCCGAGCACATGGAGATTCCCAGGCAAGGGGTCTAATTGGAGCTGTAGCTGCCAGCCTAAGCCACAGCCACATCAATGTGGGATCCGAGCTGTGTCTTCAACCTACACCACAGCTCACAGCAAAGCCAGATCCTTAACCCACGGAGCAAGGGGAGGGATCAAACCCACAACCTCATGGTTCCTAGTCGGATTCGTTAACCACTGCGCCACAACAGGAACTCCGATTTCAATTTTCTTAAAGTGACCAGGGTTTGATTTGTAGCCCAGGATGTGATCAATCTTAGAGAATGTTCCATGTGCACTTGAGAAGAATGTGTATTCTGTTGCTTTTGTATGGAATGTCCTATAAATATCTATTAAATCCATCTGGTCTAATGCTTTATTCAGCTGTGCTCTCTTTGAATATTTTTTCTGTCTGTTTCTCTCTCTTCTCCTTCTGGCATCCCTATAATACAGATGGGTGGTGCATTTAACATTGTCCCAGAGTTCTCTGAGACTCTTCATTTGTTTTCAATCTTTTTTCTCCTTTCTATTCTGTATCAGTGATTTTCACTAGTCTGTCTTCCACCTTGCTTTTTTGTTTTTCTGCCTCTTGTATTCTGCTGTTGGTTGCTCTAAAGAAATTTTTTATGTCAGTTATTGTATTTTGCGTATCTACTTAAGTTTTATATCTTGTATTTCTTTGCTCAGTGTTCCCTGTAAATTTTCAGTCTTTACCTTTGGTTTATCCAATGTCTTGCATCATCTTCAGCATTAACAGTCTAAAGTCTTTCCTGGAGGCTGAGAATCTCCTGATCATTTGGCTGTTTTTCTGTTTTTTTTTTTTTTCTTTCTCCCTTATCTGAATTATAGTTCTCTGTCTTTTCATTTTTATAGGTTTTTGGTGTGGTGATCTTTTTGTAGACAATAGAGTTGTAGCCTCTCTTACTTCTGGGGTGTCTGTTCCCCTTGTGGCTGAAGTTGGTACAGGGGCTTGCTGTAGGCTTCCTGATGGGAGGGACTGGTGCCTGCCCACTGGTAGGTGGGGCTGATTCCTATCCCTCTTGTGGGTGGGGTTTTGTCTCGGGGTGACATTAGAGGCAGCTGCGTGCCTGGGGGTCTTTAGGCAGCTTTTTTACTGATGGGTAGGGCTGATCCCTGGACTGTTGTTTGACCTGGGGCTTCTCAGCACTGATGGTTGAGGAGAGATTTTCCCAAAATGGTCACATCCAGAGAAAGGCACTCTGATGAATATTCCCAAGAGCTTTGCCTCCAATGCCCTTCCCCCACAACAAGCCACATTCACCCCCTGTTTTCCCAGGAGATACTCCAAGAACTGCAGTCAGGTCTGACCCTGATTCCCATGGAGTGTTTGCTTTGCCCTGGGACCCAGTGCACATGAAAGTCTGTGTGCATCTTTCAAGAATGGGGTCTCTGTTTACCCCAGTCCCGTGGAGCTCCTGTGCAGAAGCCCCACTAAGCTTCAATGCCTGATGTTCTGGGGACCCTTCCTCCTAGTGCCAGATATCCAGGCATGGGGATTTGACATGGGTCTCAGAATTCTCACTCCTGTAGGTGAGTCTCTGGTACAGTTACTTTTTGGTCTGTGGGGCCTCCCACCCAGGAAGTATGGGCTTGCTTATATTGCATAATCACCCCTCCTACCTCTTGATGTGGCCTTCTCTTTGTCTTTTGGAGTAGGATATCTTTTTGAAAGTTTTCAGTCCATTTTTTGAAGGCTGCTCAGCATTTGGTTGTAATTTTGTTGTTTTTATGAGAGAAGTTGAGCTCCAGTCCTTCTATTCTGCCATCTTAATCCTGTCTGAAATCTTGAAATTGATTCTTGAGTATGATTCTTTCTATTTTATCCTTATTTCCTATTATAGTTTGTCTTTCTACAAAATTTTGGAATAATTTTGTCTACAGCTATAATATTTTTCTGGGACTTCAATAGGAGTCACACAAACCTGTATATTAATTTAGAAAGAACTGACATCTTTACTGTCTTAAGTCTTCTAATCTATGAATACTCTATTTATTTATATCTCCTTATTTTTTTTTTTTTGCTACACCCAAAGCATATGGAAGTTGTTGCAGGGCCAGGATCAAACCTGAGCTACAGTAGCAAGTGGAGCACTGCAGTGACAATGCACCTTAACCTGTGGAACCACAGGGAACTCCAAGATCTTATTTACTTTCTTTCATCAAAGTTTTGTAGTTTCCAGCATACAGGTCTTGTACATATTTTGTTAGATTTATATCCAATTTTTTTTTTTTTGCAAATGATGGTAAAATGATATTGTATTTTTAGTTTTAGTGTTCATTGTTAGTATACATGAACACAGCAGTTTTGTATAGTGTGTGAATGTGCTAAACTCATACATAGTTCTAGAACATTTTTTTGTAGATTCCTTGGTATTTTATGAGTAGATGATCATTTCTTCAGCAAAGTTTTATCCCCTCCTTTTCGATCTATATGTCTTTCCTTTTTTGGGAATATTTCACTGGATAGAACTTCCATCACTATGTTGAATAAAAGTGGTAGAAATCTGGGTTTTGGTATGGTAAGTGATTTTCAGTTGAAATTTGGACACTTGCATTATCATGTAACCCTGGATCTTTCTTAAATCTGTTTTAGCTCTCTTTCTCTGGAACCACTCAGGTTGGGGAGTAGGGAGGTGCCACCTGGTTTCTATCCAGTGGAAGCAGAAGTTCAGGTTCTCCACTTGGCCTGTTCTGTGACCCAGGTGAGGGCTTCTCAGTACTGCTGGATCTAGACAGAGCTTCTGGCTCCTTACCTGGTCTCTACTGACACTGCAGTGGGAGGATCCTGATTACTGCTGGTGGTGGGTGAAAGTCCCAATCCTCCAGGAGGCTTTCTCTAACACCACCCCAGAAAGAAGAGTTACAGGGGACACTTCAGGATGAGGGTGCAACTCCAGGATTTCCAAGACAGCACTCTTGTGGGCATGAAACTCTTCTCTGACACCACCCTCCATGGAGATGTTGGGGAACCTAGTTTTTAGTCTGGCAAGGAATCCAGTCTTTCCATTCAGGCTTTACTGGTTTGTGTGGTGGTGGATCAGTGTTTTCTGTGGTGTTTGGAGTAGAACATTATTTTCTAAAACTTCACTGCCTTGCTAGGTTGCCCCTTTCCTGGTCCTTTGGGTAGAGGGAACAGGCTTTAATTAGGATTTTTTTTTCTGTTCCTGTCATATTTCCTGGTATCCCCTTTCTTCAGCTTCAAGTTTGGAATTTTCAAGGCAAAAACAACAACAACAAAAACCCAAAGATGTCATAATTGTGTTATTCCTCAGTACCCAAGGTCCCTAGCCAGTCTGCTCTCTCCCCTCCACTTCTCAGTCTTCTTACATTTGTTTTATATACAATTTCTGGATTTTAGTTGAATTTACCAAGAGGAATAGAGAAAAATACACCTATGCCATTTTTCCCGGAAGTGGAAGTTCTGTGTATATTATACTTTTAACAGGCCTTTATCAGCTGGGGTTAAAAATAGAGCACTTCATGTACACAACCACAAAATACAATGAAAAGATTCATTTACTAAGCACCTTTGGGAAATAAGGGTTCACATGAGATCACCCAATGCTGAATTTTTTTATAAGACAAATGTATTTAATTTTGTTTCAACTATTTTACAGGCAGGACAATCTGCAATGGCACTCTTCTGTACCTTCATTAACTGTGAACAAAACCATAATACAACAATGCCCTTTGGAGTATCACACCTGCTTTTTCCTTTTCTCTGTCATCTATTTATCTTTTCTTCCTGCTTGCATTCTCATACAGCCTCATGTTAGAAGCCATCCTCTTTCTCCTCTTCTTTTAATTGCCTTCTAGGTATCAGATACTAGCTCATTACAACTATATTTAAGGACAGAAATTTGAGTAAGATTCTGAGGACTTCACCTTTGAATATATGCATAGGCGCTCTCTATCTATTTTGAGTATTAAGGAGTCTTTTTCCTTATTTCACCTATACTTAGTATGTTTGAGATTACATATGACCTGACATGCAGATGAGTGATTATCTACCATAACTCATTCTGAGATATTGAGGGAACACAGCTGGAAGGACACTGAATTAATATTGGCACATTCGGAGTTCCTGTCGTGGCTCAGTGGTTAACACATCTGACTAGGAACCATGAGGTTGGGATTTGATCCCGGGCCTCGCTCAATAGGTTAAGGATCTGGCATTGCCATGAGCTGTCGTGTAGGTTGCAGATGTGGCTCAGATCCTGCGTTGCTGTGGCTGTGGCATAAGCCAGTGGCTACAGCTCCGATTAGACCCCTAGCCTGGGGACCTCCATATGCCATGGGTGCAGCCCTAGAAAAGACAGAAAGAAAAAAAAAATTGGCACATTCACTTTACCTCCCTTATCCTAAGAAGCTCCCCACTCTAATGTCAAATACACTCTAAATCTAACCAGCTCCTTTGTTGCTATAATCTGATGCTGCTATGTTCTCTGGCTGGACTACTCCACAGCCTAACTGGTGCCCTTGCTCCCATTCTCCCTTCACGAGAGTCTCTTCTTTGGACAGCCAGGGTGAATTTTCTAAAACATGAATCAGATCATACAACTCCTTTACTTAAATTATGGAGAGCTTTTTCAGTGCAGTTAGAACAAAATTTCAGACTCCTTTTCATGATCAACCAACCCGTTATGTCCAGGTCCAGCTGTCCACCTCTCTACCACACTGAAGCCGCACTCCCCATGGATCACTGTTGCTTCAATCACACTGGCCTTTGGTCTCTTCCCCCAAAACATCAGCACATTTGTCCCAGATGTGCTGACATTCTTGATCCACAGATGTCTCTGCATGGCTATCTTCTTCTGGTCTCCATGCAAATATGTGCCTTTCCCAGATACCTCATCTAACCCTGACTATCATTATATAGCTCAAAGCCAACTTAATTTTGTTCCTAAGCACTAGAACAATCAAACTTTACCTTATTTATTTGAGTGTTCTCTGCCTCCTGCCCCTTGCTATGTAACTTCCATGAAATCAGGAATCATATCCCTCTTGTTCTCTTCTTTATTCCTATCATCTAGTCCTGGCACATACTAGGTCCTCAAGAAATATCTAGTACATGAATCTATGTGTGCACATGGTGTGCTATGTATATTATCTAAATTTGTTTTTGCTGTCATTGTCATAACAATCCTGAGAGGTGGGTAAAGAATTTTCATCTTTTATATAGATGAGGAACTTAAGCTCAGAAACGTCCCATGGTTTGTCCAAGGCCAGAGAGCAAGCAAATAGTAGGGCTGAACTAGACCCCAGAACTTTGACCTCAAGTCCAGTGCTTGTAACTGGAGATCCCCAAACCTTGTCTGTGCACTGGCTGCCTCAGAATCCCCAGGGCACTTGTTAAAAACATAATCTGTCCTGCTATATATAATGGTTGCCTCACTGTGTAATAAAAACAACTGTGCCAATGGGGAAAAGCAGTTTAGGAACCAGAGAGTTTCAGACTCACAATTACTAAGTTATTTTTCCTATAGGAATTTTAATAATAAAGGTGGTTTTATAGCTGCAAGTGTATAGCTATAAAATTCAAATGTCACTGAATTAAATCCAGCCCTTAATTAATTATATTGAGCTTTTGCTGAAAAGTAAGTCTTTCGTCCTGTCATGAGAGGCACTGTTATTAGCATAGGCTACTTACACATTCTTATTACCGGCATAATCCATTGTTAAGACAAAGCACAGAGTTACCCAAATATCTACAATTAATAGAAATTTATAATGAAAATGATGTTTCTTAATCATTCGACCCTCTTACATCTATTAGAAAAAGCCTGTACATACTACTGAGTCACACTCTTAGACCTACTAAACTTAAATCTCAGGTGGTGGTATGGAAGCTCTGATGTCTATTTTGAGCAAGTTCTGAAGTGATTCTGACATGTAGCCAGGTTTGATAATCAGTGAATTACACTGTGTTAGTTTTTCATGAGTCCTGGTGAGAGTTGAGGTGTCTTTTGAGATCCCACTAAGCTCTCTATTAGATTTCAGGTCGGAACCCTTATTCTAATGATCAACTAACAAAACAAAACAAAAACAATTTATAGACAGTCACCTAGTAAGTGAATCCTTTGGCCTGATGCCATGCCTGTGTTTGTGCTCCATTACGATCCCATTAACTAGTAGTGCTTTAATTATGGAAGTTAACTAGGAAGAAAAATAGAGATAGAGACAGGGAGTGAAATGACAAATTATGTATTTGTGCTAAGAGAATGCAACAGAAAGGTCATGGCATACCTGACCAAAAAGCCTTTCACAATAGGAAAATAATAAAAAGAGAAGGCTGAGCTGTGATCACAGAGCCTGTGCAGTGTGAGTGGAGCCTCAGCCACATTCACCTATAAACTGCCATATCATCTCAGTGGGTCAGCCTCAGCTAGCCAATTACATTAGTGTTGATTTATGGAAACTTACAGGGTTTACAGATTACTCTTTCACTGAATCTGTAAATTTGCATTATGGTTGCATAAGAGCTATACAACCAAGGAGATTATGCCTAGTTATACATATAACAAGAAAAAAGAAACGAAGGTAAGCTTTTCAATTTATCAGGGCCCAGTATAAGGAATTAAGCCTCTTCAAGAGGGTTAGACACAGAAACAGAAGCATTAAGAGAATCATTTCTTATTCATTTCCTTCAGACCTCATCATACCCCTTAGCTCTTGGATTACGGCTCCTCTTGGAGTGAAACGGAACAGGGATCCAGAGCCCCAGTGGTAAGCAAGGGCAGCCCTCGTACCAAGGGTGAACCTGAGGTCAGCTAACACTTTGGGTCAGTATCCACCAATGTGGAGGAGGGTTATCTTGTGATGCTTTTACGGCAGAGGCGTTCAACCCAACAAGCACTGCCTAACTCTGAAGGACCAGTCACTGGAGAGACAGGCGGGGGAGAGATGAGCAGCCTCAGGAACAAATGCTTGGAAATACATTCCTGTGCATAGTCTGGGCTCTGGCTCACGCCTCCTTCCCTCCTGTGTGACTCCGGGTAAAAATCAAAACCCAATGGGAGAAAATCTGAACATATGTGCTTGAAAAATAGCTTTGGCCCAGTATAAAGGTGATGGAAAGAGGAGCCAGAGAAGATGAAGGTTTGTTTTTTGAGTGCAGCCAAGAACAGAGAGCATTGTAAGTAACTTTTTCTCAGGGCTGAAGTCCAGGCCTCTGCTAACAGAAACTGTTTTTAACAGTACAATGCCTTCCACTTTAGAAGCCATAGCAGAGATGGACCTACTACTACAGAATTCTTTTCTCTTTCCTGGGCACATAGTTAGGTCATCTCCCAGCCTCTCTGTAGTTAGGTGTGGGCAACGTGCTGAATTCTAGTGGATGGAATGTGAGCAGAAGTTATATGGGCCACTTCTTCACCTAATCATAAAAATTCTCTTGTGCAATGGAAAAGAATCTGAAAAAGAATATATATACATATTTATATATATACACACACATATGTGTATATATATATGTATATATGTATATATATACACATATATAAAAATCATTTTGTTATATACTTGAAACATTGTAAATCAATTATATTTCAAAAAGTTGGAAAAAAGGAAATAGAGCGCATTTTCCTTGGAAGCGTTTAGATTCTCACTGGTGAGTGAGAGGCAATCTATGCGAGGAAGTGGGCCTGAACATTTACTCTCAAGGAGAATGGGAAGACTTGTTGAAGGTGACTGGGAAACTGGGTAATGATGGAAATCAAAACTTCAGGAGGCAGGTTTGGAGATGACCCAGGAGCTCCTGGAAAGATGCAAAAGTGTCAAATAGTTTTGAAATTATGATGCAAGTGGCAGAGTCTTCCTGGAGCACTGCTCAGATATGGATTCTGCATGACATTCAGGAGGGCTGAACAACATAAGTGCATGACAGGTAATGATATATGCAGGGGGCGTGGATGTGAGAAGTGGAGCCTACATAACAGGTGTTCAGACTCCATCCCTCAATAGCTGAGTGGCCTTAGGTGAGTTAATCTCTCTGTGCTTTGATTTTTATACTTCTGTGGTTGCTGAGAGCAATAAGTACATTTAATGCTTGTAAAGCTGCTTGAAACTAAGTAAACTGTATTTAATCCAGATTTAATCAATGAATAGTGCCTTTTATCTAGTGAGAATATGAAGGCAATGCTTTAAGAAAGGCTAGCCTCTGTTTATACTGCAATTATCATAGGTCTCTCAGAAGGGCTACTGGAGTGAAACCTGTGAAAACTCCCTGAAATGAGGATTCCCAGTTGAACTGAAGAACTCATGAGTCAAATAAAAGTTTAAGCGACCATAATTAGGGTGAACATATGAAAGCTTTTATGAAAATACCAACAACATCGTGTACACTTGAAATCAGTAATAATGGATCCTGTTAAAGTCCAGTTACTATACTTTCTTGGCCAGAGACTTTCAGGATATGGCTACCTGGTAATTTCAACAAGAGTTACTTTGTTACAGATAGTAGTCATATTAAAATGCATGATATTTTCTTTAGTCTGGTTCTCCTTCCAAATGCCTTTCACATTTTATAGCCCAGGAATTTTTAACTCCTTTCCATCCTACTGTCTCTCTTGTGAAGTCTCTTTCATTCCCATCTACTGCCTCCCAAATCAATTATGACCTTTTAGTTCACTCTACACGCCCCTTCTCCTCACCAATCTTCTGACGCCTTTTCCCCTCATCTGTAATTTTTCCTAGACTTGATTGCAAAAGCTGTGTTTCATTGCCATCTAGTCTTTTAGCCTCCCAAACATAAAGGAATTAAATTTGCAAACATTAGAAGTTGAAGTAAGGAACATTTATAGCTGATAGTGGTAGGTAGAGATTGCTGAACTTTATTTGTATTTAGGAAATTTATAGAACTCTTAGGTCTAAAAAAGACCCAAGTGTGCATCTATTTAAGACCCCTCTGTTTACAACAGAGACACAGGTTTATAGTTCTAAATTTGCTCAAAGTTTTGTTATGAGGCAAAATACTTTCCCTAAAATCTTATTTATGCTATTATTACAATAAACTTCCTTTTTATTAGTAGCAAAAAAAAATGTTTCTCTCCTATCTAAATCATTATGTTGTTTTAGCTAGTGTATTCCCTTTTTTTTCTTTTTTTTGTCTTTTGTCTTTTTAGGGCTGTACCCACGGCATATGGAGTTTCCCAGACTAGGGGTCTAATCGGAGCTATAGCTGCCCACCTATACCACAGCCACAGCATGCCAGATCCGAGCCATGTCTGCAACCTACAGCACAGCTCACGGCAATGCTAGATCCTTAACCTATTGAGTGAGGCCAGGGATCGAGCCCACAACCTCATGGTTTCTAGTTGGATTAGTTTCTGCTGCACCACGATGGGAACTCCTTAGCTAGTGTATTCTAATAAAAAAAATTATTATACTTTAATAACACTCTGATTATCCTGGGAAATGAGGTGTAATATATGAGCAGAGGATATAGAAAATGGAATATTTAGCCAGAGGGCACTGGTAGCCTCCAGGCTATGTTCAGGCCACTGACCTGTTTAGTCTAAAAGGAATTTTTAAAAAATTGGCATTGTACTCAGTAAAAAATAGAGAGATTAAAAAAAGTTTGTGTGTGCGCACATGCATGTGCACGTGTGTGTGTGTGTGTGTGTGTGAGCATGTGTGTGTGGTGTTTTGGTTTGGCTTAAATGGAAAAACTGGAAGGTCTATCAATATTAGGTTTGCATTTTTCTTTAGCAACAGTCAGATGAAAATGAACTCTGCCCTTCAGACAGGGTATTGTAGGCAGAATAACTACCCCCACACCCTCAAAAAAGCTGTGTACATCCTAATCCTTGGACTCTGTGCCTATGTTATATTACATGACAAAAAAGAATTAAAGTTGTAGCTGGGATTAAGGTTGCTAATGAACGGACCTTGAAACGGGGAGATTATATTAGATAATGTTAGGTGGGCCAGCCTTATCACTTGAGCTCTTAAAATTGGAAGAGCGAGACTGAAGAGTTTGTCATAGAGAGGCAAAATGAGAAAAATTCAACCACCACTGCTAGCTTTGAAGAAGAAGGAAGAGGGCCAAGAGCTAAGGAATGAAGCAGAAATCTGGGAATGAATGATGCTCAGTTTACAGTCAGCAAGGAAATAAGGACTATAGTCCTAGTCCACATGACCTAAATTCTTCCAACAACTCAAATGAACAGAAAAAGCATTATCCCCTGGAGCTTACAGCAGGGAGTGCACCCCACTGACACCTTGATTTTATCCTGATGCGATTGTACTGAACTTTTGACTTGTGAAACTGTAAGATAATATATTCATGTGCTTTATGACTCTAAGTAGTAATTTGTTAGGGCAGAAATAAAAAACTAATATACAGGCCATATACACTGTCTATATCAACAAAGTTATGACTGCAACGAAGAAGATATATAAACAACTAATAAGCACATGAACAGATGCTCAACATCATTAGTCACTAGGGAAATGTAAATTAAAATCACAATGAATAATCACTTGTTTACATGAGGATGGCTATAATAAAAAATAGACATTACAAGTGTTGATGAGGATGTGGAAAAACTGGAATCCTCATATATTGCTGATGGAAATGTACAATGGTGCAGACACTTTGGAACATAGTTGACAATTTCCTAAAATGTTAAATGTAAATGTATGACACAACTCAGCAATTTCATTTCTAGGTATATACACCCAAGAGAAATAAAAACATATGTCCACACAAAAATTTGCATGAGTGGTCACTGCAGCATTATTCATGATGGTCAAATACTGGAAACAACCCAAATGCCCATCAACTGATGATGAGAAAAATGCATATTCACATGACTATTTTCCTACCATAAAAGAGAATGCAGCATACATGCCACAACATGAGTGAATCCTAAACACATTATGCCCAGGCAGTAAAAAAGACCATGCATGACTCTATTTATTCAAAGTGTCTAGAATAGGTAGATTGATGAAGGCATGTTGTATTAGTAGTCATCTAGAGCTGAGGGAAAGGGGGAATTGGAGAATGTTGGCTAAGAGTGTGGAATTTATTTGAGGATAATGAAAATATTCTAAAATTGAGTGTGGTGATGGATACATAACTTTGTACTAAAAGCCACTGAATTGTATAGTCTAAATGGTTGACTTAGGGGAGATCAGGATGGTGGAGTTAGGAGGATGTGGAGCTTATCTCTTCAACAACTACATCAGGAATACATCTATAAATGGAAGAACTCTCACAGAACACCTACTGAACACTGGCAGAGAAACTAAAACACCTGAAAGGACAAGAGGGATCTCTATGTAACTAGGTAGAACAGAAGTAAAAAAAAAAAAAAAAAAAAAAGAAGTGAATGCAGGTCAGGACCTGTGCCCCTGGGAGGAAGCTGAAGGAGAAGAGAGGTTCCTGCAACCTGGAGAGTCCCCACACCAACAATGAGATCAGTTGGGACAGAAAAGGAGCCTCTGAAGCTTGGAGGAGAGCACAACAGCTGGTCTATGGCAGGCAGGACAGAATGAAGACACACACAGATGGTCTGTGCAAACTTCCTGCTCACTCCACCCCAAGATGCACATCTGCTGATATGGGTGGGGGTGGGTGCTGGTGTGTGGAGTTTGGAGAAGAGACCTGGAGAGAGGACCACTGTTGGTTTTGTGGAGACAGTCTGGGGGGTTAGGAGGGTGGAGTGCCACAACTGGGAATGTTCAGGGAAGAGTCATGGGGGGCCATGAAGGCAAAGCACCATTGATAGGTGATATGCAAGGGGGAGGACTGTCATTACAGTCTCTGTGGGCTCTTGGAGAGGCACCCACCTGGGCTGACCTGTGCACTCCAATCACTGCCCTGCCCACACCCTGCCTGGCTAGGCTCTTGTGTTCCTGCTGCCTTGGAAGCAGAAGCTGGTTGGTTTCCCACATGCAAAGGTGGGGCTAAAACCTCAGTTGAGCCCCAGGGGCCCTATGACTAAGGAGGAAGAGCTGAAATCTCTCCTATAGGCTGCACAAACCACAGATTTAGACTTCTGCTGCCAGATTTATAAATTCAGTGCTGTGGAACATCTGAATGGACGATGAGTGTTCCTGCAGCTGAGAGAGGTCTGTCTTTAACATCTGTGGGCTTTGAGGGATGTACACATGGGGATCAACCAGACTAGTCTGATTGAACTGCCTCTATAGCTTCCACAGTGGGTTCAGATGCATGAATACTGTAGTCTGGGACTTGTCCTCAGTGAATATGTGTTGGTGGCCTGGTGAAGACAACACCTGAGAGACACCAGGGCTAACTGTTGGCATGGATATGGTTAAGATGGGGCTGCGAACAGTGCCAACAACAGTGTACAATGGGTGAAAGGTGACACAGAGAGCACATTCATAGGTGAACAGCTCCAGAGAAGGAATACTCAGTGGGTCCTCTCCCAGTGGAAGTGCTGCAATTCCACCTACCTCAGATTGCCAAAGAGAAACTGTACCAGAGATTATAAAAACAGCTCAGAAACAGATCTGGGGCTTCTACTCCAATGACTAGGGAGAAGACCATTTCCCTTGCAGGCTATGACAACCACAGAGAAAAGAGGATGCCTGACTCAATATCCAGTACAGGTACTGGTCATCACAACATCAATCACACCTCCTATCAAAGGGATAATGGCCATGCATACAATGAGGAAAGGGGTGACAGCCATCTACACTAAAATAGCCCTCACCATCAAAAATATTAAACCCAAATAGGCTTCCTAAAGTTGTTCTGAGCTCATAACCACCTCTAAACACATTCCTTGACATGGATCTGCCAATGAGAGGGACAAGACGCAGGTCTAATTATCAGTGGGCAGGCCCCAATCCCTCTCATCAGAAAGTTTGCATAAGCCCCTGGAACAACCTTACTGAAACTTCCCTAACAAGGGAAAGGAAATCTTCATTCGAGTCCAGGAAATGTGGAGGGTCCCATACAGGATAAACCCAAGGAGGAACATGCCAAGACATATATTAATCAAACTGACAAAAGTAAAGACAAAGAAAAAATATTAAAAGCAGCAAGGGAAAAGCAAAAATAACATATAATGGAATACTCGTAAGTTGATCAGCTGATTTTTCAGCAGAAACTCTCCAGGCCAGAAGGGAGTGGCATGATATATTTAAAGTGATGAAAGAAAATACCTATACTCAAGAACAATCTCCCCAGCAAAGCTCTCATTCAGAGTTGATGGAGAACTCAAAAGCTTTACAGACAAGCAAACTAAGAGAATTCAGCACCATCAAAACAGCTTTACAAATGCTAAAGGAAACTCTAGGCAGAAAGGGAAAAGGCCACAACTAGAAATAAGAAACTTACAAATGGGACAACTGACTGGTAAAGATAAACCTAAAATAAAAGCAGTAAATAATCCACAGACAAATACCAAATCAAAACCAGCAACTGTGAGGAGAGTACAAATGCAGAATATTGAAAATGCATTTGAAATTGAGATCCCCCACAAAGAAATTAAGAGACCAGCAACTTAAAAACAATCATATATATATAAACTGCTATATCAAAAGCTCTTGGGAACTGCTAACCAAAAAATGACATGTAAAAGAGAAAAAGCAATCCAAACACAAAACTAAAAAAGAGAGTAATAAAATCACAAGAGAACAAAACAAGAAGGGAAGAAAAAAGTCCTACAATAATAAATTCAAAACAATACAAAATGTCAATAACAACATACATATTGATGATTGCCTTGAATGTAAATGGATTAAATGCTCTAATCAAATGACAGACTGGATGAATGGATAAAAAAACTAGACCCATACATATATGCTGTCTATAAGAGACCCACTTTAGATCTAGGGACACACAGAGACTAAAAGTGAGGGGATGGAAAAAGGTATTCTATGCAAATGGAAATCAAAGGAAAGCTAGAGAAGCAATACTCATATCAGACAAAATAGACTTTAAAAAAAGATGGTTACAAGAGACAAAAAAGGACAATACTTAATGAACAAAGGATCAACTCAGAAAGAAGATTCACGATTATAAATACATGTGCATCCAACATAGGAGTACCACAATATATAAGGCAATACTAACATCCATAAAAGGAGAAATGGACAGTAACACAATAATAGTGGGGACTTTAACACCCTATTTATATCAATGGACAGATCATCCAGATAGAAAATCAATACGGAAACAAAGACCTTAAAAGACACATTATACTAGATAGTCCTAATTGATATTTATGGAACATTTCGTCCAAAAGCAGCAAAATGTATATTATTCTCAAGTGCACATGGAATATTCTCCAGGATAGATCACATCTTGGTCTACAAATCAAGCCTCAGTAAATTTAAGAGTTGAAATCATATCCAAGCATCTTTTCTGACCACAATGCTATGAGGCTAGAAATCAATTACAAGAAAAAAAGTGCCACCCCCCCCCCAAAAAAAAAAACATGTGGAGGCTAAACAATACGCTAGTGAAGAACCAGTGGCTTGCTGAAGAATTCAAAGAGGAAATAAAAAAATACCTAGAGACAAATGACAATGAAAACATGACGAGCCAAAACCTATGGGACACAGAGAAAGCAGTTCTAGGACAGAAGTTTATAGCAATGCAAGCTACTTCAGGAAATAAGAAAAATCTCAAAGATCAACAAAATATACAAATATCTCATAAGCTTTATATAAAAAGCCAAACAACTCAATTGAAAGCCAGAAGGTCTAAATAGACATTTCTCCAAAGAAGACAGAGAGATGGCCAAAAAGCATATGAAAAAATGCTCAGCCTCATTAATTATGAGAGAAATCAAATCAAAACTACAATGAGATATCATCTCATACCAGCCAGAATGGCCATCCTCAAAAAGTCTACAAACAATAAATGCTGGAGAGGATGTAGAGAAAAGAGAACCCTCTTATACTGGTGGGAATGTAAATTGATACAACTATTATGGAGAACAGTATGGAGGTTCTTAAAAAAAACAAATATATAACTACCATATGACCCAGAAATCCCATTCCTGACCATAGAAAACCAGAATTTAAAAAGATATATGTACCCCAATGATCACTGTGTATTATTTGCAAGAGCCAAGACATGGAAACAACCTAACTGTCCATCCATGGAGGAATGGATAAAGAAGATTTAGTACAAATATATAATGGAATATTACTTATATATAAAAAGACTGAAATAATGCCATTTGCAGCAACATGGATGGAACTAGAGATTATCATATTAAGTGAAGTAAGTCAGAGAGAGACAAGTATCATATATCACTTAAATGTGGACTCTAATAAAAATGATACAAAAGGACTTATTTAAAAAACAGAAATAGACTCAAAGATTTTGAAATCTAACTTATAGTTATCAAAGTGGAAGTGCAGTGGGGAGTGATAAATTAGGAGGCTGGGATTAACATATATACACTACCATATATAAAACAGATATGTAACAAGGACAACTGTCTAGCATAGGGAAATCTACACAATACTCTGTAATAACCCATGGGGGAAAGAATCTGAAAAGGAATAGATATACGTATATGTTTAATTGATTCACCTTGCTGTACACCTGAAACTAACACAATAAAATTGAAAAAAAGTTTAGAAAAAGGTTGACTTGTACAGACCACAGAATTATATCTCAATAAAGTTTTTAATAACCCCTTAAAGAGTTCCCTTGTGGCATAGTGGGTTAAGGATCTGGTGTTGTTGCAGCTGTGGTGCAGGTTCAATCCCTGGTCTGGGAAATTCCATGGGTGTGGCCAAAAAAATGTGTGTAATAAAAAAGTTGAAATCATTAAAAAAAGAAAGGAAATAAAAATCTTAGTTTGCAGTGATAGTTACATGACTTAAAATTTTTGTTAAAAAAATATCACTGAATTGAACACTTACAATGGGTGAATTTTGTGGTATGTAAATTACACCTCAATAAAGCTGATAAAATAGTCTTAACCTAATTTAACCTTTCCTTGATGAGTCAGGGTCAACATTGTGACTACTAATTATCTTGCACAGAAAACGAGAAAGACTTGGTTATTTCTTCATATTTGTGATTCTGTTTAGTTGTTGTGCTTTTGGTATATAAATATCGCAGGGGGGTTCCCGTCGTGGCGCAGTGGTTAACGAATCCGACTAGGAACCATGAGGTTGCCGGTTCGGTCCCTGCCCCTGCTCAGTGGGTTAACGATCCGGCGTTGCCGTGAGCTGTGGTGTAGGTTGCAGACGCGGCTTGGATCCTGCGTTGCTGTGGCTCTGGCGTAGGCCGGTGGCTACAGCTCTGATTCAACCCCTAGCCTGGGAACCTCCATATGCTGCGGGAGCGGCCCAAGAAATAGCAACAACAACAACAACAAAGACAAAAAAGACAAAAAAAAAAGATATTAAAAAAAAATATCGCAGGGCCCTTAGGTGCTAAGGAAGTGGGTAGGGCTTAAACTGCCCTTTCCTGAACATCCCCAGGCTGCTTGACTTCCTTCTCCTCCCTTGTTTCAGTCACTATTCCCTAAAGATATTTTTTGCCCATGCCATTGTGTCTGGTTGCTCAGATTACTACCATTATCTCTTCAAGTTATTCACTTGAAGTTGACTACTCCCCAGGACACTGCAGTGCTATCATAACTACTTTTGCATGTTCTCCTGCAGAGTCCTAGATGAGGGACTGCTATCTAGTACAGCTACATGATGCTGCAGCCTCTCCTAGAAACAACAAATCAAGGGTACGATCAATTCCACTTTGTGTCCAACCACCCATCCTTCCCTCATTCCTTTGGGTAGATATAGGAATTGCTATTCTAGGATTTGAGATGGGCTAGCCTAGTTCATTTGTATTTCCTTGTTTATTTCCTCTAGTCTACTGGGGAGCAGAGTAAATTGGATTCTTCTGTGAAACTCTTCTCCCTTTTATCGAATTCTATAAAAGCTGGGGCTCTTTAGTGAGCATGCTACATATCTATACATATTGAAGAAAACTTAAGGACATTGGTTACTTGGTATTGTATCAGATAATGAGGTTCCTTGATGGTAGCCTGAATCAGTCAATGGCTATTACCATGTTGTTCAGGCCACCACTGGGAACACAGCCAAACCAGTGTACCTTTCCCTCTGATCTAGTGCATCAGAACAAACCTTCCTTTGTCAGTCTTTGCCTCAGAAGACAAAGCCCTCTCTCAGTCTAACTTTCTACGAAGCAAAATCCTCTTCTGGTGAACAGAGTTGCTGGATGAAAAATTCAGAAATGCCAATTTGAAATGGGTTACATTATGAAAAGCTTACAAAACTGCTCATCTTTTATTGCAGCTACTAAATCAAAATGAGGAGGAGGCAGAGAAGGAAGAATTAAAAAAAAAAAAAACCCTGCCTTTTATTATTTTCCCAGTGAGGTTTCTGTGATCTCTTTATTAGACACAATATATGTCAGTTATTCAACTCAAAAAACCAAAAAACCAAAAAACCAAACAAACAAAAAAACAAAACAAAACAAAAAACATGCCAGGAAAGGAGAAACTGTTTCTGTCTCTCTCTTCCTGTGAAAACTTCAGATGAGCTCATTTCAATGAAAGATCTGTTCACCCCTCACCCCCCTCATCTTCTTCTCATTTTCCATTGATGATATCAAGCAGGCCTTACAGTATCTCTTTTGTAATCTTATAAAATCAATGACAAGCAAAAACGTTTCGCTTATGGCTGTGACCTCATCCATGATCTACACCTGGACAGGCCTCATCTGCATTGGTAAGTAGAGCCCCACTCCACTGATCCAGACTGAAGCAATTTACCAGGAAACTACTGCTTTTCTTCAAAAAGCTGCCCACACCATTTGGATCTGGAAGCTTTCTGAGCAGCTCGGCTGAGTGCTGAATCTGACTAGTCAAGATGGCTCTCCAGGCTCAGTGCCTGTCTCTGCGCACATCAGAGGCTCTCCTTTATTTAACTCTGTTTACACCTGCATAGAGAGTGATTAGTTCTCCAACATGTTAGGTAGGAGACATTTTGGAGACATTCTTTTTTAAAAAATTTTTTTATTTTATGACTGCACCCACAGCATAAGGAAGTTTCCTGGACCAGATGTTGAATCCAAGTGGCAGTGGCGACAATGCTGGATTCTTTAACCCACTGCACTGGGCCAGGGATTGATCCTGCACCTCCATAGCCACCCAAGCCACTACAGTCAGATTCTTAACCCACTGTGCCACAGCAGGAACTCCAATTTTGATGATATTCTTACACTTCTTTCTAGCCCCTGTCACCCTCCCCTTTCATTTTTTAAAAATCTTCTCAGGGATGCACCTGCAGCATATGGAAATTCCCAGGCTAGAGGTTGAATCAGAGCTGAAGCTGCAGACCATAGGCACAGCCAGAGCTACAGCAAAGCTGGATCTGAGCTGCAGCTGCAACCTACACCACAGCTTATGGCAATATCAGATCCTTAACCCATCCTGCAAGGCCAGGGATTGAACCTGCATCTTCACACACACACTGTGTCAGGATCTTAACCCACTGAGCCACAATGGAAACTCTCACCTATATTTTAAATAATGAAACAGGGATCCAACTAAGTCAGTTTAGGACAGAAAGGAATTTTATGCCACTGGATATCCATGGCTGTGAGTTTCCTGAACCAGGGAGGTAGATTCAGAAACATTGGCCATCTCTACACTGAGAGATGCCTGAAAAGTACTCTCAAATCTCTGGGACTTGCATAAAGAGAAAGACAAATATCATATGATATAACATATGTAAAATCTAAAAAAATGACACAAATGAATTTATTTACATAATAGAAATGGACTCACAAACATAAAAAAAAATTTTAGTTACCAAATGGGAAAGGAGTGAATGATAAATTAGGAATCTGGGACTAACAGATACTCACTACTATGTATAAAATGGATAAACAACAAGGACCTACACAGCGAGGGACTATATTCAATATATTGTAATAATGTATAATGGAGAAGAATTTGAAAAAGAATATATGTATTTATTTATATATAACTAAATAACTTTGCTCTATGCCTGAAACTAATACAATATTGTAAATCAACTGCACTTTAAAAAGAAAAAGAAAAAAATCTCTAGGACTTAAATACATACGAGATGAGTCGGAGAGAAGCAAAAGGCACTAAAGACAGTATTTTACTGGCCCAAACCTGGCAGAACAAGGAAGGTTTGGCTGTATTGGTATATCCAAAATGAAATGGTGTTTATACAATAAATGAAAATTTTGTAGAGAGTACTAATGGACCTACAATGAATCTGAGAAGCAGAATTGACAAAACACTCAACTCAGAGGAGGGGGCAGTTCACTCAACAGGAGAGGTCTAGTTATGGCCAGGGAAGAGTCCATCAGACCATCCTCTGGTCCATGTGAAATGTTCCTCTTGTAGCCACCTCTTTTGCTCTGAGTGAAGGTACTCCAGTCACTTTTCAGATGGCTCATTCAGCTTCCTCCTTGACATTGAGACAGTGAGATGTTGAAGCTTTAGACAGAGGGGTTCTACAAAGGGCTTGTGAGCATTAGCATTCCCATCTCAGAAAAGCAACCTCCCGCATTATAGAAATAATTGGCTTTTTATCCTCATAATAATAATAATACCTAACAAATATTGAATGCTTGCTATGTGCCAGGCACCCTTAGAAGCATTTTACATGAAAGAATGCATTTAATTGCCACAAGAACGCCCTGAGTCAAACACTATCATTATCACCATTGGACAAATTAAAAAATGGAGTCAGGGATTGTGAAGAAGCTGCTCGGGGTCAGAACCTTAGAAGTGACAGAGTCAGGATTCAAATCCCAACCATGAGGCTCCAGAGCCTGTAAGCTTAACCACCATGCTATGCCTACTCTCGTGAATTACTACGAACATATTTCTCTGCATCTGTTCACCTCAGGTGCACTAGCAAGACCGAAGTCTACACATTCCTTACAAAATCACGGGGATACCTGAGTGCTTTGAGCCTCAAAACCCCCTTTTATTTCCTTTCGGCACACATTTACATTGAAGTCAATGCAAAACAAAACAAAACAAAACACTCTGAGATTTACCATAAGGATTTGATTGCAACTGAGCTGAATTATTCCTAAGTCTATACTTAAACATTTTCAGTGGGAAGACTTACAGTGAAAAATACATGGAAGCAAAGTTGGGCTAATGTTTTACACATTTTAGAATTGCTTTCTGGATGTGTTTCATTTTAGAAGAGCTAGAGAAAGAAAAGGAAACATTTATTGAGTGTCAACTATGTGCCTGGCTTTGGGCTAAGGGCTTTTTCACACGTGTGATCTTATTTAACCTCACAACAATCCCATAATATATGATTAATTTCACTTTTATAGATGAGAACAAGGACTCGATGAGGTTATATACTTCTTCAAGGTCACACAGCTAATGAACGGTGTAAAAGATGATCAGATTTAGAAATATGTGACATCAATCCCCCACTCCCAATTTATTTATTTATTATTTATTTATTTATTTATTTATTTATTTATTTATTTATTTTTAGGGCTGCAGCACATGGGAGTTCCCAGGTTATGAGTTAAATTGGAGCTGCAGCCACTGGCCTATGCCACCACCTCAGCAACGCCAGATCTGAGCTGTGTCTGCAACCTACACCACAACTCATGGCAATGCTGGATCCTTAACCAATTAAGCAGGGCCAGGGATTGAACCCACATCCTCATGGATACCAGTCAGGTTCTTAATTCACAACAGGAACTCCCCAGTTTATGTTATATTTAGGTTGTATCTTATACACTGCTTGCAGGATCTTGATGGGTACATTTGAAGGAAATTGTAACTTTCTCTTGATTCTAGGTAGTCATGTATGCATCTACTGCTTTTACTAGTCTGTAAGCATCACAGCACAAAACTCAGGTCTTACTTATTGCTATACATTGGTAATACCTGGCAGAGGGTGTGCTCAGAACAGTAGCTGGTGGGTCACTTAAGACTGTGATTGTGGGGTGGTTGGGGAGCTTGGGGTTAATAGATACAAACTATTGCCTTTGGAATGGATTAGCAATGAGATCCTGCTGTGTAGCACTGGGAACGATGTTTAGTCACTTATGATGGAGCATGATAATGTGCGAAAATAGAATGTATACATGTATGTGGAACTGGGTCACCATGCTGTACAGTAGGAAAAAAAATTGTATTGGGGAAATAACTATTAAAAAATAATAATTAAAAAAAAGACTGTGATTGTAGACATTGATTCCAAGCTAGATGATAATCCCAGGGAAAGACACAACATGGTCTGAAAGCAACACACTCATTTTGAGCCTTAACTTTCAGAAGGGCTGTTTGATAGGCTTGCCAGCAGACCTGAACAAACCCCACCACTGAAGCACAGGGACACAGCTCCTTGAGCTCCGGGTGTGGTGTTGGTGAATCACTTCATCACTCAGCCCCCTTCCCCCTTCCCCAGTGCCTCCTTGGCAGCGCTCTAGTTGCTCCCCTGGCTTTGAACAATTTGGCAGCCTCCAACAGCTCCTCTTCAAAGAGCTGAAGACAAGCCTGATGTTACAATTGCCTTGCTTAATTCCACACAGGTTTCCGTGAATCGGATTAAACTCAGGTGAACAAAGGTATTTAGTCTGTGATAGAGCTGAACCGTATCTGGATAAATATAAACAGGAGAGTTAATCCTATGAGAGCCACTATCTGCCAGCAGTTGGAAGGGTGTCAGCAGTGCCCTAGCCAAGGCCTGTTGGAGGGGGCAAGGCAGAGAAATTTAACCAGAGGGGTGCTGAGCATCTGGATTCTGTAGAAAGAGGGGCATAAAGATTGTGACTGGAATACATTAAGAGAAAAGCAAACTTTCTATTCACAAAAAAGTCAGCATTAATATCAGTCTTTAATCCACCCCAGGGCCCCTTAGCTTGCTTTATTCATTGTTGCCTTTCATCTTCTCTGTAAAGCGTCCTGCTCAAGGTCCCTTCCCAGATCAGCCTTAGGTCATGGGGGCAGAGATACTGTTGCTAAACATATGCAAGGGAGTAGCATGTGTGACTGGAAAACAGTGTGACAACATAATCCTGGTGTGGACTGATGAGGTCAGTGTGGGGTGATGTCGGCTTTTCTAGCATCTACTGAATCATCTGATGGGAGCGGCAGTTGAAAAGAATAAATTCAAACACATGCAACAGACCGCCACAAAGGCTGCATGGCCCAGATCTGGGGAAAGGGATCTTGTATGTGGTAGCATCTATGGGGAATGGGGAAGCACAGGGAATGATGATCTGGGAGTTAAGAGACCTCAGTTCTATTCTATCACCAGTTGAGCATCTATGTGACCTCAGGTTATTAGGCCTCTGAAACTGAGGGCCCTGGTCCAGATTGTATCTAAGATCTCTTTTAGTCTCAAAGGCAAAGATACGTCCTATGTAGGAGAGGTTTTGTAAAAAGTACATCACCACAAGATCAAAACCTTGGGAGGCATTGTACTCTGAATTGCAATTTTCTGAAGTCGCCACATAATGGTTTGCCTAACTTCTATGAGTAAAGGCAAAGTGATGGCAGGCTCATTAGAATAAGAGGGTGAAATAAACTGTCAGAGAGATGAGCACTTGAACACTTGTGCTCCAACCCAAGGCCACAGAATTCCATATACTTAGGGTCTTAAAGTCTTCTTTGCAACAGGTAGGACAAGGAGACATGAAAAGATCTTTTGATTATCTTGGTCATGATTCATGTTCCCCAACAGGCTACTTAACTTGTACACATCTCTGTTGTTGGAGTTCTTCCTGCCTGGAGTATTTCCTGCATCACTGTTTGTCAAAATTCAACTCCCAGTCTAAGACCTCCCAGGTAGAATGAAACTGCACCCTCTTTAGTTATCAGCACTTATTTTGTTCTATCTCATATGACACTTTACTTCCCTCTAATTACAATGATATATTATAAACTTCTGGAAGGCAGGGTATGGAGCTCATTTATGTACATGTCCCTGGGTCTGCCTGACACATTGTAGGCACCCACTCAATGGTTTCTGAATTGAACCAGGATTTTCATGTTACCTGCTAATGTGACGGCAATGGAGACAGAGTCATATCCCAAGGCATTTGTGGCATTACAAGTGTAGAAACCCACATCAGCTTCCACAGGTGCCAGGATCTGTAAGGAATCATCTGGCTGTAGAAGAATCCTGGAGTAACAGAAAAGAAACGTAGACCCAGTCAGGTCAGTTGACTCCTTTTTGGCATTCAATATTGGTAAAGCTGGAAGGAACCTCTGGGGTATTTTGAACCCTGTTTTAACAAGCCAAACCAGCCACAATGACACTCAGGGAACCAGCCTCTCTTGCCACTTGGATGGGTGTGATTCTGGTAATCAGCCCAAATAAGGAGGCTTTGGATTGTTCATGCAGTGTGTTGATTACTTGGTCTAAAAGGTAATAGTTGGAGCCATCAGCGTATGTCCTGAATACATATAACACACACAGGGGTGAGAGAAGATGCTAGAATGAATGGTGCAGGTGGATTTGGGGAAGCCCTCTTAAGGAAAATGCAAAGTTATAAAGGAGGAGTGGGGCTTGGTTGGATGGTAGAAAGTGGGCAGAGCTTCCATATATGGAGAAAGGCATCTGTTAAGGCTTGGAGGTAGGAGAGAGGAAGTTGGAAGTCAAATAGGAGAGGATCTTCACACACACACACACACACACACACACACACACACTTGAAAGTAACTGTATGTGTAATTATGTCTCAGTTCTATTGCCTTCATTAGTCTGTAATTATTATTGGACAAACATTAGATCTTATTTATTGCTTTATTTCCCACAAAACTTGGCAGAGGGCCCTCTGTAGAGAAGCTGCCAGCAGAATAAAGGCAGACTTGCCCTTCAGGCACGGTAGAGGTAATGACGGGATAAACACCAGGTAGTTTAGATACTTTGCTTGAGCTGAAAAGAATCATAAGAAATTGTGAGCACCTGCCATGAGCTTCAAAATTCACTATTTCAGTCTACTATTTTTTTCTAGATTTATGCCATTCTAAGAACTGCCTGCTACACTGTCACACTTAAGGAGATTAATGACTAATAATGACTTGAAGCTGATGTCTAGGTGAGGCTAATGATAACTGGAATGTGTATGTGGGAGTCCAGAAGGTTGAGGGGAGACTGGTTGGGAACTTCAGAGATGCAGTGCCAGACCTGGAAAGGGCCTTGGTCAATAAATCATCCCATAGCACAGAAATGATTTAGCAGTGGCTTTGGGGCTCCTGGAGTCAGTCATTTCCATCTTTGTGATGATTTCCACCTCCCTGGTTTCCAAAGGCTCCAAGAACTCTTTGGCTAATATATGTTAGCATCCCTTCACAGGAGGCAAGTAGATAAGGGATTGTTTCTCTGGAAAGGGAAAAAAGAACCACAAAAAGGTCAAGAAAGCACAAAAGACTTGGTGGTAAAATTAAGATGAGGAGCTGGGTCTCCTGCTCAGGCAGCACACTCTCCCACTATACAATTCCTATTCTTCATTATGTCTCTTGCTAGTACTCTATGGTACTGGCAGTTTGGTGCTGCCTCTAGTCAGCTCTTAATTATCTGAGGTGGATGACCAGTCTGGCAGTGAATCAGGCCTCCTCAACTCTGCTTTTGGCCTTGGACCTGTTGCATTACTTTTTCTTACCTCCTGTTGGAGAAAAGTCAGGAGGGAAGAAAAGCAACGCTTATATCCATCATTCTTCAATCTGGCTAGGTATGGGCAGTTCTGGTAAAAATGGGGAAGGAAATAGAAAATATTAGCTAAAGAGAAATTTCTGGATGGTTTGTGTTTGATATAGTGCCATTCCAGACCATTGCCATTATTATAGAACAGTCTAGCTTCTGTGGCACTGAACTAGGGCTTGAAATTTTATAAAGGATGACAGGGGGGCTACAAGAGATTGTGCTAGAACTCATCCACTCATTCATTCTCTCATTCACCAAAATTAGGTGTTTTCTCTCAAACAATTACATTCTAATTGGTTATTTCAAAGAGCTAATAAGAGAAAGGTGATTCTATAATTTACTTATATTCAGTAGGCCATACAACATTTTAATAATATGATCATTTTTATAGGAATATTGATAGATAAAACATAGTACCATTGCCAAATCTTTTCGGGTGTTCAGGATATTTTATTTATTTATTTAGACTTCTTGCCATTTCTTGGGCTGCTCCTGTGGCATATGGAGTTTCCCAGGCTGGGGGTCTAATCAGAGCTGTAGCTGCCAGCCTACGCCAGAGCCACAGCAACGTGGGATCCGAGCCACGTCTGCAACCTACACCACAGCTCACGGCAACGCCGGATCCTTTAACCCACTGAGCAAGGCCAGGGACCAAACCCACAACCTCATAGTTCCTAGTCGGATTCGTTAACCACTGTGCCACGACGGGAACTCCGTTCAGGCTATTTTAGATTAAAAAGTGAAACACTGACTTAATGATTTAAATCTTTTTTTTTTTTTTAAATAATAATTGCCTTTGTTGGTTGCTGCAGGAACTTCAAATTCTTTCATTGCAAACTTTTTTTTTTTTTTGCCTTTTTGTCATTTCTTGGGCCGCTCCCACGGCATATGGAGGTTCCCAGGCTAGGGGTCAAGTTGGAGCTGCAGCCGCCGGCCTACGCCAGAGCTACAGCAATGCCGGATCCTTAACCCACTGAGCAAGGCCAGGGATGGAACCCGCAACCTCATCGTTCCTAATTGGATTCGTTAACCACTGAGGCACGACGGGAACTCCCTGATTTAAATCTTTATGATATTCTAGGAACACAGTTGCCTCTAAAACACTTTCTAAACAGGAATAATGAAAGCAGGCTTAACCAAATTTCACTAGAACTGACTACCTAAGATGACTAAACTTTGTAGATCATTATTCAGTTTCACCACCCTCAAAAGGCAGGGAAGAAGATGAGCTAAATCCCCATGTCTATGACAATAGTTGCTTCCCTATTAGAAGGGGTTCTTGAATTGAATATTTAGAGCAGGAGGCTAAAAAGAGAAACAAAATCAAGTTCGGAAGTCACTATTAGTAAAACCCTTCATCTTCCTACGTTTCAGCTTATTAACATTTCAAACCTAATTGAAGTATGTTTTCCTATCCAGCAGAGGGAACTGTCAAAATGAGGTATATAAGGAAGCTGCAGATCACCTTTTGGTGTTTCCAAAGACCCTTCCATTGGTAAGGTTGGACACTCTGGAGAATGAAATGTAAGGAAGGAGGGGGGATGAAACAATTGTGAGCAAGAAAGTGAGAGGAATTCATGATACTGACCAATTCCCCACCCCCAACAATTTATTAGCTCTCTATATTCAGATCATTCTCCTCCTCCTCTCTGTAGAACTACTGCACCTGCCTGATTTCATGCAGAGGTTATAAACCCCACTCCTTCACTGGGCCTAATCTGCCTAATTGTTCTATACATATTTATTAAAGTATAATTGATTTACAATGTGCCAATTTCTGCTCTAAAGTGACCCAGTCACACACACACACACACACACACACACACACACACACATTTCTCTCATACTATCTTCCATCATATTCTATCACAAGAGATTTGGTATAGTTCTGATTCATTCTAAATGTAATAGTTTGCATTTTAGGTGGGGGTTAGCTTTTATAGGTGTATCAGTTCCTCCAGGCACTGATGTTACTGAGGGAGCCATGATGCTTTATGCCAGTAGAAAGCCTGAAAAGAATTCCCACAAAGTTGGTAAAGGAAAGGAGGGAAGATCCACTGCAATGGGCATAAAGCCATAAGGGTCTGAACCAAAATGGGAATAATGGGAATAAAAAAAAAAGGAGTCCAGGTCTCAAAATTTAGTATTCATACATTCTTCTAGTCCATAAACTGTGTGTATGAAGATAAAGAAGCCAAGGTTTGCCTTCATAAAGCAGCCTTAAATATTGTCTAAGACAAAAATCTACATGGGACAACATCTGAATTTCTCATTCATTGCATATACTTAGAAATTGTTTCTATTCATCAAACTGAACTCTTTAAAAGAGGTACAGAGTTATTTGAGGTCAGAGTTAGGATCTGAAAGAGGGTTTCTTGGTCCAATACTTTTTTTCCAATCTATCATGTCTTTACTATGCCCATAAAATTGGTGGATGGGAGTTTGGAGGTTCCCACGAGGAGCAGCAATACTTCTGGAGAGGGTCCCCATGCATTACTCTCTAAGAAACATGACAGGGCAAAGGAAAGGGCTTGCTGGAGGCTGAGGTTTGCCTTAGTTTCTCTATCTAGCCGGGCATGTAGGGAGAGAGGTTCCTAGGGATCCTGCTGTATAACACTGGGAACTATATATAGCCACTTATGATGGAGCGTGATGGAGGATAATGTGAGAAAAAGAATGTATACATGTATGTGTGACTGGGTCACCTTGATGTACAGTAGAAAATTGACAGAACACTGCAAAAGCAGCTATAGCGGAAAAAATAAAAAACACTAAAAGTTAAAAAAAAAAAGATTCCTGGGGGGGGGACATTTTATTTCAGGCATATACTCTATTAATTTAACTTAATTTGTTGGTAGCTGATTTCTGTCAGCTTATATTTAGGTTTCAAATTTGACAGACCTGTTTTAGAATACACAGGCACAGAAATATAGCACTGCTTTCCAAGCAAAACCAGAAAGATTTCTCTGGGGTTGTTCAGGAATTTATGGAATTAGAGGATAAGGGGACACGGAATGGGGCATAATTAACACTTACATAGCAAATGGTACTGTGGTCATATCAGGTATACTAATACTCTCTGCTTTCCTCCCATATCCCCATTCCCTTTTGGTTTGCTGGGTTTAAACTTATTGCTTTATTTCTTTGGCCATTATCTTTAGCTAGAAAATGAAAGAACAGTTTTGCTTTTCTGGTAGACTTTACTTATCAGCTTCTTTGTGATAGTCTTCTCAAGCATTCTACAAATTAAGGACCACTTGAGAGAGTACAAATAATTATTTTAGTTGTAGATAAGTACAGCCCTTGTCACCCATGGGAATAGGATATGGAGAAAGTGCTCATGGGCCAGTCCCACCAAGCATGAAGCTCCTTGAGGTGGTGCTCTCTGCTCTGCATGTGCAATGGACAGTGAGTGAGTACTCTCATGTGAAAAGGAGGATGCTCTGGGTGTCGAGAGGAAAGGTCCAGCAATCATGATGCCCTCTAACTCCTTGGCTTGAGGGGGAAATCCCTGTCTTGTGCAGGCCCACCTCTCAAAGTCCTGTCCAAAATCAACCATGTGAAGTCGAAGTAGAGGTGAAGGCTTCCTGACTTCAGTCAAGAGACAAGGACTGGGAGTTCCTGTCATGGTGGAAACAAATCCAACTAGGAACCATAAGGTCGCAGGTTCTATCCCTGGCCTTGCTCGGTGGGTTAAGGATCCGGTGTTGCTGTGAGCTGTGATGTAGGCTGCAGAAGTGGCTTGGATCCTGCATTGCTGTGGCTGTGGTGTAGGCCAGCAGCTGTAGCTCTGATTTGACCCCTAGCCGGGGAACCTCCATATGCCTCAGGTGCAGTCCTAAAAAAGAAAAAAAAAAAAAACCCAAAAAACAAAAAACAAAACAAGGACTCACTTGATGGTCTTGGGCAAGGCTTTCAACTCTGTGAGCCCCTAAGTTCCTTCTGCAAATTGAGGACAACACCTCAGAGAGTTTCTTGTGAGGATCAAATAAAGGAGTGAGTTTATTCTTCCTGTTTTTAAGAAACAGTTTACTGTTCTCTAAGTAAAATATTATCAGCTTAAGCATCAGATACATCTAATAAATTAGTAATTTTTTTTTGTCTTTTGTCTTTTTTGTTGTTGTTGTTGTTGCTATTTCTTGGGCCGCTCCTGCGGCATATGGAGGTTCCCAGGCTAGGGGTTGAATCGGAGCTGTAGCCACCGGCCTACGCCAGAGCCACAGCAACGCAGGATCCTAGCCGCGTCTGCAACCTACACCACAGCTCACGGCAACACCGGATCGTTAACCCACTGAGCAAGCGCAGGGACCGAACCCGCAACCTCGTGGTTCCTAGTCGGATTCGTTAACCACTGCACCACGACGGGAACTCCTAAATTAGTAATTTTTAACGGTAACGGTGAGGGTAACCTGCACTACCATTTTGAATTTCCTCCTTGGAAATTTCAGAGGAAAATTTCAAGCTCTGGACACAGAAATACCCATCTGCTATGGGTCATGAGGTCCCATCTCAGGCCTCTCCCCCTAACAAGTCATTCTTAAACCCATTTTAGGTCTCGCTCGACATAGGACTAGAACCTGGAAATCATAGGTACATCTGTTCTCTTTAGAACAGTATCTTTCTTACCTTCTCAAACTTACCTGCCCCACGTCCCAACATAAACTTGTCTTTCCATTGAAGATGGCCTCTTTGACTATCTTTGTCATTAGCTTTTGGCTGAATTCGTGCCCTTCCTCCTTCTCTCGATCCTTCCAAATTCTCCCCATCACTTAAGAACGAGTTCAAGTTCAACTTCCTGTGTTACCACAGCCCCCAAGAATTCCTCCCTTTCCTTATCTTCTGGAGTTGTTCTAAATTGTATCACAAAGCTCCTTCCCTTCTACAATGTCTCCTTCCTTCAGTTAGACTATAAATCAATACTTCAAAGGCTGGGACTCCTGCTTCTTTTAGGGTTCCCTCTTCAGTATTCAGTATAATGCTGGCATGATGAATAAACACTTAACAGACACTTGTTTAGTTGCCTTTGAAGCAATGGAACTGATAATGATCATTTCGACAATAGAACACAGTGGTTAAGAGCACAGACTCCAGAGCCAGAGGGACAGGGTCCCAACCCCAGCTGTACCACTAGTAGCTTTGGAACCTTGGCCAAGTCATTTACTTCTCGGTGATATAGTTTCTCATCTACAGAAGAATTATTGCACCTACCAAGGGTTGTCATGAATATTCCACACGAATATTTCAAGAACACAGAGGTGTTTCAAAAACACAGGAACGTACCTGACATGCAGTAAATCCCATGGAAGTGCAGGTTATCATTATTATCATTTTGTTGTTTTGACATCCCTGTTATCATTCACTCTTCACGTCTGAATCTACATATTCTGGATGTTGTGAGTAGTTGCTTTGATGTGGGTAAATGACTGAGAAATTCAGGGTTTTGAAGAAAAAAGCCATAAATCAGGGCCATGAGGAGGGAGCAAAGGGTTTGCTGTGTGAGGGACCAGGGCATGGACCACAGTGTGTTTACCTTGGTGGTAGCACTGGGGATGGAAAAGAGGAGCAGAGGACCGAGGCCATGTGGCACACTGGGTTGGCAACTGCCTCAATTCTATTCTTGACTCAGGAATCTCAGAATATGGACAACTAGTTACTTCCATTTCTGTTTTAACACTATTAACCAAATCCTGAAGTCTTAGAACACTTAAAAAAAAGGGCAGAATTCTGCAACTGCAAAGAAAAGTATATAAATAATAAAAGAAGGAGAATTGGGGAAAAAAAAAGGTGGGCTTAGAAGCAAATAAATTAAAGGGTACTGTGCAAAGAATATCAGCTCCAACCTCTGAGGAGATGTTGAGGTCTTTTCCTTACCTTGAAATGTAGATTTTTTTTTTTTTCTGCCTAGGTATTCCTAAGATTAGGATAATCAAGTCTACAACAAAAGGAGAGTGGAAGAAGATACTTAGTAGATAAATGTACAAGATTTATTTAATTTTATTCTATTATGTTACTACACTGATAATACTATCACTATCAATGATATTTTGGAGAGGAAGCAGCAGCTCAGAGAAGTTAGGTAACTTGCTCAGTCAGTGAAGGAAATCAGCACTGGGGAATGACCTTTCACCTTGAAAAAAACCGACTCTAAGCGTCCACTGGGGCCCAATAGGAAGGCATGTGGTTTGGCTTTATTTTTGGTGGGGGGTAATTTGTGCCAAAGTTTGTAGCTACTCGGGGAAATGGCCAATCATTAACAAGAATATTCTGGATTTTAAATAGCTAGAAGGCATGTGGTGTGGCCTCATTTTTGCTAGGGGGTAATTTGTGCCAACATTTGTAATTACTCAGGGAAATGGACAGTCACTAAGAAGAATATTCTAGATTTTAGGTAGCTTGAAGCTGGAGGACAAAAAGAATGCTATGAGAAGATGTCCTCGGTGAGCAAGATTTTTTTTCCCCTGAAACCAAAAATTATAATAGCCCAGAGACTTGCAAGTGAGAACTTTGTTTTGTACAGATATTTTGGGGAACAGATTTGAGGTTCATGAAGAGTTTCATATCACCATTTGGCAAGGGCAAGTTTTTTTTAACCTTGCTGTTTTTAATGTAATTGCCAACTAAAGGTTATTTAATGCCAGAAGTGCCATGATGGCTCCAGGTGGAAGTATAGAAAATATTTTTGGAATGGCAAAGGTCACCTGACCACACATTCTTAACCCGGTCCTAGTACTTTCTGCCAAACCCTTCAGCTCCCTTCTCTTCAGAAATTCATGAAGGCTTGAATTTGCTAATATGAATAGTTTTATCTGCCTACTGGGTAATTCATTTCAAACAACAGACCCCTGCATGAAATGACTGATTGGATTTCCTATTTACCTTGAATAGAGATCATCAAACTCCAGTCAGCTGCCACCTGCTTTTGTAAATAAAGTTTTACTGGCACACGGCCACACCAGATTAAGTACTTTATCTGGCTGCTTTTATGCTACGTTGGCAGAACTGAATGGTTGAGACAGAGATGGGATAGGCTGCAAAGCTAAAATGTTTACTCTCTGGCCCTTTAAAAGGAAAAGTTTGCTGACCCTGACTTAGAACATGGAAGCATTTTCACTTCTGGTTTGTTTCAGTGTTTTCCTCATTTGTACAGAAATGTTAACCAGTTTTTCAGAATTCTGCCATTTGCTAGGACCATCTTTCTAGGAAGAATAAATTAATGGCTCAGGGGATATTTTAAGACCCTCTAGTCTTTTAGCAACTAGACAATGATGGGTTGTCACCGATTGTCTCATGTCTAACGCTCTCTGCTGTCTGATTCATGCTAGTCATTCCTGTGACCTGGCATTGATCTTCTACACTCTTTTTTTTGGGGGGGGGCGTTGCTAAAGCTTACATATTTACTGGGATTCCTCCTTTTTCTCTGACTTGCTATTCTTACACTTTGCCTCTGGGAAGAAAAAATGGTCATCACTATTTCCTTCAGTTCTAGAAAAGAAACACGCCAAACCAAATTGAAACTGGTTTCTTCTTCCCTCCCTATCTTCTCCGCCTCCAGTTTTTATAGTATCTGCAAGCTTGGAAACTGCATTTCATGTGCTTATGACTTTTACATATAGCATTATTCCCAACTGTGGTTCTGAAATTGACCCTGGAGGCATTTTCCATCTGATTCTCTCTTCCATTCTAAGAAATTTCCATCTGTGGATACTCTGTGTTTGCCCATGCTAAAGCTTTCCAAGTACTCCTTAATGCACCTCCTATTCAATACCACTTTGGAACATCATCCAAAGCTTTCTGGGAAGCATAAACATTTAGAATTTACAGAGAGAAATGTCAGAAATGTCAGCAAAAAAACTGACAGTACAGTATAAGCATCCTTTCTTGCTGTTTGGATTAACGCTAATAATTTTTCATTACATTGTGTTTTCCTAGACACCTATCTCTATTCTTTGAACTGCACAAGGGTTCCTCAAAACAAGAGTAAACCTCCTGATTTTGTGACCTCCTGGAAGATGGTATCGTACACTGGTCTCATATTTAAGTGACAATGATTATACTGTCCAATGAGTACCCACTGTGTGCCAGGCACTTTACAGGTATTTCTGTTCTTTACTCCTTCACTTTTCTGCAGGGTGGGTATGATCACTGTAATTTACCTAATGTGAAATCAAGGTTCAGAGAGATGATGATGGACTCCTGTGGATTCAAAGTGGCAGAACTGGAATTTGAGTTTAGGATGCTGTGATTCTAGCTGCTGTGTCCTTGCCACTGTGGGCTGTCCTCAGTGTCAACTGATGTACCATTGGTTGTTCCTCCTGATCAGGGGGCGGCAGGGGAGTGAGGTGGGAGCATGCATCCAGACCCACAATAGAAAGAAAACAGGGAAAGGCTCAGGGATTAAAAGGCAGCAACTTCTTGGCATTAGTCCTTTCTCTAGGATTCCATATAGTTGGAATAGCATTGGGACCACTTCTCTATCTCTAAGAAGGCATCAGTACTTTCTTCAAGACTTGTAAGGATAACTCTAACTTCTTTATAGAAAAGAAAAGCCAGATTCTCCAAAATCAGCACAGGGAGCTGGATTGCCAAATTTGGAAGGAAAGCTGGATGAAGATGGGTCTTTTCTTCTGAGAAGAGATCTCAATTCTGCTAATAGTCCCATACTGGCAGGGAAGTCACCTTTGGTCCAAGAGTGAGCCAATAGTCACACTCTACTCATAGCAGCTGATAGAAATCTTAAAATATTTAAATAAGACTTTCCTAAATGTTACTACATTGGGTCCTTAACCTGCTGAGACACAATGGGAACTCCTGTGCTTCCATTTTAACATTTGTACAATTGGGACACATTGGGTCCTTAACCTGCTGAGACACAATGGGAACTCCTGTGCTTCCATTTTAACATTTGTACAATTGGGACAGCAACCCCAAAGGGTCATTGTAAGAATAAAGTGGACATCTGTGAAATACTTAGAATAGCATGTAGCTCAAAGCAACTGCTCAATAAATATAAGTGATGATGGTGATGAGAAGGAGGATTTCCCCATTGATCTGAATGTGATACAGGGATAGGATGCCATAAGATATGGACTCTGTGCTTATTCACTCTATAGCAATGCCTTGAAAACTGTACAGTTGTATGCCACAGAGCCCCTGGGTTCCTCAAACTTCTCTAGTAAAGAACATGTGAGCAAGAGAGAAATGTTAAGCTGGTTAGGAGTACCTCTCCGGAACTCTGCCATAATTGCACATTAGAGACTGCAAGTCCAGAGTATGCAAAACCATGCAGACCATAGTATCCAGCAATTAGGAAACCTCCCTCCTAAACACTGGCATCCATCTTTCCTTTATTCATTCATTTGTTCATCAGTTTATCCTTTGTTGAGTTTCTGTGATATTCTTGGAATTGTGGAGAAAATAGGATACATTCTTAAACATCTGCCCTTGAGGAAGAGTAACAATCCAGAAGGTAATATAGAAAAACAAAGAACTAATTCTAACACACAATGCAGGGCTGGATAGAATATTACGTGTAGGGTACTAGGTGGGTCATGAAGGGGTCATTTGATACAGCTTTGTGGGGTAGGCTTCATGAAAGGAAGGATAGTATTAGGCAGACAAAGTGAGTTGGAAGTTCCCAGGCAAATTTGTAAATAGCAAGTAATTGGGTACTGCGGAAGGGCAGAGTCCAGTGGGGTGAAGTGAGGGGTCTGGTAAGAGATGAAGCAAGAGGGGCAGGCAGATGCCAGATGATAAAAGGCATTGTATATCATGCTAGGCCATTTGGAACTTATCCTCAAGTGCTGGCAGGCCATGAAAAGAATTTTAAGCCTGGGAGCAGCATGGACAATTTTGCTAGAAAGACACTCTGGCAGTAGCATGTCAAGTGATCTTGAGCAGGAGTCAGTATACTTTTTCTGTAAAGGGACACATAGCAAATATTTTAGGCTTTGCCAGCCATCTATAGTCTCTGTTGTATATACTACTTTTTGTTTATTTGGGGTTTTTTGGGAAGTCATTTGTCCAAGCCTTTATTAAAAATAATGCAGCATGAGAAGAGCTCAAAATGATAGTTCAGAAAGCCCCAAGCACTTGTATAGCAGACTAAGGATGGTCAGTTGAAATTCAGCTTTAATTGTTCAGATTTCAAAAGGAATAACCCTTCAAAAATGCAAAAGCCATTCCTTGAATAATCCTTTAAATCATCTGTGTTCAAATCCCAGCTCTAACACTTATTAAGTGCTAGACCTTGAGTAAGTTAAACAGCTCTGGGCTCAATTTCAATTAATCTTTTAAAATAATCCTTTAAAAGCCACTCTTAATAAGCCCTTAAAAAAGTTTAAAGTCATTGGCTATAATCTGCCAACCCGTGGTCTTGCCTTGAAAAGGCAAATATAGAGTTAGGAGGCTGCTGTGATCATCCAGAGCTGACCAAGGTAAATCAAGCACAGGTAGTGAGAAAACAACCACAGTATGGGAGAAAATGTTTGCAAACAAAGCAACTAACTAGGGATTAATCCCCAAAAGAGATAAACATCTCATATAGCTTTATATTAAAAAAACCAAACAACCCAATCGAAAAATTGTCGCAAGATCTAAATAGACATTTCTCCAAAGAAGACAGACAGATAGATGGCCAAAAATCACATGAAAAGATGCTCGACCTCACTAATTATTAGAGAAATGCAAATCAAAACTACAATGAGGTATCACCTTATCAATCAGGATGGCCATTGTCAAAAAGTCTGCAAACAATAAATGCTGGAGAGGGTGTGTAGAGAAGGGAACTCTCTTACACTGTTGGTGGGAATGTAAACTGACACAGTCACTATGGAGAATGGTATGAAGATTCCTCAAAAAATTAGAAATAGAACTCTCATATGATCTAGCAATGCCACTCCATGGACATGTATCCAGAGAAAACCATGACTTGAAAAGACACATGTACTCCTATGTTCATTGTGCACTATCTGCAATAGCCAAGACATGAAAACAACATAAATGCCCATTGACAGAGGAGTGGATCAAGAAGATGTGGTACATATACACAATGAAATATTACTCAGCCATTAAAATGAACGAAATACCAGCATTTTTAGCAACATGGATGGACCTAGAAATTATCATGCTAAGTGAAGTCAGTCAGACAAAGAGACATCAACATCAAATGCTATCACTGATATGTGGTATCTGAAAAAAGAACACAATGAACTTCTTTGCAGAACAGATACTGACTCACAGACTTTGAAAAACTTATGGTTTCCAAAGGAGACAGTTTGGGGGGTGGGGGGGATATGCTGGGGGTATGGGATGGAAATCCTATAAAATTGGATTGTGATGATCATTGTACAACTATAAATGTAATAAATTCATTGAGTAATCAAAAAAAAAAAAAGATACACGCACCCCAATGTTTACTGCAGCACCGTTTACAATAGCCAAGACATGGAAGCAACCTAAATGCCCATTGACAGAGGAATGGATAAAGAAGATGTGGTACATATATACAGTGCAGCATTACTCATAAAAAAGAATGAAATAATGCCATTTGCTGCAACATGGATGGATCTAGAACTTACCATAATCAGTGAAGTTAAACAAAGACAGATATCATATGAGATCACTAATATGTGGAATCTGATAAAGAATGATATAGGGAAACTTGTTCACAAAACAGTATCACACTCAAAAATTTTGAAACCAAATTTATGGTTACCCAAGGGAAAATGTTGTGGCAGCAGAGGGATAAAATGGGAGGTTGGGATTGACATATATATACTACCATATATGGAGTGTGTGAGCAACAAGGATCTACTCTAGAGCACAGAGAAATCTACTCAATACTCTGTAGTGACCTATGTGGGAAAAGAATCTGAAAAAGAATGGGTAAATGTATATGCATAATTGATTCATGTTGCTATACACCTGAAACTGACACAACATTGTAAATCAACTCTACTCCAATAAAATTTAAATTAAAAAATAGAAAAATAAAACTCACCAGTCCTTAAAAAAAGGTACAGGCAGTAAGAACAGAGAACAGTGGAGTGGTGAAAGAGCCACTGAGGAGCTAAAACAGTTGAGAAATACAGGCGGACCGCCCTTTACTGTGCTTCGCTTTATTGTGCTTCACACATGACACTTTTTACAAATTGAAGTTTTGTGGCAACCCTACTGCAGCAACTCATTGGGGCCATTTTTCCCAACAGCATTTGTTCACTTTGTGTCTCTGTCACATTTTTAGTAATTCTTGCAATATTTCAAACTTTTTTTATCATTATTATATTTATTATAGTGATCTGTGATCAGTGATCTTCCATATAACTGCTCTGGCTCACTGAATGCTCAGTTGATGGTTAGCATCTTCAGCACTAAAGTTTTTTTTTGTTTGTTTTTTGCTTTTTAGGGTCACACCTGTGGCATATGACAGTTTGCAGGCTTGGGGTAAAATCGGAGCAGCTGCTGACCTACACCACAGCCACAGCATTGTGGTATCTGAGCCACGTCTGTGAGCTATACCACAGTTCATGGCAATGCCATCTTTAACCCACTGAGCAAGACCAAGGATCGAACCCGCAACCTCATGGATACCAGTCAGATTCCTTTCCACAGCACCACAATGGGAACTCCCCATAAGGTATTTTTAGATTACCAATAGTCTAGAGTATAGTGTAAACATAACTTTTATATGTACTGGTAAACCAAAATGTGCGACTCACTTTATTGTGACACCTGCTTTATTGCAGTAGTTGAGGACTGAACCCGCAGTATTTGAGGTATGCCTGTATTTGGCTTGGAAAGGTGAACGGCAGGGGTACTCATTCGTGAGATAGGAATTCAGAAGTTGAGTTTTGAGGTAATGACCTTTTTGTGGGGCACCTGGATTAGGCTGGTCAGTAGATCTCTCTTGCTCTGTGCTAGATACACGAGAGTCACCGGCATACAGAGGTATCCTGGAGCTACAGGCTCACTATGTATACAGAGTGAGACTTCTAAGAGGGTAGCTAAGAAGTGAGTAGAGGAAGAGAAATTCTCAAAGATGCTGAGAAAGAATAACCAGAGAAAAAGGAAGCAAGCCAAGTGCGTGTGGTTTCTAAAGGAGTAAAGTGTTTTCAGGAAGAAGGGCTCAGACTGTGTAGAATGTTGCTGAAAGCTTAGATAATGTTTTGAGAGACAACTTTCTTCCCTTTTTTCAGGGGGGGAGGAGGCTTTATCCAATACATGCAGTCTTAGGATGTGAGGTGGGCAAATAGAAGCCAATTCTATTATAAACTGAGTGGAAATATTAGGTAGGACTTAAAAAACTTATAATTAGTAATCCTTGGGTACCTAAGGTAGCCTTCTATATGTGAAATATTTCCAGGGTATAGTATTATAGCCCTCAAGTAGCCAATTTAATGTTTTCAAACTACCCAGGTACCAATAATGCACCAGACTCATGGAATGAGGCTAGAGTATTTGTCTTCTAGTGGCTTTTGCAAAGTAGCAATATGGTGATACCAGTCAATTACAGATGCACACAGGCTACATGGACTCGGCAATGAAAGCACAGAGAAAATGAAGCAGAGTTCTCATTTTCTCAATGAAATAGCATTCAGCCCTATTAAAAATGCTTTTATTTTATTTAAAAATTTTTTTTTGCCTTTTCTAGGGTCACTCCCACGGCATATGGAGGTTCCCAGGCTAGGGCTCCAATTGGAGCTATAGGCGCCGGCCTAGGCCAGAGCTACAGCAACATGGGATCCAAGCTGAATCTGTGACCTACACCACAGCTCAAGGCAACACCAGATCCTTAACCCACTGAGCAAAGCCAGGGATCAGACCTGCAACCTCATGGTTCCTAGTCAGATTCGTTAACTACTGCACCACGACAGGAACTCCTGAAAAGTGCTTTTAAACTCACATGTGATGACTGTCCTGCAAAGTCCAGTCCTGCTTCTTTGTTCTGAGGCTGAACCAGGTGGCCACACTTAGCTGTTTGTTTGTTTTTTTTAATCTTTTATTAGGTCACTTAGTTTTTTTGTTTGTTTGTTTGATTTTTTAGGGCTACAAGTGTGGCATATGGAAGTTCCCAGGCTAGGGGTTCAAATAAAAACTACAGCTGCCAGTCTACACCACAGCCACAGCAGCACGGGATCCGAGTCTACAACCTACACCACAGCTCCCAGCAATGCTGGTTCCTGAACCCAATGAGCAAGTCCAGGGATCGGAACCTGCATCCTCATGGATAGTAGTCAGATTCATTTCCCCTGCTCCACAACGGGAACACCCCTCACACTTAGTATTAATGTAATCTCTAGCCAGTCTAGAATTCTTCTAGAAAATTCACAGATTTGGAGTTTGTTAACTTCTACACAGGCACTTCGTCATCTGTCTCAAATCTCAGGCTCAGGGTGAACTCAATCTAGCCCATGTGCAAGTATTTGGTTGGTGGGAGTTTGGGAGGGAGGCTGGTGGGGGAGAGGGTTTAGAGTGCTTGGAATCCCTAAGTGTCATTTTAGCATGGAGTTTTGTCTGTCTCTACCCAATCCTTTTTTTTTTTTTGTCTTTTTGCGTTCTCTAGGGCTGCTTCTGCGGCATATGGAGGTTACCAGGCTAGGGGTCTAATCAGAGCTATAGCCACCAGTCTACACCAGAGCCACAGGAATGCGGGATCCGAGCTGCATCTGCAACCTACACCACAGCTCACAGCAACGCCTGATCTTTAACCCACTGAGCAAGGCCAGGGATCAAACCTGTAATCTCATGGTTCCTAGTCGGATTCGTTAACCACTGAGCCATGACGGGAACTCCCTCTACCCAATCTTTTAACAGAAATAATAGCAAGTGCATGGCTGAACTCTGAGGTTCATCTTCCTCCATTTTTTTTCTTTCAGCTTTTCTTAAAGGTGGTTCTTGAAACACCAACCTCAGAAGCACCTGTAGTGCTTGTTAAAATGTCAACAATAGGAGTGCCTGTTGTGGTGAAGCAGAAATGAATCAGACTAGTATCCATGAGGATGCATGTTCAATCCCTGGCCTCCTTTAGTGGGTTGGGGATCAGGTGTTGCCATGAGTTGTGGTGCTGTGGTGTAGGTCATAGACTTGGCTTGGATCCCAAGTTGCTGTGGCATAGGCCCCTTAGCTGCATCTTCGATTCGACCCTTAGCCTAGGAACTTCGATATGCCTCAGGTGAGGTTCTAAAAAGCAAAAAAAAAAAAAATAAAATAAAATAAAAAAAGTCACTGACAGAGCTCTGCTATAGAAAGTGATTCTGGGGTAGGGTAGGGTGTGGCTGTATCAATTTCTTTCTTTCTTTCTTTCTTTTTTAATTTTTGCTTTTCAGGGCCACCTGGCATATGGAAGTTCCTAGCCTAGGTGGCTGAATCAGAGCTACAGCTGCCAGCCTATGCCACAGCCACAGCAATTTGGGATCTGAGGTGCGTCTGTGACCCACACCATAGCTCATGGCAACACCAGATCTTTAACCCTCTTAGCAAGGCCAGGGATCAAACCCGTGTCCTCATGGATACTAGTCAGATTTGTTTTACTGCCCCACAACAGGAACTCCCTATATCCATTTCTAATGTTTCCTGGTAATTATCATGCACAATGAATTTGGGAACCCCTACTCTATCTCCTTTCCAAAGTTTAGAAGTTTTAAGAAAATATTGTGACCACTGGAGTTTAAAACAAACTGGATGCAAACTATAGCATTTGGAGAAGATAAGCAATGAGATCCTGCTTTATAGCACAGGGCACTTATCTAATCACATGTGATGGAACATGATGGAGGATAAAGTGAGAAAAATTAATGCACATATATATGTATAACTGGGTCATCTTACTGTATAGCAGAAATTGACAGAACACTGTAAATCAACTATAGGAAAAAAATTCAAAAAAAAAATTGAGGCTCAAGTTACTATATCCTCTACTAGGCCTTCAGTGTGTCTTAGTTTCTGGAAATCAGGGACTTCCCTTATTTATGACCTCACTGTCTGGCACCCATCCCTATACCTAATGCTCGTCAGATATTTGTGAGTTGAAGAGACACTTGCAAAGGGGCCCTTACTACCCCCTCTCCCAGCTTCTCCTCATTCTCCTCTATAATCCACTCACCAATGTGAGTCTATAAATTTGGAAATTAGATGATCTTACTATCCTAACTCGTATCCACCAAAGTCTCCCTATGGTGCTCAGACTAAAACCTAAACTCATCTTGGTCTCTGTTGCCCTCAGGCCTCATCCCGTATCATCTCAACCTTCAGCCTGCCACACTCCAGCTAAATGAATTTCTTTTGGGTTTTTTTCAACATAGTCAACTCATTGTCACTTTAGGGTTTGGCACTGCATTTCCCTTGCCCTTCTGATGTCATATTGCTGGACACTAGTCATCATTCAGCTCTGGGCTTTTAGGAAACCTCCTCAGAGAACCCATCCAATGTGGGTACTGGTATACCCATACCATCTACTATTTTTATTGTGCACTCTGCTGTGTTTATTGTCTTACTCAATTTTCATTCATGCACTTATTTATGATTTATTTAGTACCTATTTAGTGCCAGGTACTCCTCCCAGCACTGGGGATACAACAAAGAAAGTCTTTCCTCTTTGTTGTATCAACATGTAAATGTATAATATGTAAGATGATGATAAAATCCTGAGAATCAAAGAGTTAAAGGGTTGGAGAGCGATGAGGAGCGATTTTAGTTAGAATGATCAGGGGTGATCTTTCTAATGTGTGCCATTTAGCAGATGTATAAATGCACGTAAACAGCAAGAGAATATGGACTTCTGTTTCATTCACTCTAAATATTCCATAGGTGTGTATATGGCACATAAGAGGTAGATTAATAAACACCGATAGAGTGAATAAAGTGGCATACTGCTCTCTTAGCATTTAAACACTGCATTTTCTTCTCTGGTTTCCAAATTAGACTTAAAGTTTCACTGACAGGGGTTGAGTCTCCTTTTCCTCTATCCCTGGTATCTAGCATAGGGTCTGGCTCACAGTAAGCATGGGAAAGCTTGTGAAATAAAGAAAAAGTATGAAGAACCAGTGTGTCATAATAGACTCGGGGACATCATATAAACTATGCCTTGTGAAGTTGACATGTGCCTCTAAGAAGGATGGGAATTAATTTTAACTAGAATTAAATGAGAAGCAGTAGTATCTGAATTTAGTGATTCTTTCTGAAAACAAAATTCTTTCAAATCGAGCTTTGGCATGTTTAAAAGCCAAGAAGTAACAGACTTCAGTCTTTCTTTCTTGACCTATCTTGTTGGCTCATTCTATTGAGAATACACTTGCAACGTCCTACAGACCAATAGGGAGCTGAAGCTGGCAGACTCTTTCAGAAAGATGGATTTGGGTACTAAGCAAAACCAGACTAACTGAACTATAATACCAGGCATTTCAGCACTTCTATGAAAATAAATGAGCATTTCTGAACTGCTACCAGACACAGTAATGATGACAAGCCATGAAACCCAACACAACAGAGGTCACCAACAGCCCATAGCAAAGCAGTCCCAGTGGCAGCTGTGTGGATCCTGCATGCTCTGTGCAGGTGCATCCATTTGATTTTCTCAAATAGCACTTGGGACAACTGCATATAAAACTACGCTCTGACAATATTTATCACTGGCCAGCTAAATAAAATGGAAAAATTATGATGTCAAGGATCAGAAGCGGAAATCTCCTATTTTTCCCTACTGCTTGCCATTAACTTCCATCAAAAAGCTCTGCTAAGACTATAGCGGAAAAAGAATCTTGATAGCGGCAAGAACTCTAACACTGCCCAGGCTCTCCATGTGCTTTTCCTCTTAATGCTACCCCTCCAACTCCCACTCTCACCAGAGTCCTGGTAACTGAAGACCTAGGATTAGCCCTCTGTGGTCCTAGGCCTAGAAGTTCTCCTATCTTAGCACCTGGCTGCCATGTTTCTTTTTCTAGCAAGATTCCGCTAAAACTTCTTCATCATCAAGCCATTAGACTCTCAATGCCTATAAAGGTGAATATTAAAAGGCAAAAGTAGGGCTTCTAAGTGGTGTTTCAAGAATTATTGGTTTCCTTGAGATTACAAGGCCAAAAAATTGTTCATTGATCCAAGAAGTACTTGGAAAACACTGCATACTATATCATCCACTTGGAAAGTCACAACACATATTGGAATACTTAAAGGAGTTAAAAAATGGAAAAATCAAAACAAATTCAATTGGGGAATAGTTAAATGTATTCAAGAACAGCAATCAGCTGTTAAAGAAGGTGTTATACACCTCTACATACTACCCTGAAATGTCTCCTAGACATGTCTGAATAAAAATCAAGTGAAATTTCTAAACATGAGAAATATCCCATTAAAACACAAATTCTATGTGTGTATTTGTTTTACATATAATACAATAAGATGTATAAAAATTCCAAAAGAATATATACCTGAGAGCCTCTAGGGAGTAAGATTGGGACCATGAAGGAGACTTACATCTTTATAGATTTAAATATTATTTGAATTGTTTTATAGCCTCTTCATTACTTTTATGATAAACAACCAAGTACTGTATTAAAAAAACAGAAGTAAAATCCAGCAGTAAATATGCTTGCTTAGCTGTAAGTGAGCACGTCCCAAACTCACGTGATCAATGAATCCCTGTTTTGTGGACCACGTGGGAACAACTTGTACAGAAAATTTTGAAGCTGCTGTGCTCAAGGATCTTCCCACTCTCCATAAATGTATGGATTTGAAACTTCTGTGGCCTTTTATAAATGAGTGAAGAAGGTAAAAAGACCTTGGAGAGATCTGCTAGAAGCCCTTGCATTTTTGAAATGAAGGGACTAAATCCATGAAAAGAGAAGGCCTTTGGCAAGACCAGCCTAAAGCCCTCCATCTTCATCTAACTCATTCCACATATTTCCTGTAGTCAGCAGTGACTTAGATGGGCTATGATCCTTGGATTTCATAAAATAATTTCCAGCACTCAAGGAAATTGTTGTCTCAATATTCTCTCTGCGGTTTTAGGTAGAGAAGAGTCCTGATAACACCCTACCCTCCCTATTCCAATAGCCTGTTTTGTTCTATAGCTTTTAGGAGGAAGTAGGTGCTATTCAAAGGAAGGGACCCTGGAAAAGTTGGTAGAACAGTAAGGGTCTTGAAGCAACGTGGTATCCCTAGTGAAGTATAGGAGATGCATGAAAACATGAACTTAGTTAAGTCAAAACAGCATGAGCTTGAGTTGAACAGACCTGGATTTGAATGTGTGCTCTTGATGCTGCCTTTTACTATTCAACATTAATCAACTTTCCTAATTACTCTGAGCCTCATCTCTCAAATAGGAATATCAGCTCATATGCTATATCTTGCAGCGGACATTAATGGAGATGACAGTATGAAAGTTGCTATCATGGGGGCACAGTTTATGTAGTCAAGAAATGTTAATTACCATCCTTTCTCTTACATGGCCAAATTTTATTCCTTCAATCTCAATAGTATCAATTTTGGGCAATAGGCTCGGGGGATATGAACAAAATAGTTTCTACACTGGAGAAACTGACTGGCTGGGGGAAGGCATGACATGATTTGGGCACCAAAGGTATGCAGGCACAGTGATAGAACTGAGTTCAAGTGCACCACCCACCTGAACACAGGGGTACAACTTTCAATCAGCACCCATTGTTCTGGGGGGGATCTGATGCCCAGAGCTGCCAATCTGTGACCCAATAGCCTCCAGGGATTTACGGCAACTGTGGCCTAACCTACACATCCCTTACAAAGGTTTCTGCAAAGAACTGAAGGGATCATAGCAGTTAAGCTGATCAAGGAAAGTATAAGCTGGGGAGGACCGCAAAGCAAACAAAAGGAGAGGTTACCATCACGGGCTCTCAAAACATACTATCTGCATTCAGCCTTTGTTTCCAGTGCTTCTGCATGGGTCCAAAATCTGTGTCTCACTCAGGAATCTTATTACTGATGTGGTAACAATAATAAATAATAGTATTTACTCCATAGGATTTTTTTTTTTTTTGGTGATGATTAAACAAGATAATACCTTTAAAGTACTGAGCACAGTGTCAAAGAAAAAATACTTAGTGTTCTTACTAAAGCTACTGGATCTCTAAGTACTCAGGCTGAGAGGCAATATTACTGGCATTTCAAAAGCACAAAAGATGTGGGCGCAATGGAGAAATTCAAGTTTGTTCATCAAGTCTCAGAAGAATAGACAGAACTACTCTTTGGGACAAAATTAACTTGATATTGAATGGTTGGTCCACACCTTACTAAAGTGAGATAATGGGTAGCTGCTGAACCTCAATTTTCTGTGTAAAACTGGAGGATAATGTCAATCTTGTGGATAGACTTACAGAAGAACAAATGCAGTAACATATGAGTAAGCCTGGCACACTGCCTCACACAACAAATCCTCGCTTCTTTTCTTCCTTACTCAAAGCCAGCAAGCTAGAGAAGATTAGCTGGACAATAGTACTTCCAAGTAGATTTAGTGAAAAGAGCATTCTCCATGCATTCAGAGAAGACAAAAATTTCAAATGAGGACTTTGGGCTGGAGGACTTTATAGCATTCCCCTCTCATCCACAGACTATGATTCTTCCATTGGCTGCTTATCTTTTTTTTTTTTTTTTTGTCTTGTCACTTATCTTTGCTCTGCCACCTAAGACAGTGATCTTTACTAAGTTTCAATACTGGGTTTCTATTCTGTAAAGTGTGGATTAAAATTATACCTGCTTCTTAGGGCTACTGTTGGAATTTAGAGAGACAAAGCACATAAAGAGTTTACCTTTGCCTCTACTACTCATGTAATCATTACTCAGTCAATGTTAGCTATGGTTGTTGTTAAGGCCACTATAAAAGATTAAAGAGGATGTATGTATATGGCTGCACCTGCGGCACATGGAAGTTCCCAGGCTAGGGGATGAATCCAAGCTGCAGCTGCCAGTCTATGCTACAGCCATGGCAAAGCCAGATCCGAATTGCATCCATGACCTATACTGCAGCTTGAGGCAATGTAGATCCTTAACCCACTGAGTGAGGCCAGTGGCTTAAGGATACTATGTTGGGTTCTTAATGGTAACTCCATAAAAATATTGCTATTATCCACTTCTATCATTATTGATTTTACATTATGAATGGCCATGGCCCAGGGAAACTAGTAAGTAATACATGCTGTCATCCTGGTAAAGACACATCAAAGCAGAGACACCAAGAGATATTAGGATAATTCATCACAGGTTGGACTAGGAATAAAAAATTTCTGGAGCAAACATCCCTGTCCAGCCCAGACAGAGGATGGGCTCACCCAAGGAGGAGCAGCAGGTGCTGGCTGCAATCTCTCCCAAGCCCTAGGGGACCACACACATGGTGACCGCATCCTGGTGTATTAGCTTTTCAGTGGTTCATCTCACAAAATGGTAATGTAATAATGCCTTGGGCTGGAATGGTATCTTTTTGCCAAAAATTCAAAGCTATCCAGAGAATACCTCATTCATCTCTGGGATCCTATGGGGATTGGGGTTGGTAGGCATTCTTACTAGTACCTTATAAAGATGAGAGCAGACAGTTTAGAGAAATTAAATACCTTGTCTTTGCTCCATCAGTCTATAACTGAGAAGAGAGGGCTTGAAACCCAGGATGCAGGATACCCAAGGCCAGGAGCTCTAAGCCCTACCCTTGGAAACACCTTGAAGGAAGAATGATCGCCTTGTGGGGTGCCTCACAAAAAATGGGGCCCTTGCCCCCTCCCTTCCCAGACCAGGTAACTGCAAAGCTCACCTGTCGCTGAACTGAATCTCTTCTCCGTTCCTGGCCCAGCTGATTGTAGGCCTGGGGTTGCCTATGGCCTCACAGTGCAGAAGCACACTCAGCGTCCCGCTGGCCAGGGCCACAGTCTGTCCAAGGTGAGTGACCACCTCGGAGGCTGAGAGCTGCTGGGCGGCAGAGATCTTGCGCAAGATGACGGGCTTGCGGTGAGGCCGGCGAGAGTTGCCCATGGCCTCCCCGGAGGCGGAGGTCCTGAGGGAGCTGCTGAAGCCAGACACCGGTTTGTGAGGAGGGATGGCCACCGGGGGGACCCTCCGCTCAGAAGGCTGCAGGAGTAAGTCCTGGTGCTCAAGGTGGCTGCGGAAAATCTCCTGGGCCAACTGGGCTACCAGGTGCTTGCTGTAGATGTCTCGCAGCTCCTCGGGTTGCTGGGAGATGTTCCGAAGAATGTCGTCCAGGCGCTGCTGCTCCGTCACCATGGTGAAGGGAACGTGTAGGAGGGCCTGCTCTGCGTTCTGGTCCTCCTCTGAGGACGTGTTCCTTTCCGTTGAGTCCTGGACCTCCCAAGAGGCGAGCAGATCTCCAGGCCAGCCCCCCTGTTCCAGCAGCCGAGAGACCAGCTCATCATAGCGGCTCCCAGCGTCAGCAGGAAGGCCCCGCTTTTCAGCCTTGCTGCCATTGGAGAAGATCCCATTCTGGTGTTTGTGGGTCTGCAGGGGTTCCTTTGGGTTGGCTTTCCTCGCCGTGAGGGCCTCCTCCTCGCTCCTGAGACTCAAAGGCCGGGCCACCAGCTTCCGGTTGCCTCCAATGAGCTTAATCACAAACTGCTCCCGGGCCGGCCCCGCCGAACAGGTGTAGATGCCCGCATCAGATGGCTTGAGGCGGTGGATCTTGAGGTACCCAAAAGGGGCCACGGTGACGTGGGCGGAGCTGATGAGGTGCTGGCCATCTTTCTCCCAGGTGATGAGGGGCTTGCGGAAGCGCCGTGTGGGACAGCGCAGCACCACTGTGGTCTTGGGGAGCAGGTAGGCAAATCCCCCCACCACGAAGTGCAGTTTCCTCTGCCTCCGGGTCTGGATGTATATTTTCCTTGCTGCAGTGATGTGAGGACTGTGCTTTGTGGATGGCCTCCCAGGCCCTGGAATAAAAAGCAGTGAAAGGGAAGCCAGATAGATGGAGAAAGAGAAGTGGGGAGCCGAGGAAAGGGAAAGTGAAGGGCAGTGACAAGAAGGAGGCAAAAGGAGAGGGCAAGGAGAAGAGGGAAAGGAGGCGTTTCAGAGTTTGTTTTTGGCCAGGACCTTCATTTCCGGCCTTCTGTTTTATGGGAGGAACTGGTTACCAGCTGTAGACCATCAAGCCGCTGCCACCATCAAACTCTGGAGAACTAATGAAGTGCAGGGGGGCAACCTACTATCACTCTGCTCTGGCTTGCTACCCCTAGAAGCTGATATGCAAGGTTCTAGATGGAGGGTTGATCCCAGAGGAAAGGCAGTACCTCTCATTAAAATGACTTAAAAAAAGGAAAGAAATCAGCATCATAAAAAGACACAGAAGGCAAAGCAAAGGATAATGTCTTCCACTGGGCTCCTGCAGAGCACCAGTGCCCTGGCTTACAAGGGGAGGAGACCCCAGAAGTGTTAGACCTCTAGGGATTATTATCAAACAGAACACATTGTTCAGAGTCATTTCAAACCCTGGAGTGGTAATGTTAGACTTCATTAGTAATATGCTGACTCCAGCATCCAGATTTTTCCGTATGCCAGAAAGTGAACTTTGCTCTACCTCCTGCAAACTGTTTTTCCAGCAGAGAAGAGCATTTTGCCTGGCCACGTGTAATTAAAGTTCCTTTTCCATCTCCAGCTGAGCTCACCAGCCTAATGCCCTCAGAGGGCTTTACTGCCTGACCATCTCCCATTGGTCTTGGGTTCAGGAAAGCTACTGTTCTCAGCTCTGGCTGCTTCTATGTGGTGCTGGCTCCCCACCCCCAGAGTGCTGAAGTACTCACTTGCACAGGTGGCCAGCATACAGGGCCTGATGGACGAAGAGAAGGGCAGGGGAGGGCACAGGGAGGAATTGACAATAGCGGAGACACCAGTTTTCAGCACCTTCCGGCAAATGGCACTTCGTGTCTGGGTGCCCTCCCCGCAGCTCGTGGAACACTGGTGGGGAAAGAAAGGCCAAATGCATGTAAATGTAGGGAACTAGAGGCCAATGGGCTTTGTATGGGCTCTCAAACTCGCCAAAATATGAAAAAAAGTTGCTTGGAAAAATAATAGCAACCGAGAGAGAGAGAAATACTAATTATGTAACGATGTGGGAAGACATCGTTACATGTCTTCCCACACATCCATATAGCAGCCACATTCTATTCTAAGATTTTCTACACTCAGATGTGGATGTTTCACCTGTTTTTACTTTTATGGCCTGGGCTTTAGAGTTATGGAGTCACAGAATCCTGTATTCAAATTCCAGATCAGTATTTCACTAGTTGGCAAGTTACTTAAAGTGTGTTTCCGCTTCTTATATTTATTTTGCAAGGTTGGGAATTAAATGAAATGATATATTTAAAAAATTTCACACATAGACATGACATTCAATTAATGCTAATTCCTTTCTTCTTCCTTAAAAAATACATTATAATATTTTAATATCAAGTATTAGGGAATTGTTATGCAACTACTCTGTTTGAGGTGGGGTTGCTAAGTGCTGTGGAACAAAGATGTGCAAGGTGGTTCCCAACCTCAAGAAGATGTGATCGAATAATGGGAAAAAAAACCCAAATACATTGTTAAAATGAAATAGTATATTAGACACACACAAATCAAAACCACAGTGAAATACCACTTTATAGTCACTAGAATTTCCATAATCAAAAAGACAGACGATAATAAATGTTATTATTATAAGTGAGGATGTAGAAAAATTAGAGTCTTCTATACTTCTGATGAGAATGTAAAATAGTGCAGACCTTTTAGAAAAAAAGTTTAATGACTTCTTAAAAAGATAAGCATACATTTACCATATGACCCAGCCATTTCAGTCCTACATGACATATGTAAGAGAAATGAAAACATACATCCATACAAGACTGGTTCGAATGTTACGGCAACATAATTCATATTAGGCAAAAGTGTAAACAATTTGAGTGTCCATTGGTCGGTGAATGGATAGATGAACTGTGGTATATTTATATAATGGAATATTTTATACCACCGTAAAAAGGAATGTTGTTCTGATAATGTGCTATCAGGTGGATAAACCTTGAAGACATTATGTTAGGTCAAATTTTATTGTATGTAAATTATCTCAATAAAGCTGCTTAAAGAATAATCACAGAACTTAGTAAAAATATATAACTAAAAGTCACGTGAATTCTTATAAAATTAATGCTAACAATTGGTGAATGCTTATGGTATACTAGTGATTTTCTGGCCTAGTCTTGAGGAGGGTTGTAATTTGCATGGGCTTAGAGAACTAGGGATAAGCCTGGGAGGCAGGGAAATACCCAGAATCAAAAGTAGAAGAGTTAAATTGACAGAATACAGTAAACCAGCCATAATGGAGAAAAATAAAAATCATTTTATTAAAAAAAAAAAAAAAGAAAAAGTAGAAGAGTTGAGTGCCCAAGTCCGAGGCAGGTTTGGGGGCAGATCTAAACTGATGTGACTGAACAGAGGGGCTGAGTGGAAAGTGTCAGGATCCCATTGTGTATATGTACCACATCTTCTTAATCCATTGAGAGAACACAGTAAATCAATATAATAAAATAATTAAAAAATGAAAAAAAGAAAAGAAAAAAGAGTGTCAGGAGCTCAAGGGGTAGTTTGGGGCCAGATGCTGGAGACTTAATTTTCAGACAGAAGGTTTGGAATTGGTCCATAAGGCAAGGAGGAGCCATTAAAGGGAGGAGTGAATGATGAAAGAGGTGTTTTGAGAAGGTTAATCTGGCAACAGTGTCTGGGAGGGATGGGAGTAGGAGATGGATGGCAGGCAGGGATGTCAGTTAAGGAGGCTGCCACAGTAGTCCATGCTGGAGATGATAAAGGCCTGAACTAGGGTCATGGCAGTGTGCCATGTTAACTGGAAAAATGACAGTAAAAACCCAAAAATATTATTTTATGTTTCCAAGTTGTATATGCTGGCCAGGGAAATGAACTCTTCCACGCCATGCACTGTGATATCCACCACCCACAGAAATCTTTACAATGCAAAAAATGGGGATGAGAATCGAGTCCATTGCTTTGGTTTCTGGAAGCTCCTGGATTTCAGATTCCACCCATCCCTCATTTGATTGTAAATGACAGCATCAAATCCAGGAATCAGGTGGGATGGGGGTAAAGAGCCTGGAAACTTTAAAAGCATGGTCATTTTAGGGCTGCCAAGTAGAAAAATGGAAAAATGGGCTGTGTGTCAGAAGATCAGTTTATGACCTTGGTCAAGTCTAGTTCTTTCTCTAGGCTCAAGCTCCCTTGAAAACAGGGAAACTACACTAGAGAGGGGATTTACAAACTGTGCTTTTTGCTTTTTTTTTTATTTTTTATTAAAAACTATGTTGAGGAAGTGACTCGAGTGGCTTCTCAGGTGATCTGGAGACCCAGCCACTGAAGATATGGGATTCTTACCCATACTTTGACCAAAACAGCTCAGATTTGTTTTGGTTTAGACTTCTGGCCTCACAGTAAAATTTCAGTTGAAAAAAGGTTTTGTGGCTTTAATTTTTACAAAAAACAACTAGGCTATAGGATCTTCTAAGTTTCTTCTAGCTCTGAAATTGAAAACTCTGACTTTAATTTATATTTTTGGGAGGAAGAAATTTCCATAAAATATAATTTAAAAATATTGAATAGCCAACTCTTTCAAGAGATGCAAGGGTTTCTTTTAAAGAAGAGAAGGGAGGTCTTTTGAGAGGTCTTTTCTCAGAATAGAATCTGAAAGTAATTTTATTTGAAGTATTTAAAACTTTGGCTTAATTCTGTCTCTGAGGGATTCTGTGCAGCAACCATGAGATTAAGCCCAGATAGTTGAGGATGAAAAACACCCATAGATCATCCAGGTCTTCCTTTCTCCAAAGGGAGGCGTAGGGGGGTGCGGAATGCAAGTTTCATCCCAGCCGGAGGGCCAGGGGAGGGTTGTTGGGATGACAAGGCTAAGTAACAGCCTCTATGAATACCCCCGGGAGCACTTTCATGTGGCACGAGCTTAAGTTTAATCCCAATGAATTGGTGATTACATCCCCACCATTCCTAGTCCCTTCTCAATGTTTGGGATTTCCACTCATCAACCCAGATAATGTGGGACCTAGTAACATTCCTTGGATAAGGGCTAACTATTCCTACTTCCTACAATGTAACCTCCACCTCCTAGAAAGACCAGCAAAGCCTGTGGGAGGCTCCGGCCATGAACCTGGGTCCAAACAGGCAAATGAAGTGCCTTCTTTTATTTCTTCTCCTCTTCCTGACAATGAGGAGGGATGGAAGAAAATCATAACCGTACTAAGGGTTCCCTTTGACTAGGCATAAAGTACTTTACATGCATGATTTGAGCCTTCCAATAACTATGTTCATGGACCCGATTATCATCTCCAATATTTATAAGCATACTAAGGCCTAGAAAGGTTAAGTAGCTAGCCCAAGGTTATACAGCTAGTACGTGGCAGAGTCAGGATTGGAACCTAAGTTGGCCTGTCTTTGAGTCTGAACTCTTAACTATACATGATACTGTTCTAAAGGTCTCCTTGACCTAATGGGACTCTTGGAATTTCAATGCAGCAGCTTCCTTTCTTTAGAGCTGAAACACAAGGGTCCCTCTTTTAAATCTTCTCTTTGTCCCCCATAGGCTCAGAGGCCACAAACTCCAGGAAGTTGGGAGGACAATTTAATACCCACAAGACCCTTTCTCTGCATCCCACTTGTGGAAGACTGTCACCCACAGACTGAGGAGAGCAACACCTTTTACAACGTGCCCTGGAGCAAGTCTTCATTTAGACCCACTTATTTGGCAAATACATCAGTGTTGTCTCCTGCACTGTATGTTTTGTTATGATTTTTTGATATGATACCATACCCCACATCAGCATTCCATGGAAAAATTGTCACTAACATGTTCATGCATGTGTGCACACGCTCATTCCATACACATTTAATCTTTTATCCTGAAATAAAATTATCTCTAAAAGATGAAGTGACAATCATTCCCCCTTCTGTCATGAGACATCTGGGGGAAGCTACCATCAGAAGGCAATTTTACTGCCCAATTACAAAACCCAGAGTGATGTAGATTAACTCTCAACTGCAATGCCCTTAGCAGGCACCATCGGATGCCCCCCCCCACCCCCCGCCACGTGGGGTGATAAAACACGGGGCAAGAATTCTCAGAATGTAGTCTGAAAGATGTGGCATCTTCATTTTCAGAGGCAGCTTCCCCCTCTGGGGAAGGATGTGTCTCTGTGACGTATTTCAAGCAGCAGCAGCTCTGTGCTGTGTATTGGACAGTCTACAAAGGTGGCCATGAGAGCAGCAGGGCCAGTTCAAGTGCTTCTATGCAAGAAAGAGGAGGCTGTGAATCTGGTTTTGACATAGAGATTTTCACTTCAGGCCTAGTAATTCTGTCTTGGCTAAATCTGCTTGTGAGGCAATACTTGGTGTGTGGGGGGGGGGGGGCGGGGGGGCAGGTGGATTTCTCTGTGGAAGACACACAGACCTGTGAAGGTGGGGGAGTTGGAGGCAATTCAAGAAGGAGTCAGGCTGAAAAAAAGTTGAAGCTGGGTGTCAATGAATGAATTTATGCTAGCATTAGAGTAGGAATGATTTAGAGAAGTGAGTGGGTCAGGGGTATATCCCTAACTTACAAGGTCCATCAGGAAAGGTAGGGCCTATGCAGTCATCTCCCCAGATGCATGGCAATGGGGGAAATCAAGTTCTCCTACTGGGAAGCTGTTGACGTTTTGGAGCCAGGAAACTGACAGGAAAGAGGCAGGATTTCCTTGGCCTTCTTTTCCTAATAAATCATGTTCCTCACTGTCCAGTAACTTGGAAGAGAAGAACTGGAGAGACTTTGCCTTTTCTGAGGAGAGACTAGAAACATCTGGGAGGAGGAGAAGCAGGGAGGGCAGGAAGGTGGGAGTGAAGAGAGAGGGAGAAGAACCTGGTGTTCTGAGTAGAGCCCTGGGCCCAAATAGCATGCATTAGGCCTGGTTTTCTTCCATCAAGAGCCTGTTTACAATTCCCCTGCTTCTGACTGTTGAGTAAGGGCTGGCTGCTTATCTTCTGTCCCTGCAGCCTGGTTAAAAGCTAGTTAAACATGATGGTATCAAAGCTTACAAGAAGTTTGTTCCACAATATTAGGACTATTTTGTTCTGCTCTCACCTTCTGTTAACTCAAAGTTTGGCTGTCTTTTCCTCGTTATGCCTTTTCTTTTTTTTCTCCTTTTTAGGACCATATCTGCAGCATATGGAAGTTCCCAGGCAAAGGGTCAAATTGGAGCTGCAGCTGCTGGCCTATGCCATAGCCATAGCAATGCAGGATCCTAGCTGCATCTGTGACCTACCGGCAGTTTGCAGCAACAGTGGATCCTTAAACCACTGATCAAGGCCAGGGATCAAATGCACATCCTCATGGATAATAGTTGAGGTCATTGTAGTTGAGCCACAATGGGAACTCCCCTCCTTACACCTCTTTTGTTCTCCTTCTGAGGAATGTACGTACGTACGTACCTCTGTCCAATCAGAGAGAAGCCACTCGCTGGGACAGTCATCTTTCTTGCAGGCTTGTTGGGAAGCCAGTTTGGGGGCTGAACAGAAGGTCTCAGGAAGCTCCAGGAAGCTGCCATCAGCCATGCGCTGTTTGCAAAGAACCTCTCGCCGCTGGACACCTCCTCCACATGTCCTGGAACACTGAGGAAGGAAGAGAAAGTGGAGCTGACATAGGACAGTAGCATGTTGGGCTGCCAATTCTTACCTTAGCCTTGGCTGAGTCAAGAGTGAAAAAAAGGAAAAATACATAGACAAGGAAGAAAACCCAGGAACCAGCCCAAAGGACTTTTTTCCTTTCCTTGAAATGAATTTTGTAGCAAGCTCTGTACCTTCCACTCTTCATCACAAGTATTAACTAGAGCATCCAGGAATTTCAAGGCCCTTTAAATCTTAGAAAGTTGCCTCTAAACTATGATTTGCAGTCACCCAAGACAACTGGTTTAAAAGGTTATATAATAGAGTGTTAAACATATTTACGATCCAGTTAAAAAGATCTGTGCTGCTTCCAGAATGAGGGAGAACTCCTGCCATCCGTGTAAATCTGGAGGAATTAATCTGCAGAAAAGGCAGCCCTTCCTCTCTCTCTCTCTAAGTGTAAACATCTACCCTACCCTACTGGAGGGACAGTAGATTTGAGGTGTGGTTTTCTGAAGAACTACCTGCAACACGTTTTTTGGTAAGATTGGTGGTTTTTTAGGACAGCGGGAACAAGAGACATGGACATTTATGGGAAAAATAGCTGCATTTTAGTGGTTTTCAGCAGGACCCCAGTCAAACACATCACTTACACGTAATTTAACAGTTATGATCCAGTTGCATGCGGGTAGAGGGGAGGCTGTTGTTCTGAGTCTTTGTCTCCTCCCTTGCAAGAGCAAAGAAACCCTCCGTTTCTAGCTGTGCACATAACATTTTGACATACAGACTATATTTGCTGATCTCTCTTGAAGGTGCCATGTAACTTAGTGCTGGGCAGCGGGATATACATGGAAGGTTGCATGCAATTTCAGGGAAATGCCCACAAAAAGAATGTGAAGAGTGTGTGGCATTTTCCCCTTCTGGCCTCCTCTTTACTGGCTGGAAAGTGAACCACTATCTAAAATTTAACCTTCTAGCTTGGACAGTAATGGGCAAATAGATATTAGCAGCCTATCTTCCTGGTTGTGACGCCACCATAGTGGCCCTAGATGGCCTGTGTTTACATGAGAAAGAAACACTTCTTTCTTACTTAAGCCATTGTGACTTTGGGTTTTTATTTGGTCATTTTTAGTCAATCTAACCCTTGCAAGAAAGACAAATACTGTATATCACTTAAAGGTGGACTTTAAAAAATACAATGAACTAGTGAATATAACAAAAAAGAAGAAGCAGACTCACAGATATAGAGAAGAAACCAGTAGTTACCAGTGGAGGAGCATCAAGGTGGGGAAGGGGAAGGTACAAGCTACAGGGTGTGAGATAGGCTCACGGGGCATCTGTGCTTAGTGGAGGGGAGGGGCTTTGCTATTCAATCCTAAGCCTCTACTTTAGGGCCAGGAACTGGCCTATGATCCAGGATGGGGACCAACTGTCTCAAATAGTTCATCTATATGTGATGGCCCTGGAAACGTGTTTTCCGTAGACCCTTTGATTTCTCAGCTGAAAGGCTGTAACTGAACACAGCTTCTAGGCTATGTCACAGAGCTGTGTGTGTAGGTGGACAACATGCAGTGGGCTATGGCCAGCTATTAGCGCAGATCCAAATGGTTCCTTCCAAGGGCTTATCCAGCATATCATTTAGCCTTTATTGAGAAAAAAAAATCTATGGAGTTCCTGCTGTGGTGTAGTGGGTTAAGAATCTGACTGCAGTGGCTTGGGTTGCTGCAGAGGTATGGGTTCGATCCCTGGCCCTGTGCAGTGGGTTAAGGTTCTGGCATTGCTGTGGCTATGGTGAAGGTTGTAGCTTTAGCTCAGATTTGATCTCTGGCGCAGGAACTTCCATATGCTGCTGGTGTGGCCATAAAAAACAACACAAAACCCCAAAAAAACTACGGCCTCAGAGCTAATGATTCAAGCTGTGAGTAGCCCAGGGCTTTGGCTTCTCTGGCTCATTTTGGTGACTCCCCCACCTCTTCATTTTTAGAGAAACAGATATTTTAGTTCTTCTTTAGTAATTCAATACATTCTTAAAGGATTTTACTTCTTTAATGAATTTTCTGCCCACACTGCCTACCACAGTGCCTTCTGCAAATGTAAATCCTCAATAAATATTTGTGGAATTGAATTAAAGTTGGTGATTGGGGGAAATTTAAATTTGCAGCTGAGAATTCTATTTGCTTAGAATAACCCTTCTCATTACTATGGACAACTAAGATTTTAACTTTGGTTTTATAATCTTCTGCATGACTTCTTAGGTTCAGCCTTCTCTTATTTCTGTCAAATTCTCACTTCTAACCAACCAGTTATTCTATCATCATATTAATTATAACCTTTATTGTTCAGCTCTTGCTCAAAACTCTTTTCTTTTTTCTTTTTGTCTTTTCTAGGGTTGCTCCTGTGGCATATGGAGGTTCCCAGGATAGGGGTTGAATTGGAGCTATAGCCACTGGCCTATACCACAGCCACAGCAATGCAGGATCCGAGCCACGTCTGCAACCTACACCACAGCTCATGGCAATGCCAGATCCTTAACCTACTGAGCAAGGCCAGGGATCGAACCTGCAACCTCATGGTTCCTAGTCAGATTCGTTAACCACTGTGCCATGACGGGAACTCCAAAACTCTTTTCTAACTAGACAACTATTACTGATTCCTAAAGATCTGCCAAACCTACGGCCTATGTTCTCCATAATTCTTTCTATTCAATTGAATTATTAAAATTCTTCCATGTACTTAATGCAATTTTTAAATTGTTCAAATCATAATTGTTGGACAAAAATGAGTTTACTCTTCTGAATCAAGAATTTAAATCTTAAAGCTCTGACCTCTCCCCTAGGCCTACTCAACATGTCCACTTAAATGCAAACAGGCATCTTGACCTAAATATGTATTAGATCAAACTTTTGATTCTGCCTGTCCAGCCCCACCCCACATTTTCTCTCCTCTTGATCTTTCCCATTCATTTAATGGTGTCATAATATCCAAGACAAAAACTTGGGAAATTGCCTTGAGTTTTTCCTTTTTCTCACCATCTCTTCCCTGATACGTAATCCACGAGCAATTCAGATTTCCGTCCAAAATAAATAAGCTTTAATTCTATAATAAATAATAAACCAGGAAACCATCATCTCTTGCTTAGACTATCACATAGCTTCCTAACCAGCTTCTCAGTGCCTGGCTCTCTCAGGTCCTAGTGGGATATAGATGGTCTACACAACTTCTCTTCTTCTGATGGCCTTCTGAAAACATCACTGGGTGAACAAAGCTGGAAGCCAGAGGGTAGGGTCTATATTGGTCAGCCTCTTGGGCTATAGATGGAGAAAGTAGAGACTGGATCTATGGGAGCAATGAAAGATATTTAGCATATCATATTATTCTTCTACTGTCTATTCTCCACACAGTAGTGTTTTTCATATTGCTGTTTTTCAAAGTATAAGTCAGATCATATAATTTCCATGCTTATGGCCCTTCAATGGTCTTCAATGGTGATGAGGATAAAATCCAAACTCCCTTAACCCTGACCTGCAAAGCACTCTGTGTTCTCATCCAAACCCTAAGTTTTCTGGACCCAGCGCCATGAAACTGAGTAACTCAAATCCTCCCAACTTCATTCATTCATTCAGCACAAATTTATTAACTACCAATCATGGACCATGCCTGGTTCTAAGGTTCTAGGTTCTAGCAGTGAACAAGAAGAGCTGCACACACTTCTAGAATATCATCTCATACAACTCTCCCCTTTCCCTATATATTCCAGATACACCATTGTGTGTGTGTGTGTGTTGTTCCTTGAACATGACAAGCTTGTTTCTCCCACAGGGCCTTTGAACTTGCTCCTATCTCTACCTGGACCACTCTTCTCTTATGTTGTCATGTGGTTATGCCTTTCGAATCACCCAGGTTCGATTCCTTTCTTACCTGCTTTGAGAGGCCATCACTAATCTCCTGGCTAGAGTAGCTAAAACTTTCTCTAATCCACTAGCCTCACATTATTTTTTAAAAAGCTCTTCTAAATAGCTCTTATTCCTTTTGCAAATTATCATCCATTAGACGATAAGCTCTATGAAGGAAGGGACTTTATTTCTTTTGTTGCTCATATTAGTGCTTGACAATTATATTCAAAACTTTCCTGAAGTAATGGTACTATTAGATCTTCAGTAAGAGATCTCAGGATTGGATGACTCCATCCCTAGTTCTTTCTTCCTACATCTGCTCTTGTTCCTACATCTAGTTTTTTCTTTTAAAACTAATGTTTTGTTTTCAAGTAAAGAAATGGTCAGGGTGTGAACTAAACAGTACAGTGACATTTTGTAACTGTTGTGGAGGTATGCAACATTTTGGTATGATCCATAAATATACACACTGCTGTAAAAATGTGGTGTTTTTCTATGAAAAATGTAATGGCTTGCTCATAATGTCATTATCCTCTAAACCTCAAAATGGAATAAAACCACTTTTCTTCTAATCCTTTGACTATATTTTACAGTCAAATTCCCCACGGGTCCTACTGAGTTGGCCATAAAGAACATGCTCTTGAAATTTCTGTTACCTGGTGACTTGATATTTTAGACACTTCACTTAGTGATGTTGTTTTGTAGGACTAGAGAGTACTTCAAATGCTTGATGGATGAAATTTTCTTTTTCTAAATATCTTATAGGGCATATGGGAAGCCATTCAATTTGAATAAATGCTCCCCAAATAAACAGGTAGCTGAATAAGAAGAGCTTTCAGATTAAAGCTATTAAGTTAGAGCTTCTTACTGAATGTGGCAATGAGGAAAAATGCAGGTTAATTTTCCCCTTTCAAATTGAGAAAGTAGATGAGCATAAATGGTTTAAGAGTAGAGATGTAATAAAATAGGCTATAGAGTATGAGAACTCCCTTAAAATGACAGAGCTGGTTTATCAGTTATAGATAGGACCCTACTTAAGGGACAGACCCTCAGATGATTCCCCACAATGCTGCATGGAAGTCTGTGACAACAGCATGACAAAATAGCTGCAAGACAAGTTAAAAAAAATCAGCTTGTTATTCTGAAGTCTGATCTACGCAGAAAGCTCACAGAAAATTCTCAACACCTGAAGATAAAGTCAGACTCCTGAGAATGTCCTTCAGGGCCCTCTCACTCTGACCCGAATCAAGCTTCCCAGATAGGTGCCTTGCTGGCCTGCCATGGGGCAGTACTTCAGCTACAGTGAACAATTTGTCCTCCCCTGGGCACAGTGATGCTTCTTCTGCTCAGGCCTTTGATTATGTGGTTCATACTGGGAGTAAAGCCCTTCATCTCTTTGTCCATCCAGAAACTTCCAAGACATCCTTGAAGGCCCAGCTCGAAAGCCACTTCTTCGGAAAGCCTCTTCTAATCCCTCTGCCTTATGGTGTGTGAGTCACCTCCCACTGCACCTTGAGCTGGAAAGGTCCTGCATGGCCTCTATCAGGGCTGTTCATTTATGTGCCTGCTATTTTCCTCCACCTCCCTGCATGCACACAGATTATGCGACTTTTGAGGAAAGGGAACGTATTCATCTTTCTATTCCCCAGAGCCTAGTGTAGCATCTGGCAAAGAGTGTACACTTCATAAATGTTTGTTGAACTGATGATTGGATGAATGAAAGAGCCAACAATCCAGATGTTTAAAAGATGTAAAACAAACATCCAGCTGATGGGCTGAACATTCACCTTTTATCAGGCTGTTTTATCATTAGCCAGAAGCTGCTTCTAAGTAAGTCAGCGGTGGGGTTGGGCCAGATGCAGCGTGTGCTCTGCTGCGTGCTCCGACCCTCCAGGTATGGCAGGCAACCATCTGGCAGAGTTCTTGTTGTCAGGGATTTGGCTTTTAAATCCTGTCTCATCTTTACTCAAAAAGTTTCCCTGGTGTGTACATTGATGAAAAGGGTGGTTTTTGAAATTTTTAAAAATTATAGAAGGTGAAATTTCAAATGAATAAAGGTTCCAAAGTCCGTGATGACTTTGCGAACATGTTGAGATTACTTGCTGAGGCTGACAGCTCTGAAGGAAGAGGCAGAATCCAAAGAAAAACATTTTTAAAAAGGAGCAGAAAGAGAAGTTGAATAAAACTAAATGAAAAAATTTGCTTTATGAATCATCATTGAAAATAATATTGTAGTATGAAGAGGTAGATCTCTGGTAATGGGTATTATTTTGAAATACATGCCATAAACAGAATAAATAATGAAAACTAGATTTACATTGCCTATCCTTGTTGCCATGCATGTTTCATGATATAATGAAACATGCATATTCGTGATTCATTAGTTTTATAAGAAGGGTAAAAACTGAACAATAAGAGGAACATTGAAAAGTTATGTTTCTATACAAAAATGCCATGTTTCTATACAGAATCCTGCGTGTCCTGTATTTTAAAAGATTTTCCTATGATCAGAACATTAATTCTGCCTGTCTTGACTTTTTTGGTTTCATGTTGGTAGTTTGATTCACTGAGAGGTGTGTTCATTTCCTTGGTACCCCAAGTCACATTACTGAGCCCAACACAAAGTGAGGTCTACATGCTGTTCCTAAAGTCAACTCTGTAGTTTTAACATAATGTGCTCTGTTTATAGCTTCGATTTCACTTCATTCTTCTCTTCCTTTGCTCATTCATTATTTCATCAACCATTTCCTGAGTGCTTGCTAAATGCCAGGCATTGTATTAGGGGCTAGAGACTTAAGGTGATTAAAAAATGGTTACTATACCTCAGGTGTCTATGGTCTGGTCAGGGAGAAAACATTACTATACACTGTGATTGATTTTGCAAAAGAGGGAATACAGAGGGGAGTTCAACTAGGTCTTTATGTAAAAGTTGGGAAAGGCTCTGCAGTGGTGACATAGGAGGGGGTGCCAGGAGATGAGGATCACTAGCAGAGCCAGCCTACGCATGCAGAGATGGAGGCTATGAAGGAACACTGCTTGTCCACACGGCTCTGAGGAGTCACGAGAAGGCAGAGCTTGGGGTTCATGGGGACATGTAGCTGGAAAATGAGACTGAGAATGTAGATGTGTAGCAGATAGTGGGAGGACCTTGGACATACTTGGACATACTCTTCAGACCATGGGGTGTTATTAAGGGTTTTAAATTTGGGGGTAACATGATCCAATCTGTAGAAATGATTAAGGCAGCAAGACCAAAGGGTTCCAAAGAGTCCTTCCCTGTGAGACAAACAAATGTGATATGGAGAAAAGGTGTCCTGGTCAAATAAGTCCAAACAACAGCGTCTACCATACCCCTATTTGTGGGTTCCTAGCACATATTAATATCTGAAAGGCTTCACAGAGGGCTTGTAGTGAACTACTAATACCAGGAAGGGAAGCATAAATGAGAGTTAGGTGAGACAGCATGGGAGACCAAGTAAAAGGCTGTATGTAATGGTTTGGTATGTTGTGAGGGCTGGAACCAAGGCAGCTGGGGAGGAAGAGAGAGGAAGAGAGCAGAGGGGGGTGAGGAAATACCGGCAGTAGAATCAATAGGACTCCAGTGTTGGCTGAGTATGAAGGACAAATGAGGCTGAGAGGGCTCCGGTTTCTCGCTGGAGAACAGGCTAGAGGGTGGTGTCACTCACAATACAGGATACATGAGGGAAGACCAAGTCTGCTGGGCAAGGGGGCAGGTAGGCGAGTCATCGAGCTTGATGTTAGACCTTTGAAATTTGAGGGAACTTCATCATAGATGAGATTGGGAGGGTCAAAGGGCAGTTAGAAAGAGCGCTTAGTATGTATCAGTGGTCAAAACTGAGTCACACAGAAGGAGGGCACAGAGAAACAAATAAACATGAGGACTGGCATTTTGCTTACTAAAAACAAAAATGATTAAATAAGAACAGAATTTCTATTTAGACCATTTGGGGGATTAAAATTAGCTTATCCATCTAATATCCATTAAGCTTTACTTTATTTATTTTTAATTTTTTTTGTCTTTTTGCCTTTTCTAGGGCTGTTTCTGTGGCATATGGAGGTTGCCAGGCTAGGGGTCTAATTGGAGCTGTAGCTGCTGGCCTACGCCACAGCCACAGCAACGCAGGATCTGAGCCACATCTGCAACCTACACCACAGCTCACGGCAACACCGTATCCTTAACCCACTGAGCAAGGCTAGGGATCGAACCCACAACCTCATGGTTCCTAGTTGGATTTGTTAACCACTGAGCCACAACGGGAACTCCAAGATTTATTTATTTTTTTAAAATTCTACTAAAGTATAATTTATTGACAATGTTGTGCAATTTCTGCTGTGTAGAAATTGACTCAGTTTTATATATAATGAATATATATTCATTCCTTTTTTATATTCTTCGTATCAATTAAATTTCCTTAATCCTGGAAATACAAGGGGTTTGCAATGTATCTTCTGAGTTTAATATTCCTGTTAGTACATGAAGCACCCACTAAAATTCAGAGCAATTGTTTATGTCTGTTTTTTTTTTTTTTTCTTTTTAGGTCTGCACCCGTGACATATGGAGGTTCCCAGGCTAGGGCTCGAATTGGAGCTACAGCTACTGGTCTACACCACAGCAACGCAGGATCTGAGCCACATCTGTGACCCACATCACAACTCCTGGCAACGCTGTATCCTTAACCCACTGAGCAAGGCCAGGGATAGAACCCACAACCTCATGGTTACTAGTCGGATTCGTTTCTGCTGCACCACAACAGGAACTCCCCAGAGTAATTGTTAAAAAGAGTTTTCTGCCAATAAATAAAAAAACACTTCACATGTGAAATCTGAATTCTGATCTCTGTTGTACTGATATTTATTGTTGCTTCTAAAGGTAAGATCAAGTGTCCATGTCCATTTCCTTATGAAATACACTACTAAAAAGAAAATAAATACCCAAGTAGATTTTCCTTTTTCCTTGGATACAACATTTTAAATAAAGATGCTTTCTAACTCATGAGGATTTCTATTTTAGTTACTTGTATATAACAAAACTGATGACTACATTGACTCTTTCTGCCAGAATTCAGCCCTCCAATCCAGACCAAAGTCGTTCTTTTCTGTGTGTTTGTTTCCATCTAGAAAATGAAAATTTTAATTCTCAAGTATTTATGGTTATCATTAAAATTCTTTTTTTTTTTTCCTGGATATTACCAGTAAGGGCTCTTCTCTCATATATCTTTTTACATAGCTAAACTACAGGCATTTTGAATTGTAGTCTTGATTTAAAAAAAAAAAAAAAGAGGTTTATAGGGAAATGGCCACATAAGCACAGTTTTAAGCAGAGGAGGAAAACAGGGCCTGTGGTGATGGTTTCAGTCTCCACACAGATGTGTGCAATATGTTTATAGTGGGTGGACACAATCCCACACATAAAACACAGGCAATATACAGAAATGTAAATTATGCTTCAGAGTGGACCCTCTCATCCACTTCGGCTTAATATTTCTAGCATCTCTCTCTTTTTTTCTCTTTTCTGTCTCAAAGTTATTCTTAAGGGAGTTCCCATTGTGGCTCAGCTCTTAGTGAACTCGACCAGCATCCATGAGGACGTGGGTTTGGATACTGTGTTGCTGTGGCTGTGGCGTAGGCTGGCAGCTGTAGCTCTGATTAGACAGCTAGCCTGGGAACCTCCATATTCTGTGGGTATGGCCCTTAAAAAAAGCCAAAAAAAAAAAAAAAGAAGAAGCTTGTGCTAATAGAGACCAACAGGCCATTAGGGTTAATAGGGACAGTCAGCCCACAATAGAGCAGTTTGCAGTAGGCTGAATTGTGACCCCAGAGATATCTATGAACCTGTGAACATATGACCTGACATGGTAAAAGGGACTTTGCAGATACAGTCACAATGGTCCTTATGGAAGGGTGTTAGGAGAATGAGAGTCAGAGAAGGAGAGCAGAAGGACAGCATCCCAGGTTGGAGTGAAGTGCTCTGAAGACGGAGGAAGGGGACCATGAGCCAAGGCAGCAGGAGGCCTCTAGGAGCTGGAAGAGGCCAGGTAACAGATTCTTGCCCAGAGCTTCCAGAAGGAAGGACCTGCCAACACCTTGACTTTAGCCAAGCAAAACTGATTTCAGGCTTCTGACCTCCTGAGCTATCAGACAGTAAATTCATGCTGTTTTAAGCCACCAGATGCGTGGTAGTTTGTTACAGCAGCAATAAGAAACACACACAGATTAACTGCCCTGGATACAGCAACAAATACTGTTTTACATAGCTGCTGATTTAAAAAAAAAATGCTCTAAGAATATAATGTCCTTCACTGTAATGACAGATTTATTTTTTATATTGTTTTAATTAAAGTATAGTTGATTTACAATGTTGTGCCAATTTCTGCTGTACAGCAAAGTGACCCAGTCATGCACACATATACATTCCTTTTCTTAGATAATTTTCCATCATGGTCTATCCCAGGAGATTAGCTATAGTTCCCTGTGCTATACAGCAGGAATTTATTGCTTATCCACTCTAAATGTAATTAATAGTTGGCATCTACCAATCCCAAACTCCCAGTCCATCCCAGACTTGTGATTGCCAAGGTGGAGGAGGAAGGGAGTGGGATGGACTAAGCTGCTGATTTTAAGGCTGATCTCAGACTTCCTCACAGTTTAACACTTCAAAGAAGTTTTGGGCAAGCTGCATGCATAAAGGAAAAGAGAATGAGTTGTGAAGCAGACAGACACCTTTTTTTGCATACTAGCCATGTGAGCAGGGGCAAGCGCAGCTTCTCTGAGCCTTGTTTCCTTAAATGAGTTGCCTTAGGGATTCATAGAGAAGCTGGAGAGCAGTAGAATGAGCTCTGCTATGTAGAGTCTGTATTTCGGTTACCCTCACAGCATTTCAATTTCCTTGCAACACTTCAGTTTACTGTAAAATGGGGATCACAGTAACAACTATCACATTAAGGATGGTGAGAATTAAATGAGTTAAATATAAAGGTAAAGTGCCTAGAACTGCACTTAATACATAGTAAGTGCTGCTCTCATTAAAAGAAGAAGCTTCTGAAATAAAGCAAGTGCTCCATAAATGAACGGGCACACTTGTCACCTAACTTTTCAGCACCATCCTCTATGTTAACACCTGCATGGGTGTCCTGGGGTCTCAGTGAGACTCAGTCTCTGCTGATGATCATCGCTGCCCTAATGGAATCATGGGAAAGCACCTGTCCAGGTAAAGTGGTGTGTGGCTGTTCAATGGGCAGTACTGACTGTGAACAAACACCATGTGGCTTCAGCATGGGAGAGTCCTGCTGGGAGAGGTGGGACTCCCACCAGCTTTGACAGACAAAGGGGAGGCAGGGGGAAGGGTAGGCAGAAGGAATGTACAAGTAGGGATGGGAGAATCACAGTTAGAGATGGGTGGGGCAGATGGCAGAGGTATAAAGGCCTGACTAAGCCATCTGGCTTTGCTAGACGGCTATGGAGAGTCACCAAAAAAATTCCTATCTGAAGACTGGCATCTATGATCTCTGGCACCTGAGATCAAGGTGTCTCAGACTGACTTCTGCAACTATGGTAGTGGTTCTCAATCCTGGTACCGAAACACACCAATTGTAGCAATGATCTCTCGTGAGGGATATAAGAAGTAATATACATGGATGAACCTAGAGGTTTATCATATTAAGTGAAATAGGTCAGACAGAGAAAGACAAATATTATATGATATCGCTTATATGTGCCATCTAAAAAAGTGATACAAATGTTCTATTTATAAAACAAATAGACTCATAGACATAGGAAACAAATTTATGGTTACCAAGGGGTAACCTTTGGTTTGGGATTAGCATATACACACTACTGTATATGAAATAGATAATATGATGTCACTTATATCTGGAATCTAATACATGGCATGAATGAACCTTTTCATGGAAAATAAAATCATGGACATGGAGAACAGACTAGTGGTTGTCAAGGGGGAGGAGGAGTGGGAAGGAGAGGGATGGATTGGGAATTTGGGCTTAATAGATGCAAACTATTGCCTTTGGTATGGATAAGCAATGAGATCTTGCTGTATAGCACTGGGAACTATGTCTAGTCACTTATGGTGGAGCATGATGATGTGAGAAAAAAGAATGTATACATGTATGTGTAACTGGTTCACCTTGCTGTACGTTAGTGAACATTGTAAACCAGCTATAATGGAAAAAATAAAAATCATTATAAAAATAGATAAACACTAAAGATTTACTGTAGAGCACAGGGAACTATATTCAATATCTTGCAATAGCCTATAATGCAAAATCTGAAAAAAGAATATATATATATATATATATATATATATATATATATATATATATATACAACTGAATCTCTTTGCTGTACACTTTAAACTAACACAACTTGGTAAATTAACTATACTTCAATAAAAAAGTAAATGGAAATACACAGCCAACACCAAAGATGATGTTGATGAAGATGGTGAGTATGTGTGTATATTCAATAAATTACAGGGGTTTCAGGAGACTGATGCACTAAATACATGTTTCAAAAAACAACCAAAAAACCCCAAGTTATTATAGCTAAACTGATAAAGACAAATATTAAGTGAATCCTTCACACAAGACCAGAGATAAAAAACCAAGGGATGCAGTATTAAGAGGTAGAACTAAATAAAGATGGCCCTCTAAACATCAAAGCTAGAGTTAGACATTAGATTCGTTCTTCATTTCTGCTTACTTGTTTCTAATCTAAAGCTTTGACATAAATCCTTGGACTCTATATTAGTCCCCTCCAGACCTATAGAATGTGTAAATACTGGCTACTTGTTATTTGTCAGGCAAATGCTCACAAAGGACAAAGGAGGTTGTATTCCTAGCTGGCAAATGACAAGTCACATATTTTATGGTTTTGTTTTCTTTTTTCTTTTTTTTTTCCTTCAGGAAGAAAAGCATATGCATGAGGTCAGTGGTAGCCTAATGTTCAAAAAGCGAGGAGGTGGCAGTTTCTCCCTTTAGACAGGCCATCGGGTTGTTATCTGCCTTCCTTTAAGTGAAGCATTTGGTCCCTCATCTCCTTCTCCTTCATATGAAAAAGGACTGTCAACTAGGTGTTGAACGATTACAGACCTCAGCACGATCCTCTGGTGTATCTAAGCACATAAAGGGAAAGGACCATGTGAGTGCACAGTAGCCCCCTTGTCCCAGCAAGGACTGCCCAGGAACCAGTGGGCTAACCAGGGAAATGCACAGTTAGCAGTCGATGTATTAACTAGGTGGTATCCTAGGACAACAGCCAATTAGTCTGGAGAAGCTGAAAAGACTATTGACTGGAGTTCCCGTCGTGGCGCAGTGGTTAACAAATCCGACTAGGAACCATGAGGTTGCAGGTTTGGTCCCTGCCCTTGCTCAGTAGGTTGAGGATCTGGCGTTGCCATGGGCTGTGGTGTAGGTTGCAGACGCGGCTCGGGTCCCGAGTTGCTGTGGCTCTGGCGTAGGCTGGCAGCTACAGCTCCGATTCGACCTCTAGCCTGGGAACCTCCATATGCCGTGGAAGCGGCCCAAGAAATAGCAAAAAATACAAAAAAAAAAAAAAGACTATTGACTTACCTCATAAGCATACAAAATGACTTTCTTTTTATAAGTGGTCAGTAATAGCTGCTTTTGCCTAAGAAACTTGACTAAAGAAGTAGGATTCTAGGAAAAATGTAAGGTGTTTCCTCTAGGTTCAGAGAGGTTCCTAAGAGTGACCAAGGATCCTTATGTACCAAATGCCTAACCTGGAATTTCCTTTGGAAGATAGAAGAGGTGGCTTTCACATTCCATGTTCATTATTTCGTATAGTGACTGAATATTTTTCACATGATTATGTACTGGTTATGAAATAAGATCTTTTTAAAGGTCCTAATAAAGTATAGTCAGCAGTTCACTGGCTCAACTTCATAAATATTACTATTACTTTCCCGATCTGAAAAATGGACTTAAATCCAACACATCTCAAAAGCTCTTCTGTAATGGAAGGAAACAGAAAAGTTTTTTCAACATGTCTTGACAGGCCACAGGCTGATGGAAAATGGAAGAGTTCTTGACTTTTTAGAAACCCAGGGTTTCATATCGGGACAATGGGCATGGGGGTGGTGGTGTTGGCAACAGACCAAAAAAAGTCATGTATATTGATGCGTTTGAAAAAGTGAAAAAACACCATAGGTCACTGCCATTATTCAACAGCATGTGTGGCTAGTGGAAGAGGATGATGACCTATAACCACGAAACAAACCTATCAGTAGGATATAAAGTAAAAAATTTCAGGGCTTGTGAATGATACTATTGATCTATTCACTCATTTCATTATTAAATAAAAATTTTATCCAGAACTTCCTATGTACTTAATGGCAACACAAACTAATAATATAGGGACTTAGTTTCAACAGTAGAGGTTGACATGGGCTGATGCCTTGTCTTTTCTTAGTGTTATCACGGGTCAGTGGTGCCCTGTAAAGCCTAAGTACAGTTAAAAGTAAAAGCATATATGCACTGGAAATCAACAAGAGACCTGGGTACCAGACCAAGCTTTATAATCTTGGGCAAAACGACATGTACAACAGAGTCATATCATCCATTAAACAAGGGGGCTCATGTATAACCCCTTAGGGCCTTTCTAGCCACAGGAGTTTCCAACAACAGGATACAATGGAAAGGATTATGTAAAACTGGGTTGATGTCCACCCCTAAATGCTAGCTCTGTGAGCCTCAGTTTCTTCAAACCAAAAATTAAGATAAAATCTACTTTTCACTACACTGTTGTGAGGCCTAACCTCAATAAGATGTGTAATAATATGTGTTTCTTAACAGAACACTGGTACATAGATATTCAAAATATATAACATCCTCTTGACTTCCACAAACCATCACACAGTAGAATGGAATTTATGAACTTAGCCATATGCATTGAAGCTCTAAAAGGATATATATACTCAGTGTCTGTTTCCAGATGCCTTCTATGTTAGTGTTTTGCTCACTCGTTACTACTGGAGTTTTTAAGCACTTTACTAAGTCACAGTCCCAAGAAGGGGAAGGAAGCAGGAAGGGGCTCTGTCCACTGGCTGTGAAGAAGCAAGGAGGACTCAGGGGAATGGCAGCTCCTACTCTTTGCACCAAGGCAAGGATATATAGGCTGCTTCTCAGTCAGGTGACCACATCATTTATCAGTCTAATTGGGACACTTTTGAGAGTGAAAAACTGTTTCAGTAAAACTGGAATGTATGTCCCCCTCACCTTTCAAGTTTACATTTTGTGGCTTTTGTGTGTCACTTTAAAACTACATCTGATATCCTCATAGGGAGGAAAGTGCATAAGAAGATTTTATCCAAGGGATCCATCTAAAATTCTTGTCTCTTTTAAAGGCACACAAAATGATGATTTAAAATTTTATAAGTATGTATTAATTTTGGATAAGATATGAGAATAAAATAATTGTGTTTTTATTGTATATATTTATTTTAATATATGCTTTAGAGTGAGGTCAGCAAACTGTTCTGCAAAGGGGCAGAGTAAATATTTTAGGTTTTGTGGGCCATATAGTCTCTGTGACAGTCAAGCACTTCTGTCCTTGCAGTGCAAGAGCCGTCACAGGCAGTACATAACAGAACGGGTGAGTCTATGTTCCAGTAAAACTTTATTTACAATAACTGGCTGTGAGCTGGATTTGGCTTTGGCCAGCAGTTTGCCAATCCTTGCTTTAAAGCAATAGTTTCTAATGGATCAGAAAAATTTCAAACGTCTGGAATTGACCTGACTTCTAACATTTTATTTTGCTAAGTGTGTTAAAAAAAGAAAAAGAAAAACCATCGCCTAGTACCTTTATCTCTTAAATTTTAAACAGCACAAAACTGGAAAGAGCTCACATTCAGAAAAATTTAGCTTTATGAAAATTTACCCACCACACTGTCCTTATTTGAAAAAATATATCCTTAGCTCGGTGAAAACTTTGTCATGAACATGTTCAGGTTAACACACGGCTCCTTCGAATTGCTTCTGGAGATCGCTGGGGGCGGTACAGTAGAAAGAGCTTGGTATTTGAAATGAAAAGATCTGGATTTAAATAAGGCTGGGGGAGTACTAAGCAAAGAAGGAGGAGCAGACCTTGACCATTCCTTTAATGGGACAAAGCTCCTCAGAGATGACTTCCCCTGTCCTGAATCACTGCCCGCTGCAAATACAAATGCCAGCACTGAGGAATCCCAGAACTCACCGGCTGCCACTGTGAAGGGTACCAGGCTGGGGGGCAGTTGAAGCGGTTACAAGCTTGCACCGTGCTGGGCTTGGGCAGGCGACACAGCTCATCAGCCAGGATGACTGTTTCATTCATCTCTCTGGAAAGTAGGTGAGAGCAGAAGACGTCTCTGGTCTGCAGGCCAACCCCACAGGTGAGACTACATGGACTCCACTTGCCAATTTCCCACCTGGGAAGAAATCAGAGCGAAAGGAAGAGGACACCCTGAACACCTGTGTAGAGAACAGTTACCACGGCATCAAGTACTGCCTAATGAAGTAAAAACGCCTACCTAGGAACTTGGGAAGTTCCAGAAAAAGACTTGCTAGTAATTCTATCCCAAACCTAGAACCCTTTCTCTCCTTGTGTGCTTTAGAATTCATTTAGAGAGAGCAAAGAGGGTGATAAATGGAACATCCAATTTTTACCCACAATATTACCAAGAAGGGTCACAACCACATCTACCTTGATGAAACAAATAAGCTTCATCAAAATAAAGGGGCATGTTAGATAAGCCATAGATTGAGTTCATAAAGGTTTTGGGCACCACATATTGAATAGTGGATCTCGTCTAGAAGGAGGCTTTTCTCTAGAAGAATGAAAATTTCATGCTTGTTTTTCTTTGGCTTCAAAATGAAAGGTTGCTGGTTCCAATTTCCTTCGAGTGTCCATCATAGCATAGAAACGTCTCTGTCTTATGTATAAATATCAGCAGTGCCTGGGACTGGAGAATATAACAAAAGTGAAGGTTGCTAAATAGATCAGTCTTCTTGAGGGAAAATAAGTGGAGAGAACAGCTCATTATCTGGAAAAGGAAGTCAAATACACACAAATGAGTTAAGTGCATGAATTGGCCATTCCAAACAGCCAAGTCTTGACAACTACATTTATAGTGAGCTAAGGACCTATAAAAACAATCACACTGCATTTTCTATTGATGCAGCCTCCAAAATGGGAATAATAAAGAAAAAAAAAAAAAGAAATTCAGTTGTTTGGGCGTGGAGTGAGAAGTGTTCTTTAATGATCATTTTTAGGAAGTCCTATTTACGAAGTAGAGCACAAAGATTCTACAAACAAAAGTTAAGCCAAGAAAAGTATGACAAGTAGATCCTTCAGTAGCTAGGCCTGCCTAGCTTTTGTAGCTAGCTCTGAAAATTGTTTTAAAAGTCTTTGTTTTTAATGTTTTCCATCAGACTGCAAAACTGAGTTTAGCTCTCTCAGCCTTTCCTACTACTATGGTATATAATTACCTTTCTAACCCCTATTTCCACAACCTCTTTCCCTACCCTATATTTAAGCCACATCTTTAATGAACTACTTCAGTGCTTTCAATTCATGACCCCTGGTTATTTAGCTCTGTCTTTACTCAAGCTATTACTCCTAATTTGGAATGCTTTTGGTCTCTCCCCTACCCCTCAAAATTTCTTCCATTTCTATATACCCAAATTTAACCCATATTTAAAGGATTGTATCCATAACTATTCCACATACTGAACATTTTCTCATTTGCATTGCAGTTATTCTGTCTGTCAAGAGCCCTGCTAGAATATATACCTCTTGAAGTCAAGGTCTGTGTCTGAGTCAGTTTTGTTTCTCTCACAGGGTTCATCATGGCTCCTTCTAGATAGTAAATGTATATGGTTAATACTTTTTTTTTTTTTCAAAATAGATGAGCAAATGGAAGGGACCTGCCATCACAGGAGGGCCCTTTATACACATTACCTCATTTAATTACTTCCAGAACACTATGAGATAGACTCTACCGATTTTCCTTAGTTTATTTTTTAATTTTAATATTATTAAAGTAACAAAAGACCTATATTTTTTGCTAAATAATACAATTAGTAGTGGAATATTTTTTAATAATTTTGAAAATTTTGGTTTAACATTTTATGATATAACAGCATGTTCCTTTATACTAAAGGAATAAATTAAGTACATTTTAAATAGATTCCTACCCACAGCCACTTGCTACAGTAAAGGTTAACAGATCTGAAATGCTCATCTTTTTGTAAAAGAAAAAATTTAGTCAATGTCTAAACATAACAGCTCTTTTATGGTCTTTGCTATGAGTTAGCTTATGAAAATTAATGTACTACAAAGTATTTTCACCATCATACCTGATAACATTATAAAATTTTGTAGATTTTACTATTTAAAGGTCTTGTTTCTATAAAATTAAACACATTAGTGTTATTCCCATGCTTCCCTCATAATTGTGCATCCCTAATTTAAAGTTGAGGAATCTGAGAATACAAGAGTGTGCCCAAGTATGCAAAATTAGTAAGTAGTGAATCCAGGATTCAAACTTGAGTGTGTCTGGCTCCAAAGCCTTTGTTCTTTCTATGGTTCCATATTATCTCCAGGAAAAAACTTGAAAACTGTCCTACAAACACAATGTTTTAAATGAATAAATGAGGAGAGGCTGGGTTGAATTATATTTCTTTTAGATAATTACATGAGTATCTATAAACTTATTTTTAGATCCCTAGCTGCAGTAAATTCCAAGCTTTAAAATGTTATGGGGTTATGGTTTTAAAAATATGTCCACACAATCTTTGCCACTCCTCCAATCTAAAGATGGAGTCTAGAGTACGGGCTGAACTTACTGGTTTACCTGTAAGGAATAGAATGAGGCAGAAGAGATGCTATGCGACTTCGAAGGCCAGATCAGAAAAGGGATAGAGCTTCCACGTGGCTCTCTCTCTTTGCCTGCTCACTCTGGGGGAAGCCAGCCACCATGTCATGAGGACCCCGAGAGAGTCTTGAGGAAAATCCACACGCAAAGGAACTGAGGCTGAACACCAAGGGTCAGCACCAGCTGGACCAAGTCTAGCCTTCAGATGATTTCAAACTCATGAGAGATCCTGAGCCAGAACTGCCTTTTCAAGCTGCTCCCATATTTCTCATTCATTAGTCTATGAGAGGTCATTAATGTTTACTTTTGTTGTGAACTCCTAGGTTTGGGGAAATTCCTTAGGCAACAGCAGACAACTAACACAAGTACACATTCTTCCCCACAAATATCATATGTCCATCAAAAGACATCTATGAGAATATCCAAAGAAGCCCCATTCATAACAGCCCAGATGGGGAACAACTTAAATGTCCATCAGCAGTTGAACAGATAAATGATGATGATCCATTCATATAAAACTTTATAAAACAGTGAGAATCAACAACAACAGCAAACATTGATGAACTCACAACATAAAAACGAGTGAACTAAGCTACAACTTCAAAAAGTCAAACTGTGATTTCATTTATATAAAGTTCAAAACTCCAACGGTAGAACGTTAGAAATGAGAATGGTGGTTACCCTTGATGGGTAATAACTGGAAGTAGAGTACGGGGGCCAGGGGAGGGTTTCTGGGGTGTTACCTCCATCGAGGTTCTGGATCTGCATTGACTTTGTGAAAAATCACCAGACTATCCAGGTAGAATTGGTGCACTTTTCTCTACATTTGTTATGCCTTCAATAAAGGATGTTGCCCTCCCCTCCTGTCTACTTTCAAGTAAAACACTAAAATGTTGTGGACATAAAATAAAGTCCAATGACTATGCCCAGTGCTGATGACCACTCTGTGTATGCCTGATAAAGGAGCTGACTATACAGGGAGTGCTGGCCCAAGGGTCGAGCTTGCCACAGTACAGTCTCTATACCACTGCTGCCCCCTCCACCCCTGCTCTCACTCCCTCCCCCCCAGCATAAATTCAGTCATTGGGATCTTGAAGCAGAGGCGTCTGGTGGCCATGAGGCCTCTTTAATGCTGCTGGAAAAACCCATAAAATAGACATATCTGTTTACTCATGATAAAAGTACATCACATTCTCAAGGAAGGAGGGCAGCGGAATCTAGCTATGTGTTAAGCGCTTTTCTGACTCTGGGTCAAAGTATTTTCATCAATTTAGGCCAAAAGTGGAAAAACAGAGAGACTTCTCTGCTACTCTTCCTCTTCATAGGGTCTTTGACTGTGAGTGTGCGGTCTTGCTGGGTGCTCATAGCTGCTTTCCTGTATTCTCTGCCTTGGGCTGTTTCTGAGGGAGGGCCTGTAGGCTGGTGGGACCTGGCCTGAGGGCAAGACTGGCTGTGGCTGGCAACCTGAGAGATACTTACGGTCCTTCCCTGGGACTCTGGGTTCTGCCCTCCCATAAGCCTAGTGCTGAGGAGGACAGGGGCTGTGGGCATCAGAGGGTGAGGGCCTTAATGCTTCTCCCCTACTTTGTCTTGGACTCACCTTTTCATCATCATTGAAAATGTTACTTCCTCAGGGAGGAAGCCTTCAACTGGGTTAAATTTTCCCCTGAGATATGGCTCCATGAATACATCTCCATTTAGAAATTCTCAGCATACTTGTTTTTTTTTTTTTTTTTTTCCCTTTACTTTCTTTTTATGGCCACACCTGTGGCACATGGAAGTTCCCAGGCTGGGGATTGAATCAGAACTGCAGCTGCCAGCCTACACCACAGCCACAGCCACACCAAATCTGAGCCCCATCTATGACTTACACCACAGTTCACGGCAACACTGGATCTTTAAGCCACTGAGCAGGGCCAGGGATGGAACCCGTATCCTCATAGATGCTAGTCGGGTTCATTACCGCTGAGCACATTTTTTTTTTTTAATTGTGGTAAGGATACTTACCATGAGGTCTACTCTCTTTACAACATTTTAAGTGTCCAATATAGTATTATTTATAAGTACAGTACTGTACAGCAAATCTCTAACACTTCTCCATCTTGCTTAACTGAAACTTTATGCCTTCTGACTGTAACTTCCACTTCCCCCTCTCCTGAGCTTCTGACAACCACCATTTCAATCTTTGATTCTATGAATGTGACTATTTTAGATTCCTCATATAAGTGGACTCATCTGGTATTTGACGTTCTGTGACAGTTTATTCAGCTTAGCATGAAGACCTTAAATTTCGTCCATGTTGTTACACACTGCAGAATTTCCTTCTTTTCCAGGGCTGAATAATATTCCACTGAATATATATATATATATATATATATATATATATATATATATAACATTTTTGAATGCAAATATATATATAAAACATTTTTCTTGATCCATTTATCTGTCCATAGGCATTTAGGTCCTCTCTAAATCTTGGAAACAGCTATTGAGAGTAGTGACTGTGCCTATGAATGTGAGAATGCTAGTGTCTCTTTAAAGTCCTTATTTCAATCCTTATGGATAAATATCAGAAAGTGGGATTGCAGGATCATATGGTAGTTCTAGCTTTAGTTTTCAGAGGAACCACCATAGTGTTTTCCACAGTGGCTGCATGATATTTTACTCCTCCAAGGGTGTGCAAGCGTTCTAATTTCTCTACATTCTTGTCAACACTTGCAGTCTTTTTTTTTTTTTTGTCTTTTAGGGCTGCATCTGCAGCATATGGAGGTTTCCAGGCTAGGGGTTCAATTGGGTCTGTAGCCTACACCACAGCCACAGCAACACAGGATCCAAGCCATGTCTGCAACCTATACCACAGCTCACAGCAATGCTGGATCCTTAACCCACTGAGTGAGGCCAGGGATCAAACCCACGTCCTCATGGATGCTAGTCGGGTTCATTAACTGCTGAGCCTGATGGGAACTCCATTTTTATTTTTTATCATAGTCATCCTGACAGGTCTGAGATGATATCCCCTTGTCGATTTGATTTCCATTTTCCTAATGACTAGTGACACTGAGCATCTTTTATATACCTGTTGGCCATTTGTATTTCTTCTTTAGAACACACCTGTAATCTGATCATCCTGCTCAACGGTTACCTTGTTGAGAGCATGGGGCCATGCCTGTTTTGGTTTACTGCTTGCTATGGGTTGAACTGTATCCCACCAAAAGCTATGATGGAGTCCTAACCCGCAGTACCTCACAATGTGACCTTATTTTGAAGTAGGGTAACTGCATGTGCTATCACTTAAGATAGGCTCATACTGGAGTAGGGTGTATCCTTAATCCAGTATGACAGGTGTCTTCAAAAGAAGAGAGAGAGAGAGACACCTGGGAGAATGCCATGTCATGACAGAAACACAGATGGCACTGATGCATCTATAAGCCAAAGAATGTCGAGGATTGCCAGTAAACTTCTGAAGCCAGAAGAGGCAAGGAAGGATCCTCCTTTACACATGTCAGAGGGACAACGGCTCTGATGACATTATGATTTTGGACTTAATTGTGCCTCTAGGACTGTGAGAGAATAGATTTCTGTTGTTTCAAGTCATCCTGTTTGTAGTACTTTGTTACGGCAGCCCTGGGAAACCAATATCCCAATATATGACCTCAGTGCCCAGCATGGTGCCTGGAACACAGGAGGTGCTCAGGAAGAACAAGGGCTCTCAAGATGAGTGGAACCCCAAGCAACTGTATGTGAACTTTGGCTTTGCAAATTGGCTGGTCAACATCTCAGCTGTGTCCTCTAAATAACTACCCACCCTGAATTTCAAAGTCCCCAAATCTCTGAACACCATGAGGTTTTCTTCAGTGTGGTGAAAACTCTTTGATGACAAAGCTACACCTTGATGGAGATGATGCCTTGACAGGCTACATCTCACTTGGTATAAATATTTATTCATTTTACTGCAGCAATGTTAGCCTGTTGGATTATGGTGTTTCCCTCGGAACTTACTAGAGGGGCTATAAAATACATGTTTTGGTAATATTTCTAAAATGCTCCAATTTATAGATTCTAAAACACACCTGCCCCAATGATTTTGACTACAGCATCATGGTCCTATACATGGAGAAGGGTAAACATGGTCACTGTGGGTTCTTTCAGCTTCTTGGGCTTGGGGTACTGGCTTCATGGTTAGGCTCACAGCCAAAAATGCTAGGAAGACTGGTTCCCTCAGAATTCTCTCTCTATACTATTTCCTTTCCTCTGAGTCCTTCTTATCTACATTACTGTTTCTTTTCCCAAAAATTGCTCACAGGGAAGGCACCATGAGTTGACAGATCACAGTGATGCTCTGTAGTTTCAGGCTGGACCCTTCCAAGCTCCTGCCACTGACTCCTGACCAAAGGTAAGCAGGACACAAGGCCACACTCCAGGCCCCAAAGCTGGATTAGTCTTCCTGCCCTCTGCCCAGCATCAGGTGTACTTGGGTTGGTCTGTCTTTATAAATGAATTTTAGATTTTAGACCTGATTTCCCAACTCTCACTTTGTTTTGCTGATGGTGCTGGAGTTCTGCTCAAAGTCCAACATACTGGAATGTGGTCCTGTCACTCTGCCTGTATCTGGCCAGTTCTCAGCCTTGGGCAGGGCAGAGACCTTTAGCCATGAGCCCAAGGCCATGATGTGACAGCCACATATCCAGGTGACATCATGATTATTGCCAATAACAATAGCAATACTAACATTTACCGGTGTTTACAGTGAGCCAGGTACAGTGCTAGTTACTTTAAATGAGTTGCCTCCTTTAATCCATTCCAAAGCCCCGTGAGATAGGTACCGTTACTCATCTGCATTTTAGCAACAAGGAGTTGAGGCCTAGAGCAGCTAAATGATTAATTAGTCAATGCCTCCTGCCAGGCCTCACACAGATGTCATTGCTTCTGCATCATCTTCAAGTCTCTCATGACTTGGACACATGGGCGCTGAGGAGGAGGCTTCTCTCCATCATAGTGGCTACTAGGACTGGGGACTTAGAAGCCCTGGCTCTTCATCATCCCAGCCTCTTTCACCAAGGTCCCAGCAGGACTCAGAGCTAAGCTTGCTCAAGATGTAGGATACATTTTTATGTATTACCAAGGTACTACTGATGTCTTACTTACATCAATCCTAGGAAGATGGTACTACTAATACCAGATCTCCCATTTCATAGCGCAATACAAGGTAGGCTCTGACCAGTTGAGCAACTTATCTAAAATTCACACAGCTAGTAAACAAGGGCATTAAGATTCAAACCCAGGTGGCCTGGCTACTGCGTCTGAGAGAAAGGAATACCAGGTAGAGCTATGATGCAAATTCTAGGATCTTCAGTGCTTACAACTTCAGAAAATGGCAGATGACAAAATGACTGATCTATTCCTAACTAACAGAATCAACCACGTGGATGCTGCTCTGGGTCATGAACACCCTTGCAGTTGTTTTTCAGTGAAGCAGCAGTGGGACTTAGCAGCCAACGAGCAAAGGCAGAGTGTGGTTTTGGTGAAGGTGGCTATCAGAGATGCTTTGGGTAATCAAGGAGCCATAGTGGTTGGTGCTTTTAAGACACTGTGTTTGTACTAGCTACACAAAAGGAGGAAGTTTTGCCTTCCTTTGGACAAGAGCTCATTATGTCAGTTGCCAAGGTTTTGCTCCCCTCCTCTTTCAGAGAGGCCTCTAGTAACTCACTGTTTGTTGCTGGTGCAAATGCACATAATTCCTAAGGCAGAAGCTCTCCACCCCAAGCTATTACCCTAAGAATCTTTTCTTACCTTGGCTTTTGCAGCAAAGTAGAGAATGTTTCTCTATCCAACATTTAAAAATGCAGTTTTTATTAGGAGGCAGACTACCATTATAAATTTTGGTTATTTATTAGATGCATTCTTTATCCTTGTGTGAAATCCTCTGACTTGACATTTCTGCCTAACATTTCTATCCTGAAATTTTTTTTTTGTCTTTTTGTCTTTTTAGGGCCACACCTGTGGCATATGGAGGTTCCCAGGCTAGGGGTCTAATTGGAGCTGTAGCCACCAGCCTACACCAGAGCCACAGCAACATCAGATCCGAGCCGTGTCTGCGACCTACACCACAGCTCATGGCAACACCAGATTCTTGACCCACTGAGCGAAGCCAGGAACTGAACCTGTAACCTCATGGTTTCTAGTCGGATTTGTTTCCACTGAGCCACAACAGGAACTCCCTGAAATTTTTTTTAAGATTCCCCTAAGATATCTGTTTCCTTTAGAATGCCTCTGAGGTCACGACGTAGACAGCAAGCTGGCAGTAATAAACGAGGCACCGTGGAGAGTGGCCAGCTTGAGGTTTCCTAATGTAGGGCAGAGAATCCTCTCTTCACCAGGGCCACTGTCCATGACCCTGTCCCACTTCAAGGTTCTTGGACTATTACTAGTAGCTCCTAATTTATCTCCACATCTTCCAGTTTCTCATCTGTCCACAGCCTGGAGCTTCCAAAATGTCAGTCCAAAATGTGAATCTGTTCACTTTACTTCCTCTGATTATACGCCTCCATTGAGGTCTGAGTTGGGCTTTCACGACAGTGGGGAACAGTGGATGGAAGGCCCAGTTTTGGTCCAGTGCACCCTGGGGTCAAAGCAGAATCATACAGCTAGAGATGAACTTTCTAACTGGCTTTTCCTCCTTCCTTCCTTCTTCTGCTTCATAGGACTGAACTTTAGCCTGAGGTTTGGTGGGGAGTAGTCCACTGGCCTGTGACAGGGCTCAGCACTTTGCAAGGATAGCTGAGTGGCATCAGTATAGTTGTTTCCACTATTTAGGACTAGATCTGTCATTCCATCATTTGTCATTTTCTGAAGTTGTAAGCACCAGGGATGGATGGGAATCAAACATTCAAGAGGATTGAATGAATACATAAATACATGAAGGAGAATGGAAGTCAGATTTCTTTTTGTCAGAGAGAGGAGTTACAGACGCAGAAAGTGGGAAGAATAAGATAAACCTCGTAAAATTAGATTAGTATAGAAAACAGTGTGAACTCATGATTTTTAATAGATACCTAAATATCTATCAACAGATATACATATGTATACAAATACACATATAAATGTTTATAATATTTCCTAGCTCTCTCTGCTAAGATGCCTAGAGGTAATGACATCCTAGTAGTATCAAGTATATGAAGTGCCCAGATCTTGGTTTCTAAATATCATTCTCCACTAAGGAGCCAGTTCCTGTGAAAATGGCTCTGGGACAGGGGCTGGGAAAATCGAAAGTGAGCCTGGAATACACTGGACTGGGAAACTGGGAAGTGCTTGAAAAATGATGGGGTACAAATCGAAACGACCCAGGGAGCAGTTTGAAGGGGCTCCCACTGGCCATATCTTGGACAATTTGATCACAATCAATTTTTTTTTAATGGCCACACCTGTGGCATATGGAAGTTCTTGGGCCAGGGATTGAATCTGAACCACAGCTGTGACCAATGTTATAGCTGTGACAATGCCAGAACCTTTTAACCCACTGTGCCAGGCCAGAGATCAAACTTGTGCCTCCAAAGCAACCCAAGCCACTGCAGTTGGATTCTTTTTTTTCCTTCTTTTTCTTAGGGCCACACCTGTGGCATATGGAAGTTTCCAGGCTAGGGGTTGAATTGGATTCAATCTCCGGCCTCCCTCAGTGGGTTAAGTATCCAGCATTGCTGTGAGCTGCAGTATAGCCCACAGACATGGCTCAGATCCTGCATTGCTGTGGCTGTGGCGTAGGCTGGAAGCTGCAGCTCTGATTCAACCCCTAGCCTGGAAATTTCCGTATTTGTCGTTACCTATTAGCATCCTTGTTTTTAAGGAATCAGCACTGAAGTGTTAAGATGCATATAAGATTATTCTCAAATGGTGCCCACATTAACAACTATGGAATGGAGGGGGTTGGGTATAAGGGAGCTCTATGTACTGTTTTTGCAACTTAAAATCAACAACAACAACAACTGAACTTACTTCCAAATAAAGCTTCTACAAAACATCCACTGGCTCCCTATTACCCACAGTCCAAGCGTTAAATCCTTGGCTGGCCTTTAATGTGCTTCACGAAGAGTGTGTATCTTTCTGGTGTAATCTCTGGTCACCCCCATATACAGCTTTGAGTAGCCGTCAGAAAAGAACTGCTCTTCTATGGCTGGCAGACCCCTTGCCCTTCCAGATGGTTCCTAAGCATCACTCTCTTCTCTGAATACTTTTCCAATGCCCCTCCCATGAGGCAAACCTAGACCCTTCCCTTTGCAGCACGTGACTCTCTCTTTCCTCCTAGAGGCATTCTTTTCTACCCTCAGCCTCACACTGTTATTTGTCTACTTATTTGTCTCTCTCCCTAGGCCCTAATGGCTCTGACATATGCATCTTAATGTCTTTAGCACCTACTCCAGTGCCTGGCACATCGCAGATGCCCAGGGTGGCATCCTGGCCTAATGAAGAACTTTGTCAGGCATTGGATTCTCTGTGAATGAACTGTGCTCTGCCACTCTCTAACTGCATCACTTTCAGAATGTTACTAAATACTTTACTCATATTTAAAATGGGAATAACAGCAATACACACTTCAAAGTGTTGTTAGGAGGCTTAAATGAAAACATCTACGTAAGGGGCTTAAGCACAGTGCCTGGCTCAGATTAAGGGCTCTATAAACATTAGCTAATCCAAACTCTTATTACTGGGAGCTCAGTAAATATTTGTTAAATGCATGGATGGTTATTGAGGATAGAGTTTAATGAGTAGAGGGAAAAACCTGCGTGGAGTGCTTCAGTCAAAGTAGCCACGGGTTATAAGGCTGAAAGAAAGGATATTTGTGACATGTCCAAGGTAATCTAGTGCTTAAGCATATCCTGCTAAGCCGTGTGGCAGAAGTGGGAAACGTGCTTGCCCCCCTCAGCATGCTTTCAGCACAGAGAGGGGAAACTGACAAACACCCTGGAAATGTAGCAAACAGTGTTAGGTAAGAGTGATGAGTTAAGTGCTAAGCTATTCAACTAAAGCATGAACACTTCAGAATTTCAGAAGACAGGCCATATGATGCTCATAGCCACTTGCATTTGTAGGACTGATCACATATCACAAAGACTGTTTATCATTCCCCTAACTCAGAAGTGAGCCAAACAGGAATTCCCATTTTAGCTCAGTGGGTTAAGAACCTGACATAGTGTCCATAAGGAAAAGGGTTCAATCCCTGGCCTTGATCAGTGGGTTAAGGAACCAGTATTGCCGAGAGCTGTGGCAGAGGTGGTGGATGGGGCTAGGATCCTGTGTTGCTTTGGCTGTGGTGTAGGTTGACAGCTGCATCTCTGAATCAACCCCTGGATTTGGGAACTTCCATGTGCTGCAAGTGCAGCTATAAAAAAACAAATAAAAAAAAAAAAGAAAAAAAAAGAGGTGAACAATGCAGCCTTCACTACCTCCCTTTTATGGACCAGCAAGCTGAGGCCCAGAAAAATAAGCACTCTCTCCAAGGTTGGGAAGGGAACCCAGGTGACTCCTTCTTGCCTGTTTGATCACTGAAGATGGAGGAAGGAGTCACGAAGGGTCAGAGAGGAAGAACAGACAAGTTGAGAAAAGCAGTTATACTGCACAGCAGATGGATCTGCTATAACATCTGTGTTTAAGAAAGTTGCTTAAAGGGGCCTAGGATAAATAAAAGATCAAAGCAGATGTTGGACAAAAGATAGTGCAAATATGCTGGAAGGCCAAAAATTAACCAAAAGCATAAATGATAAAGAACATCATGAAAATCAGGGCTCTCTACATAAAAGAGAAGCTTTCATGGCTCAGGAAACAGGAGATAGAACTGTGCTTCTGCTGGAAGTTGGCTTGCTTTGCATGAGTTTTTGGCTTCATAAAAATACTTATGATCAAGATCACCAAACACCCGAGATGGAGAACAGTGTGGTCGAATGACTACTTTAGCCATGCCAGCTTGCCTCACCTTCTGAAAGATTTTTTTTTTGTCTTTTGTCTTTTTAGGGCCACACCTGTAGCATATGGAGGTTCCCAGGTGAGGGGTCTAATCAGAGCTGTAGCTGCTGGCCTACACCACAGCCACAGCAATGCTAGATCCGAGCTGCGTCTGTGACCTACACCACAGATCACGGCAACACTGGATCTTTAACCCACTGAGCAAGGCCAGGGATCGAACCTGCAACCTTATGGTTCCTAGTCAGATTTGTTTCCACTGCACCATGACAGGAACTCCCATAAAGGATTTCTTTAAAAAAAAAAAAAAAATCAAGGTTACCAACACTGCAAACAACTATTTTTTTTTGCCTTACCCATGGCATGCAGAAGTTCCTGGGCCAGGAATCAAATCCTCGCCACAGCAGTAACTTAAGCCACAGCAGTGACAATGCAGGATCCTCAACTGAGAGGCCACTAGGGAACTCTATAAATGACTTTTTGTTTTGTTTTGTTTTTTACTCCTTTTTTTTTTGTCTTTTTGCTATTTCTTGGGCCACTCCTGCGGCATATGGAGGTGCCCAGGCTAGGGGTTGAATCGGAGCTGTAGCTGCCGGCCTACACCAGAGCCACAGCAACACCAGATCCGAGCCATGTCTGCAACCTACACCACAGCTCAGTGGCCTTGCTCAGTGGGTTAAGGAATGCTGGATCCTTAACCCACTGAGCAAGGCCAGGGATTGAACACACAACCTCATGGTTCCTAGTCAGATTCGTTAACCACTGAGCCACGATGGGAACTCCTGTTTTTTTCTATTTTTTAAAAACAATAACAATAGCTCTTGAAAAAAAAATGGCACTTGCAGCAAGATATACATTTACTCTCTCATTACTAGTATGCCATTTGATTTAGAACTTCTTCGACAGAGCAAGTCAATCTGCAGAAGGGCCTTGAAACTAAGCCCAATTGTATAGAGTATCTCCAGACTCAACCTCCCCAACCCAAAACACTTATCTCTAAGGCATCCCACTGTCTAAGAAACACACACATGATGATTTACCTACAGGTGGTTTGATTCAATGAAAACTTCTAGGCTCTGCTTCCCATTCTCTGATCACCCTGTCTTTTGGGTACTAATACATGAAAATGAGATAAAATTTCTGCTGGCTGTTATGATTCAGATAGGATTCCTGAGAAACAGATTAGTAGGGTAGATGACCTGCCCTATTACTTTTGCCCTTAGAGGTGTGAGGTTTCACTTGGCTTGCTTAGAATTTTAGGTAGAAATTTCCTTTTAAAAACAGTTGCAATATATGTCTGACTGGGTCACTTTTCTGTACTGCAGAAATTGGCACAACATTGTAAACCAACTATATTTTAATTAAAAAAAATGGGAGTTTCTGCCGTGACTCAGAGGAGACAAATCTGACTAGTATCCATGAGGACGCAGGTTCGATCCCTGGTCTTGCTCAGTGGGTTAAGGATCTGGTGTTGCTGTGAGCTGTGGTGTAGGTTGCAGAGACATGTCTTGGATCTGGCATAGCTGTGGCTGTGGAGTAGGCCAGTGGGCTGTAGCTCCAATTGGACCCCTAGCCCGGGAACCTCCATATGCCGCAGGTACAGCCCTAAAGAAACCAGAAAAAAAAAAGTAAAAAAAAAAAATGTTCCAGGGTTGTCCTCCTTGTGTTCAAGATCACAGAGGGAATTACTACAATCACAAATACAAGTGTCATCCAGTATTTTTCTTTATCTTCCCCAATGCTCTCTTGTGGTTTTTATGCCAGTTTTCTCTATTTGATCATAATTGATTGGCATCCTAACACTGAAAGTCTTCCATTTGATGAATTCCCTCCCTTTTCCAGAAATAACCTCCCTCAAAAGTGTGAGCTTCTGCCAGGCTTGCCCACTTGCGGTCTTCCCAACACACCATTTTTCTCTTTCACAGCTATTGATTTGCTTCCAACTTTCCCTTCTGGGAATGCTCTCCATGTTCCCAGCTCTAAGTTTGAGTCATACGCTCTCTGAGGAGGGTTTCCCTCACCATCCCAGCCTATATCAACTGCACCTTCTTTGCAATCCTATTGGATTCACTGTCATTTGGTTCCTGTTGATGTATTCTACCACACTGACCATGCAGCTTGGCCAAGAGTATCTTATTTGACAGTATTCTATCTGCGTACACGTTTTTTTCTCTAATTATCATCCCAAGTAGGATATAAGGCTTTTAAGATGTGGGACCAAGTGATTTGGAGTTAAGCACATGGTTTCGCTCTGTCAAATCAGACCATAAAGATGGCCATCTATTTATTGATTTACAGATGGCATTGCTCACTAAACCCTACAAGCCTGAGACTGTCTTCCTATTATGGGTGGATAATATCCTCTCCAAAAGAGATGTTGAAATTCTAACTTCCAGTACCTCAGAATGTGACCTTATTTGGGAATAGGGTCTTTACAGAGATAATCAATTTAAAATGAGATCATAAGGGTGGATCCTAATCCACTGTCTGGGGACCAGTCAGCCAGTAGGATGCCGAGACTGAGTCTTGAAGGGTGAGTAAGAGGAGCCCAAGCAAAATCAGAAGTAAAGAGAAAGTGTTCTGGGAGGAATGAGCTATAAGAAAACATGATGCATTTGGAGAGTTCCAATTTATCCATGTCTATATTCCAAGCTGGAAAGTATATTGAGTATAAAGCCTAGGAAATGCTTGGAAAATTCTGGTTCTCACTCTTCTGTTTTCCTTGATGTGATTATGTTGGGCAAGATTGCCTGTGAAACAGAGGCACTGTGGGCAGATGAAACTCCAATGATAAAGTTGACTTAAGTCACTGCAGTTCAAACTCACAGCCCTCAGGACGCTGCTGAGCAGCACACACCTCGTCAGCTGCAGGCTGAATGCCCAGATGTTCCCTTTCTGTCCATCCCAAGGGGTGCCAGGTTTTGGTGAGAATCCCAGCTGGACTATGGCACATGGTGACACAGTGCTTCAAGCCAGCCCTCTGCCATGCTGAATCAGACCATAAATTCATTTCAAACCTTCTTTGGCAGATGAAAAAAAAATATGGAGTCATTCCTCCTGGAGAGGTCGCTGTGTCTGAGACTCCAGAGTTTGATAGGTGAGGAGTCAGAGAGGAAGCAGCTAGCTAATGATGCAGGGCGTGATGAATTCCATTAGTGCTAGGACACACACACATACACACAAGCACCATGCACATGTGAACACATACCATTCACAATACTACAGGCAGTGTCTGCTCTTTGCAGCCCAAGAATGTTCCTATTCACACGGATGTTCTACCCACAGGACAGCAGGCCACCATGCACTCCTAGGCCTCAAGGGTGTTTACATGAGGAGAAAACGTGAGGCCATTCACAAATGTTTTCACATTTGATCACACAAAAATGACCTCAAATTATCTTTCAAGTTAGGCTTAAAGAGCTCTTCAAGTAGAATGTATGTTTTACTCTTTGATGCTTTGATGTTTTGTTATCTCAGGGTGAGTTAAGGGATTATTATCAGGCTAAACTCTGAATAAATTTAAACCCTCATATTAGGATTTAACTTGGCTTATTAAATCCCTCATTTGTTTTTGATTATCTATGATGATCATTTATGGCTATCCCTGGAACACTATTTTTAAACATGCTTGGATCTGAATAGTGCTGATGGATGGCCCTAACGCCCCGAGGGATGTTCATCAAGCAGGAGACATGGACACATGATGTCAGAGAATCAGACTAACCCAGAACTTTGGATTCCAACAAACCAGGGACAGGATCTATTTCCACCTTGCTTTATCTCTTTGGGCCAGTTATCCACTTTGAATGTCAACTTCTTTATCTGTAAAATGGGACAGCAACTGCAATACTAACTTCCAATAGTTACTGGATGCTTGTTATGTACTAGGCAGTGTTGCAAGAAGTTCACAAGTACTAACTCATCTATCATCATGACAACCTAAGATAGAGGTATTCTGATGATGCCCTTTTATATATGGGCTAACTAAAGTAACGTGACAAGGTCACATAGCTAGTCAGGAGAGATCCCAGATTCAACTCTAAGTGGTCTGTCTCCAGAGTTTCAACTGTGTTCTTACCTGATAGCCTCCAGCCTGCACAGACACTGGGAGCTAAATGCCACATGGTAGCTGCCATCATTGTCATTGTTGTCATTGTTGTTATAATAATATTTCTCAAACAAGAGAGACCAATAGGAAGAATGGGTCTTTGGGGTTCTCTTTTTGCCTATATGTGGTTACTTGGAATGCCTGCTACTATTTTACCCAATCAAAGGAACTATTTTGCTGTTCAATCCTGCTTACTTTATCCCACACTTATAATAAGTGACAATTTGGGTCCTTGCAGCTCAATATTCTCTAGGCCACAGAGAACTTTCTAGCTACCCTCTGAGCCTCAGAGTACCTTATCTATTTTTCCAGTTAAAAAAAAATAGAAGCAGTAGAATAACCTGGTAACTAAATTCTGAGAAGGAACAGTTGAATTCATATGACTTCCCAAAATCCATGGAGAGGATTTCTATCCCATGCCACACGGAGGTCAACGGAATTTCTAATTCTGGACTACCATTTATTCATACTAAGTTACCAGAAAAATCCTCATGCTCTATGAATGCAGCTATTTTCTTTTTTTTCCATTTCTTGTTCCATTTGATTCTTTACCCTCTACTGTCCACTCTCAAAGGGTAAGAAATGCTTTTCTTATGGATCAGTATGCTATCTTTGGAAAGGATAAAAGATTTCTATCTGCAATAACTGGTATCTTCTTAGCTGTCTATAAAATACTTGATTCAATTCTATAGCATTCATGAGGTACAGAGAAAGAATCAAAACTTCTTTCAATAGTTTGGAAAGAAAATCCTTTCTTATCTTAGTGAAGAGTTCTTTATGTCTACCTTTAACCATCTGGTTCCTCTCCTCTGCCACCTGATTCCAGCTCTTCATGCATCTTCAGCACTGGGAAACTCTTACGCAGGGCTTACTCTTCAATAACCAGGCCCTCTTTAAGTGCCTTGCATGTATTAACTCTTTAATTTGCACAGAATCCCTATAGGTATTATTTCATCCTTATCCTACAGACAAGGAACCAAAGACAGAAAGGGGTTAAGTGACTCATTCAGGAACACACAGTTAACAAGCTGCAGAAACAGGATTCAAACTTAGGAGTCTGGCTCTAGATCCTACATTTGGACTTGCTATTCAAGTTTCTGGAGTCCATCTGTTTATGATAAACATTGAGCTTGAAGTTGAGAAGCTTCGTACTTTTCAGGCTTCTAGTTTGAGCTCTGCTAGCCATGGCTACTTGGGCAAATCACTTAATAATACCTGTGACCTGTCTTCCTTCACAGATAAGCTGAGGGAAAATTTACATTCCGGGATTTTAAAACCCCAGTTACTGAGAAGGACTCATTTGTCAAATATTCAGGTTCTGGACAAGTCTTGTGTGACAAACTTTTTACCACTCTGGCTTTTGAGAGTGTAAAGAACGAAGCCCTGCTGCCATCTTTTGGTACTAGTAATACTAATAGTACTGACTGAGCCCATCAGGAAGTGATGACAATTCAAAGTCCACCAAGCAGTTTATGTGACCATGATGGCTCAGTCACTGGAAGTGAAAGACTCCAGTTTCAGGTAACTGGTAGGCAAAACTGGGAACAAGGACTCCCAATGATACCTGAGGAATGTGGACTCCGAGTAGTCACTTGATTTATCAGCATTACCTGTCATGGGCTCAGGCTTGGGTATCTGGAGTGGAAACCCACCCCATGCTTCACCTTTTGAATCATCTTTTCAGGTAAAGAGTTCTTTGCATGCAAATGGGTGCATTTGATGTTCAGAAAACCCATGCATTTCAGATACAAGTCTGTCCATTGAGGAGGGTTTGGGGTCCCCAAATGCAATAAATAGCAGACAAACAATTATGAATTGGCATAAATGTCAGGATAGGCTTACATTTAGACTTTACTTGTGCTCAGAGAGAAAATAGGATGAAAATTTTACAGATTTGAGGATGAAAAGATGCAGCAAGATGTCATAACTCAGTACATCTTTGAATACACAGATTTCCTGTGTCAAGAGAAAGGAATACAGTCTGTAGGCCCATTTTCTAGACCTAACTACGCTGCTGCAGCAAGACCATGTGTGGTGAAAAAGCAGTCTACCTCTTGCCAACCTTGTTCTGCACAACGACCCTCCTGGAGGAGTTAAGTATGCTGGGGATGAGCTGGCAAACAGCACATTTCTTTTCTAGATCAAGGGAGGGTCAATCCAGCCCACATGTGGTTTCACTTCACTCCACCATGGGTCAGTTGTATCATTAACCTCCATTAAATGAAAGACAAAGTGCATGACATGCCCACTTTCACAGAAAGTCTTTCTAGGTGTGCCTGGGATGGGCCTTCAGAAGGCCTGTGGAAGCACCTAGTGAGTAATAGGATAAAGAGGAGAAAAATGGAAGCTTTCCTGGCCCCCAAACTGTCATCTTACTGTCTCCCCCCAGTTGCAAACAAACAGCCTAACATTAGCGCCAAAGAAAAAAAAAGGCTACAAAATCGAGTTTGACAGTGGGGTGCATCTTGTGATCCACCATCAGCCTCTCCCCGACATGATAATTTTGGCATCATTTTCCTCACAAAAAGAGCATTGATAAATCGTATCTGTCTAGTTGTGGTGGGGTTTACATCAGTAAATATCTGGCTGATAACAGTTTCCTTCTGTGATTTTCCAGAGCTTGATGAAGCTTAAAACTGTACAAGCTCTGGGCACTACAATCTTTGCTTTTGTTGGCTTGCTAGTCTGTAGGAGTTGTGGTGGAAATAGTGTGGTAAATGAGGGTGGGGTGGGCAATAGACCATCCACAGAGATCTTTTGTAATTTCAGGGAAACACCCCAGTAAATGCATCAGTGATGCATAAGCTTCATTCAATTCAATTCTCAAAGAGCGTCCTGGACATATTCAGCAATGATCTACCAAATCCTCCCACATATGCTTTTTTTTTAGATGTTATTTTTACTATTATTTTTTGTATTGAAGTAGAGTTGATTTATAATGTAGTGTTAGGTTCCAGTGTATGGCATAGTGATTAAGTTATACATATGTATGTGTGTATGTATATATGCATATATTCTTTTTCAGATTCTTTTCCTTCATAGGTTATTACAAAATAATGAGCATATTTCCCAGTGCTATACAGTATGTGCTATATAGTATGTCCTTGTGGGTTACTTATTTTATATACAGTAGTATGTATATGTTGATCCCAACCTCTAATTTATCCCTCACCCCCTTCCCCTTTGATAACTATAAGTTTGTTTTCTATGTCTGTGGATCTATTTCTGTATAGTAAATAAGTTATACATTCCAAACATTAGCAATACTATATAATATTTGTCTTTGTCTGGTTTACTTCACTTAATATGATAATCTCTAGGTCCATCCATATTGCTCTAGGTGGTATTATTGCATTTTTTATGGCCAAGTAATATTCCATTGGTGTGTGTGTGTGTATGTGTGTATGTGTGTGTGTGTGTGTGTGTACCTTTGCCACATCTTTATCCATTTATATGTTGATGGACATTTAGATTGTTCCCATGTTTTGGCTATTGTGAATAGTGCTATAGTGAACACTGGGGTGCATGTATCTTTTCAAGTTAAAAGTTTTCATCTTTTCTGGATATATGCCCAGGAATGGGACTTCAGTTATCATATGGTAATTCTACTTTTAGTTTTTTAAGGAACTTCTATACTCTTTTCAATAGTGGTTACAGTAAATTACATTCTCACCAACAGTGTTGGAGGGTTCCCTTTTCTCCACACTCTCTCTGGCATTTGTTATTTGTGGACTTTTTAATGATGACCATTCTGACAGGTATGAAGTGATACCTCATTGTAGTTTTGATTTGCATTTCTCCAATAATTATAGATGTTGAACATTTTTTTCACGTGTCTGTTTGCCATCTGTATGTCTTCTTTGGAGAAATGTCTATTTAGATCTGCCCATTTTTTGACTGGGTTGTTTGTGTTTTTTTGATATTTACCTGTGTTAGCTGTTTGTATATTTTGGAAATTAATCCCTGGTTGGTCATATCATTTGCAAATACTTTCTCCCATTTGGTAGGTTGTCTTTTCATTTTATTTATGGTTTCCTTCATTGTGCAAAAGCTTTTAAGTTTAATTAGATCCCATTTGTTTATTTTTGTTTTTATTTTCATTACTCTAGGAGGTGGAGCCAAAAAGATATTGCTGTAATTTATGTCAAAGAGTGTTCTGCCTATGTTTTACTCTAAAAGTTTTATAGTATCTAGTCTTACATTTAGGTCTTTAATCAATTTTGAGGATTGTTTTTGTGTATGTGGATGTGGATAGCGTTAGAGAGTGTTCTAATTTCATTTTTTACATGTAGCTGTCCAGTTTTCCAAGCACCACCTATTGAAGAGATTGTCTTTTCTCCATTGTATATTCCTGCCTCTTTTGTCATAGATTAATTGACCATAGGTACGTGGATTTATTTCTAGGCTTTTTATCCTGTTATGTTGATCTATGTGTCTGTTTTTGTATCAGTACGATACTGTTTTGATGACTCTAGTTGAAGTAGAGTCTGAAGCAGGGAGCCTGAGTCCTCTGGCTCCATTTTTCTTTCTCAAGATTGTTTTGGCTATTTGGGATCTTTTGTGTTTCCAAACAAATTTAAAAACTTTTTTTTCTAATTCTGTGAAAAATGCCATTGGTATTTTGATAAGGATTGCATTGAATATGGAGATTGCCTTGAGTAGTATAATCATTTTAACAATATTGATTCTTTCAATCCAAGAATATGGTATATCTTTCAATCTGTTTGAGTTATCTTTAATTTCTCTCATCAACATCTTACAGTTTTTGGAGTAAAGGTATTTTTCTTCCTTGATAAAATTCAACAGCCATTTATGATTAAAAACTCTCCAGAAAGTGGGAACATAGCTCGATATAATAAAGGCCATATATGACAAGCCCACAGATAACATCATATTCAATGGTGAAAAGCTGAAAACTTCTCCTCTAAGATCAACGGCAAGACAAGGATGCCCCCTACTCTCGCCATTTTTATTCAACATAGTCTTGGAAGTCCCAGCCACTGCAATCAGAGAAGTAAAAGAAATAAAAAGAATCTAAATTTATAATATAAAAAAATCCAAATTGGAAAAGAAAAACTGTCACTATTTGCAGATGATATGATACTATACATATAAAATGCTAAAGATGTTACCAGAAAATTATGAGAGCTCATCAATGAATTTAGTGAAGTCGTATGGTAAAGGATACAAAATTAATATACAGAAATCCGATGATTTTTATATACTAACAATGAAAGATCAGCAAGAGAAATTAAGGAAACAATCTCATTTACCATTGCATCAAAAGGAATAAAATACCTAGGAATAAACCACATATGCTTTTAACTCAAAGGAGAAATCTGTGTCTGGCAGGTGGGGTTTTATTATTTCCTTTTTGTTTACTCCTTAAACCTCAAGACAGCTTGAGTGTCAGTTCCCAAATTGAGATTTCTCTGTAATGTTACTGTTTCTGTGTGCTAAGCCAATCTTCCAATGACATCTGCACAATAAGTAAGTATTTGGAGGACTGATTACATAGTTGTGCCCTGAAACCAGCCCCCTGGGATAGTTCACAGGGCAAGAGATGAAGAGGCAGCTTAGAAGATAAAAGGAAATTTATAAGTTGTTGCCTTGTATTTATATAACACCAAGTTTCACAGAACTCAGAGAACTTTGCCAAACTGTATAAACCAAGACCTCTTGACCCTTAGTTTACAGCTGAAGTAAATGGTAGGATATTAGTGGTCCTTTGGTTTTTCAGAGTTTTCTGTTGTTGCCTGAAGATGCAGCACAAACATACTACCCTATGTTCTAAGTCCCTCTCTTGAATCTCCTGAGCCATCAGAACTTTCTGAGGGCAGCACGGTACCTCAGAGAGGACATGGATGTTACAGATCTATGATCAAGCTTTAAGTTCCTGTGTCATCCGCAGGGACAAAGATCCAACAGATCAGCAAATAATCTGATCTGTTTTAAACAGTTGGCACAATTGTTATTGTATCACATGTTGCTCAGACATGAATACATCAGCTCCCTGGTAATTAACTGAGAGCAACCAGAGATACTCCTATAATACAGGAGAATCAAGCACTTTTAGGCTCATCTTGAAGATGAAAAGGGGACAAAAGGTAGGACATAAAGCTGTTCCAAGGGCTTTTGTAACATCTGGATGGGGACTTTATGGGGGAATAGCTAAGTAATATATCAATAACGTTTGATTAGAATTTTAGGAAAAAATACTTTGACATCTATAAGAACAAGAGACTCAGCTCAGTGGTCACCTTCTCTGGGCCACCTCCCCTCATCAAGATTAGGTGACTCACCTCAGTGTTCCCAGAAGACAGTCATTTATATTTCTGTCATGGCCATTATGACTGTGAATTGTCAGGATCTGTTTGTGTACTGGCCTCCCAACTAGCTGTTAGCACCTGGCCCCAGGGTCTATGTCCTAGACTCGTTTCTTCAGATCCTGCAGGAATTTAATAAATGTTTGCTGAATTGAGTTGGATTTTCCCTTAACTATCAGAAGATACCCCCTTTACTTTGGGGTTGGAACTTACAGAAAGAGATTATCAGGGGCCAGGTATTTTTGATTTAGACTAGACACCCCCTTCCCTGTAAGAGAGCTTCTCTCTCCTTACTTAAGGAAGAAAGATGAGAGCCCCATTTCCATCAAAGGCATATAAGTCCACCCACATCCTCCAACCCATAAGTTCTTATAGAGACACACATTTTTTAAAAAGCACAAAAAACCTCACAGTTAATATCTGTTATTATTCACTGAGTACTTAATATGTGCTAGGTGCTATGCTAAGCACTTAACATATATATTCTCACAATTATCTAAGAGTTGAAGATGAAGAATCTGAGGCTCTTAAAAGTTAAACCATCTGCATAAGGTCAAGGAGCAAGTAAGTTGTATGAACTGGATTTTATCCCAGATTTGTATGACTCCCTAGCTCATGCTCTTGCTGGAACGAAGGACTGAAGATCAGTCACTTACAACTTAGTATGAATTAGCTTAGATAGTTTTGTTTTCCTAATTGTTAATTGGAATGAACTGAATGAATTGTTTGGGGGTAGAAAAAGGGTTGAAAGAATTGAGGTTTTGGCACAAGTGGTAGAGAAAAGTCATCTGGGAATTTGAGTAGTAAGAAGTCAAGGCCATTAGGATTATGTCTCTAGGGGAGAGAAGAAAGAGGTTGTAGGAAAAAATCAGAGAGGAGAGTAGCACAAAAAAGGAGGCAGGAATCCAGGGTCATATGGGGGACACTGGAGAAAGAGAAGTATGTGTGCCTGTGTGTGTACGTAAGATAGTAACAGTGTTTGTAATTTACAACATGAATGGGCCATCAGCTCAGCATAAACTAAGCCCACGGTTGTTAATAGTGGCAGAGCAAAGATGCAAAGCTCAAAGTCAGCCACCGATGTCTTCCAGATTTGTAAGCCCAAGCTGTATCTCTCCAGATGACTTAGTATTTCTTTATAAAATTGTTTTCTTAGGAACTGAGTGCTTTGCCTAGTGACTCAGTGCTGGGTCTTAATGGAATTCACTTTAGGTCTATTTGATTTCTCTTTAGCATGGTTCATTTCCTACATATTTGGCTTTGCCCTGAGAAGTGTGTGCTCTAATAAATTTTCCACTATCCCTTAAGCACTAGATTCAACCAAGAGTCTAATTCTACCCTTAGCAACTGAGAGCATGAGATGAGAGTTATCTGTTGGAGATCAGGAAAGAAGATCCTGTTAACTTATCTGTGATCTTCACCAGGTCATAAGCTACTAGGAAGCTAGGAGGACTGGTTCTTGTCTTTGAGGAAATTCCCAGGCCTAGAGCTAAGTGCCTAGAATAGGATAGGGAGGGATGGAGGGAGGGAAGTGATGGAGGGAGGGAAAGAGGGAGGGAGGAAGAGGGAGTGGGATGCAGGGAGGAATGGAGGGTGTATAAATGTCACTAATAGAGGTAAAGGCTGAACCACAAGCTCTTTAGTAACAACTTTGGAATTAAATATATTTTGCTCCAAATCTGAACCTGTCACCAGCTAGTTACATGATCCTTCTAAAGACTCAGTTTCCTCAGCTATAAAGTTAGGACAGGAATAGTAAATCCTCATAAAACTGTGGGAAAGATTAAACAAAATAATGTATGTAAAACGAAGAGCAGAGTGCCTGGCATACTGTAAGCTCCCAATCAGTGGAAGCTGTTAGGAAAACCCTGCCTTGCTCTAAGATGGCCTGTGAAGATTAGCAAGGATTGTGGGGGCAAGATGCCTTTAAGTTATCTGAACCCTGGGTTGGACTTTACTTCTTTCCTTCTCTCCTTTACTCTCCTTTCTATTTCCTTCCTTCCTTCCTTCCTTTCCTTCTTCCTCACAAGCATTTGTGAAGACAACAAGTGAGGAATAAAATTATTTATATAAGCTTTCTGATTCCTGACTTACCGCAGGCTCTTCTGACCGTTAGGACACAGCTGTTCATTTCTAGGAGTCACACCTCACCTGCCCACAGGCTTTACTTCCTTCAATCAAGTCACACAGGATATTAACTTTTCAGGAATATCTGGCCTCTGTCTCCCCTGCTCCCACTTCATCATCTCGTTGCTATTCTTAAAAAACACACCTTATTGGATTAGGTGTTAAAATAAAATGGAATATTCCAACAACTGCTACCTTTGGCAGGTGGATGGAATCCAGGTGAACCAGCTGCTCTGCTTCCAGTTCTGGAACTGCCCAAGAGATCAGGCAAGGCTGAACAGAAAGCTGCTTTGAAGCTAGGTTCCACTCACACCCTCCCTGTTACTCTGCTCCCATGCTTGCTGGTTAAGAAAATTTAGGAGTAAGTTGCAATGATGGGAGTTCCTGTTATGGCTCAGTGGGTTAAGAACCTGACTAGTATCCATGAGGATGATCCCTGGTCTTGCTCAGTGGGTTAAGGATCCAGCATTGCCATGAGCTGTGGTGTAGGCTAGAAGCTGCTGTTCTGATTCAACCCCTGGCCTGGGGACTTCCATGTGATGCACCTGTGGCCCTTAAAAAAACATACACACATACAAAAAAACCCTGCAATGACTATGAGATAAACTTGCAGGTTTTTTATATCATGGTTTTCCTGAATAAGGAGCCTTAGCTGACAGAGCCTTATTTTTTGGAGCAGCTACTCTATGAAGCAGGGTCTGGCTGAGTGCTTTATGAATGTGATTATCCTTACAACCCTTCCCCCCTCTCTGGTTCAGACAATTATATTTGCTTTACAGTTAAGGACAACTGAGTCTTAGAGAGGTTAAAGTAGCCAACCTAAGGCCACAAAGCAAATAAGGGAGCCAACATCTCTCTGACCTCAAAACCCATAATTTCTCCCCAATTCCAGTCTCTCTATTCCTGTACAGAATACTTAGCATTAGCATTTCCAAGTGTCCTTTGATTCTTGTCCTGAAGTCACCCCATTCCCATGAGTTGGAGAGTCTTATTAGGAAAAATAGGATATCTGATGAAAAAAAGTGATGCTAAGATGATAACGACTACTTCTCCCAGAGTCATGCCCACCATCAAAGTAAACCATGGCTTCAATATTTAACTATTTAACTAACTATTTACTAACAATGGAGTAAGTGTCAAGTTCTAGGCAACCTGGGTAGAGGGTCCTTTTTGGCTCTTTGAATGCCATGATGCCTCTGGCTACCCAGAAAGGCAGTTGTGTCTATCTACACAGACAGAGTCAGCAGCAGTGAGTGTAGAGAATGCACCACTATATAGTTGTTCTAGCATAGAGCCAGTTGCTTGAGTTTGTGTCTGCCTAGGCCCCTGGGAATGTCACTCCACAAATAAAACTAGAAGCTCTATGAAAAAGCAGTGAGAAGCTGGTGGGGCTGGGAGCTATGTTAATCCAAAGACAATCATTCTAGGCTTTGTGTCATTAACACAAACACCAAAGAAAATTCCTTGTAGCCTTGGTAGATAATTAGGCAAAATGATGAAGCAAAGAAGAAATGGTAAAGATAAGAATAAAGGGAGAACACTGGTTCACTGCAGGAAAGGCAGTAGTTGGTTGGACTCTGCTTTGTGACAGAGCTTTCTGTAACTGAGGCACGTACCTAAGAGTTTTCTGACCTTGGGCAGGAGGTGCTGTGACAGGAACCATATTTTCAGAATGGCGAACTTTCCGAGTGGTGTCCACCAGGTTCCTGGGCACAAATCAGGAACCCTCATTTTTAGGTTGCCTAAACATCTCTTTTTCTCTCCTCCTCCAGTCTTTTTCCTCCTTTTTATTTTCCAAGTTTAAGAAACATAGTAACAGAGCAAGTTTCTAACACTAAGATTACAGAAAAGCTCTTCATCTCAAATTGCAAGAGGACTTCTCTCAAAATTTCCAAAGAAGGCCTTGGGCACACTTAGGCGGCAATAATTCTCATTTCAAAGCTTTGGCTCAATCACTGATGCCTTTAAACTATTAATTCAGGACTGTAGAAATACTGGGTTATAGCGAAAGACACAAAATGAAAGTGGAAAAGATTTACTTTAGGAATCTCCACTCTACTTCTGCTGATTGATTTATAAGCTGGAAGGTTTCTAACTGTAAAACTCCCATGTTTCATCACCATATCTGCAGCAGAAAGCTATCTGGTGGTAGTATTTCCATCACCGTGGTGCTTATGAGCAATGGGATTGATGACTGGTACAGATAGGTCAGCTTTTGGAGCAGGGAAGAACACAGGTGGTTGTTTAGTTTCATAACTATCTTTTAGAACGGTACCTAAGATTAAAAAAAAAAAAGTAACAGCTTCTCTAGGACCATTCCCTCATCTCTGGCTTTACCTGCTTCAGGGAACAGAGAGGTTTGTTCATCCCTATATACCCAGCATGATGCCTGGCACAAGGTAGGCATTCAATAACCACTCATTCAATGGAGGATGAGTGAAGAGAAAATTCCAGTTATCTTAAAGGGCACTACAAAATTCTAAGTTGAGGGATGAAGAGGCATTTTGTAGCCTTTTAACATGGATAGATACCATTAAGGTATTCTAGAAACCTTCATCATTTCAGTGTTTGACCATCCTTGCTGCCTGAACGCTCTCACCTACACTTTTCTTATGGAAATGTTAAGCCTTGTCGTCCCCTGTAGCCTTCTCAGGGCTTCTTCATTTATAGTTAAAGCCAGTTCTTGTTTTGTGACTAATAGAGGTGCTTTGTCTCTGGGACTTAAATTTGACTCAAGGTATTTTCCTAACAGAATGCACTTTTCCTTTCTTTTTTTGCAAAGCTTCAGTTCTGTGGATAATTATCATTACCTTCAAGGAATCATAGATTATCAGAACTGGAAGGGCTTCAGGGATCAACAAGTGGCCCCTCTGATTCCTTCCTTTGTGATACTTCCCTGGGCTCTAGCCTCCTGCCAGGTGGACAGGCTAAGGCTACATCCTCCTGGGTTGGATGAGGAGGCAAACAAAATGCTAACACACCTAAGACACGAGGCCTTTATTACTTTCAATGAAAATATAATGGTGTATATTACACAGAACACACTATTTATTTATGACACTGTAAGAGAAAAAGTGCAGATGCCTCTAAGACCATAAAAGCTAGCCACTGTTACTACTTTAGCTGTTGGATGAGCAGCCAGAGTCATCTTTCTCCAAGCCAATCTGTCTGCTCCACTCCTCTGTTTAACTCATTTTTTTTTCTTTTTTTTTTTCCGGTCTTTTTCGGGCTGCACCTACAGCATGTGGAAGTTCCCAGGTTAGGGGTCGAATCGAAGTTATAACTTCCGGCCTACACCACAGTCACAGCAATGCCAGATTCGAGCCATATCTATGACCTACAACACAGCCAACAGCAACACCGGATCCTTAACCCACTGAGCAAGGCCAGGGATTGAACCTGCATCCTCATGGATAATAGTTAGATTTGTTTCCACTGAGCCACAGTGGGAACATTCCTTGTTTTACTCTTCTTAATGGCTCTCTATTGCCTATAAGACATAAAGTCCAAACCACTTAAGCAGATTGGGCTATCCTGGAGCTGGACCCTGCCCACCATCCAATGCTAGCTTTCATTTCTTATCCTTTCCTTTGAGGTTATGCTTTGCATTCCGCCTGTAACATTTCTTCTCTCTCTTCCTTACCTGGGTAAATTCTTCTCATGCAGGACGATTCAGCCTAGGTATCACCTCCTCCAGGAAACCTTTCCCCAAGCCTCTTGCTCCCCTAGAACTCTGAGCTTGCCTCACAGCAGCTAATGCTTTGAAATCTTCTTCCCTTAACTGGTAACTCCATTAGAAAAGGTTTCATCTGCTTATCATCTCTGAGGATCAAATATAAGCAGACTGCTGTGCGTGAACACACCCAGTACATCTTTATGTTTTATTGAATTAAAATGTAAAACAGTTTCTGCCCTTTTCTTTTTTTTTCTTTTTCTTTTTTTTTTTTTTGCACCAAATTTCCCTTAGTCAATGGTTTGTACAAGGGCTTTCTCAGAATCCAGGCAGAGTATATGGTTTAAGGGGCTGTCCAATCATACAGATGATAACAGGAAAGCTTCCCTCTCAGGTATTAACTGAATGGATTTCCCTAAAACTGCTTTCATTTGACAAGATGAGATCCAGTCCCCTTGATCTTTACTCCAGATTCATGTGACAACTAAATCTGTGTTTGCAAAGCAGCTTCTAAAACCATCAAAGTTCATTTCACAAACGTCTGTGGTTGATAGAGCAGATGATGTGGAGCCATGGAAAGAGCTCTCATTAGGAGAAATGAAGATTTAGATGTCACACATGTGATGTCTACCCTTGTTGATGCCAAAATACTGCTGGGGACAATTTTGATCACTAGGCCAACACATTCCTGGGTAGAGAAATAGCAGAGGCTGCCACTGGCCCAATCAGGCCCAACTGTTAAGAAATGGGCCTTGGCAGGTTCTTCTGTTGTAACTTGGCCATTGGTGGAAGAAAAGTGAGAGACAGTATAATTATGCATCAGGATTTACCAAGGAGGAGGACAATAGTAATAGCATTAGCTTTCTAAAGGTACCCAAATATGCCTCCAAATATGGACCAGTTTCTGTGGATGCTAGTGAGCTTTGGGTTGTTTTTGCCTTAAGCACTTAAAAGTTAGTATGGATGGATCCCAAGGACAGCATATGGAAACTTTGGGAACACAGCAGAAGATAAACCAGTACTTTGAGAGCATGTTGAAACAGTAACCTTTAAAACAAGTTGTCAAAGGGAATGGTGCCTGTAAAGCTTTGAAAGCTCCATCAAGTAAATTAAAACGTGGTTGCATAAAAAGGCAACACCTTCTGCTGTAACCATTTTAGGCTACTATAAAAGAAAATTAGAAATTGGAACTCATGTGCTGGTAGTCCGCATGGATTTTGTTAGGGTACAATAAAAGAGGCATTCTAAAGTTTGCTTTTAAAGAGGAGACTCTGTGACCTTTAAGACATTTTTCCTTAACTTTCTCATCTCAAAATAGAGCTTCTCAAACGTCTTTTACAGTTTTATAGTTTGCCAGTCCTTAGGAACCACCCCAGGTCTGAGGGGAGGGAATGAGGTTAGGGTGGGGGGCAGAAACCAAGTACTGTTCCTGGAATTATAGGCTCCCCCCCCCCCCTTCACTGTTTATCTATTCTGCACTACTCAGCTGTTCTCTGTTGCAGAGAAATAAAACTTTAGTTTAAAAAGTATGTTAGAACAAAGCTGCAGAAATTGCCTGGAATTTCCTTCATTTTCCGCCATCTGGCTTTCATTGTGTCCTTCTTTCCCCTCCTCCATGTACGTTTACCAAATCTTTTCAACACACACTGGCCAAGCTATCAAATGCTTATAATTAATAGCAGTCGGACTCCTTTTTTTTTTTTTCTTCTTTTAAGGTAGTGCTTTCTGGCTCTCCTTAGGCTGCTCATGTCATAGCTATTATAAACAGGGGAGATGGTTGGTAAAACTTCATTACTAAGACTTAGTTGAACAAGAAAGAAAATTGAATCAAATTTAAGTCCTGAGTGTGAACTAAAAGTATTACTCACCAAAAATGAAAGGGGAGGAATAAAAGAATTTTTCTGAGGGCCTACTATGATCCTATTTTAGAGAGAAAGTATCTGAACATCCAAAAAGGCATATGACCTCTTACAGGTCACATAGGTAAACATGACAGAAGAGGACTTGAACACAGGTCTTAATCTACCTGTGGGTTTTAAGTTTGGTGATCTTGGAGAAAGAGAAGATCTTTTTCTTTTTTTATATTTTCAAGGTTTTTATTAGGGTGTAGTTGATTTACAACGTTGTGCCAATTTCTGTTGTACAGCTAAGTGACCTCATACATATATATACATTCCCTTTTTTATATTATCTTCCATCAGTGATAGGGAAGATCTTTAGTGCATATTATCAAGGGAAAAATCAAGTTGCCAAACTGTATATATATATTTGTATGTGTTCATATACGCATAGAAATGCACAGAAAAAGATATATGTAGGAGTTCCCTTTGTGGCTCAGCAGGTTATAAACTAGACTAGTATCCATGAGGACGTAGGTTCGATACTTGGCCTTGCTCAGTTGGTTGGGGATCTGGTGTTGCTGTGAGCTGTGGTGTAGGCTGCAGACACAGCTTGGATCCAGCATTGCTGTGGCATAGGATGGCAGCCGTAGTTCCAATCTGACACCTAGCCAGGGAACTTACATATGCTGTGAGTGCAGCCCTAAAAAAAAAAAAGCTAGATGTATGTATACAAATGCATAGAAGAAGGTCTGGAAAGGTTCGTACCAAAGCACTAACAATGGTTATCTCTTGAGAGAAGAAGGACATGGAACTGCAGAGTATGGCGGTGAAAGGGGGAGCATGTGCCTTCCTTGATTACTTCTGTTGCGCTTGAGTGGTAAAGAATGAGAATATTGACATATTACTCATGTAATTATAATGCTCAGCTTTTAATTTATGAACATGAGGGTGACTTCTTTCTAATGACTGATCTTAGGTCCTTTTTAGATATTTCTCCCTTAAGCAGGTCTAACCCACCAGTGAAGGTAGGCAGGGTCCAGGGGTGGGGGAAGCTTCTAGGCATAGTTTGCTCAGAGACTGGTAAAGGCAACTGAAATAATTTTTCTTCCTTGTACTGATACATTCTTTTCCATCAATTTTGATGCAAAATTCTCACGATTCTCAGCTCACAAACAAACATGGTCCTAATTTCTTCTGGCCATTTTAGGCCAGGTTCTTAACAGATGAACACCTGTCCTTAATATACTATCTTCCATCTCTCCAGACAATCAAATTTCTCCCTGAGTAATGCTAACAATTCCTTCAACCTCCATTGCACCCACTCTCCAAAAGCTTGTCCTCATGTTCTTACTTTGGGGATATTTTGCCATACACGGCTGCTAAGATAAAGGATAATTTATCCTAAGGCTATTTATGCTTTAAAGGTATGTAAAGCCTTAAATAAAGAGACTCTATTAACAGCATTTTCAGCACCACCTTGTGGGTGGGAGAGAGGGGGTAAGGAGAATGGAGAAAAGAGAGCACACTGAGGTCTCCCCAGTTATTATTAGGGTCTAAGCATTACTACTTAAAAATATGGCCCTACTCCTTTATATTCATCTATTCAATACAACACTAAATAAGCACCTACTACATGCCAGACATTATGCTGGATGCTAGGGGGATAGAGAGGAGGATTAAGACATAAAGATGATAGCAAGAACTTTAAAATCTAGTCCCTTTTCCATTCAGATGGCTGACAGGCATGTGAAAAGATGCTCAACATTGTTAATTATTAGAGAAATGAAAACCAAAAGTACAATGAAATATCACCTCATACCAGTCAGAATGGCCATCATTAAAAAATCTAAAAACACCAAAGACATCCAAAAAAAGGAAAATGGAGCTGGAGGAATCAGGCTTCCTGGTTTCAGAATATACTACAAAACTGCATGTACTGGCACAAAGAAATTTACATTAGTGGAACAGGATAGAAAGCCCAGAATTAAACCCATGCACCTACAGTCAACTTATCCATGACAAAGGAAGCAAGAATATACAATGGAGAAAAGACAGCCCGTTCAATAAGTGGTGTTGGGAAAACTGGACAGCCACACGTGAAAGAATGAAATTAGAACATTTTCTAACACCATGCACAAATATAAACTCAAAATGGATTAAAGAGCTATAAGACCAGATACTATAAAACTCTTAGAGGAAAACATAGGTCAAACACTCTCTGACATAAACCACAGCAACATCTCAGATCCACCTCTTAGAGTAATGACAATAAAAACAAAAATAAACAAATGGGACTTAAAATAATTAAAAGTTTCTGCACAGCAAAGGAAACCCTAAATAAAATGAAAAGACAACCCACAGAATGGGAGAAAATATTTGCAAATTAATCAACTGACAAGGGATTAATCTCCAAAATTTATAAACACCTCCTTCAGCTCAATACCAAAAGACCAAACAACCCCATCAAAAAACGGGCAGAAGATCTAAAAAGACAATTCTCCAAAGACATACAGATGGCCAAAAAACACATGAAAAGATGTTCAACATCACTAATTATTAGAGAAATGCAAATCAAAACCACTACGAGGTACCACCTTATACCAGCAAGAATAGCCATCATCAAAAAGTCTATAAACAATAAATACTGGAGAGGGTATGGAGAAAGAGGAACCCTATTACACTGTAGGTGGGAATGTAAATTGGTGCAACCACTGTGGAAAACAGTATGGAGATGCCTCGGAAAACTAAAAAATAGAATTACTATTTGATCCAGCAATCCCACTCCTGGGCATTTATCCAGAGAAAACCATGACTCCCAAAGACACATGTACTCCAATGCTCATTGCAGTACTATTTGCAATAGTCAAGACATGTATACAACCTAAATGTCCATTGACAGAGGAGTGGATCAAGAAGATGTGGTACACGTACACAATGAAATGTTACTCAGCCATTAAAAGGAAAGAAATAGCATTTGCAGCAACATGAATGGACCTAGAAATTATCATGCTAAGTGAGGTCAGTCAGACAAGACACCAACATCAAATGCTATCACTTGCATGTGGAATCTGAAAAAAGGACACAATGAACTTCTTTGCAGAACAGATACTGACTCACAGACTTTGAAAAACTTATGGTTTCCAAATGGGATAGGTTGGGGGCTGGGGGGATGCACTGAGGGTTTGGGATGGAAATGCTATAAAATTTGGTTGTGATGATTGTTGTACAACTACAAATGTAATAAAATTCATTGAATAATTTAAAAAAAGGAAAGGAAAAATGTAGAAATAAATCCTTGAAATTGTATGTTACTCTGCCATCATCAAATAATCAAGACTATGAGGGTTTTTTCAGTAATTTATTCTGTTGTTGCTATTGAAGTTCTGTTAGAATGTACTGCATAATTTGAAAACAAATGTATAATTTGAATTCTAACTACACAAAACTTTAAACATGCTTTTGAAAATAAAATAAAATAAAATTTCAGGCTCTAAGGATAATAAATAAATAAATACCACAGTGAAGCAGGCAAAAAAAAAAAGGAAGCTTTTGGGCTTCGGTGAATTCAGGCCTGGATGACACCTGCAGTGTTTATCACAAGGCTTAATCTCAAACCAAAGCTCAGAGGGTTAAGCAGCTGGTGGGGAGATGGCTCTCTTAGAGCCTCAAAGCATGGGGCCCTCTGCACTGGCTCCTTTCATGATCAGCAAGGTTATCTGGCCTTGCTGAGAAAACCGGCCACCTGACTCTCTCACAGCAGGAGAGAGAAGGAGAAAGAGCTCCTCAGCCCTACTTTCCTGGAAAGCAGGCCATCTCCAATTCTAAAATCCATCCCCGCAGTCCAGGCAGCCTCTGCTGACTGGAGCTCAAAGTCGACCAAACCCCCTGCTCCACGGCTGTGGTGGGTAACCTGCCCCCCAGGGCAATCAGAGGGTACTTCGCTCTGGAGGGCATAGTGGTGCCAGATCTGAAATAGCATTTCAATTCTCACTCAGCTGTAGGTGAAGAGGGGTCACTGCTTTAAAGGTACAAAGGAGAAGCAGGCATAACCCGATAGGCCTGATGGGAGACCATCAATGAACAGAACTTGGTGGAAATGGAGCTTGGGATCTTGCGGCCTGGGGTTGATACCATAAAGCCTCCATAAAGCCTGCAGAGCATGACACCAGCTCTGCACCTTAGTGGCAAGGTGACCGTGGATAACCAGCTAGTTCCTACTTCAGCTCATGGCCTCCACGTTTGATCGGGAAACACCCCCACCTGTGCTCATTGTGTAGCTCCAAGAGCACTGCCTCGTAAAAAGCGGAACTCCAAGTTATGGCATGGAAGGCTTCAGAATTGAAAAATTACATTTGTTTGATGTCAGTCATTTTAACTGAGAGATACGTTTGCTGATTTTGCAAACCTATAGCTACTCTGATTTTCAAACTCTTAGTTAAGCCTGTAAACATCCTAGGTCCTTACCAGTTTTTCAGTGTTGTGGTTTTACATAAATTTTACCTAAGTCTTAAAAAAAAAAAAAGGTCTAAAAGCACGGACTTCCCATTGTGGCTCAGAGGGTTAAGAACCTGACTAGTATCCACTGGGATGTGGGTTTGATCCCTGTCCTCACTCAGCGGGTTAACGATCCAGTGTTGCTGTGGCTGTGGCATAGGATGGCAGCTGAAGCTCCAATTTGACCCCTAGCCTGGGAATTCCATGTGCCACAGATGTGGCCCTAAAAGGAAAAAAAGGTCTACAGACAATAAATGCTGAGAGGATGTGGATAAAAAGGAACTCGGTGGGCATGTAAATTGCTGCAGCCATTATGGAGAACAGAATGGAGGTTCCTTAAAAAAACCTAAAAATAGTTACCATATGATCCTGAAATCACACTTCTGGGCATATATCCAGAGAAAATGCACCCCTGCATTCGTAGCAGTACGATTTACAACAGCCAAGACATGGAAGCAACCTAAAGGTCCATTGACAGAGGAATGGATAAAGATGTGGTACATATATACAATGAATACTACTCAGCCATAAAAAGGAATGAAATAATGCCATTTGCAGCAATACAGATGGACCTAGAGATTATCATACTAAGTGAAGTAAATCAGAGAAACACAAATACCATATGATATCCCTTATATGTGGAATTTAAAGAAGTGATACAAACTTATTTATAAAACAAAAATAGATTCACAGACATAGAAAACAGATTTATGGTTACCAAAGAGGGAAAGGGTGGGGAACAGATAAATTGGGAATTTGGGATTAACATATTCACTCTACTATATATAACTTAGGTAAACAACAAAGACCTACTGCAGAGCACAGGGAAATATACTCAATATCTTGTAATAAGTATATTTGTAATAGATAATGGAAAAGAATCCAAAAAAGAGTATGTATAATGTATATAACCAAATCACTTTGCTATACACTTGAAACTAACATAACATTGTAAATTAACTATATTTCAATAAAAATTAAATCTGCATTAAAAATACAGTACTCGTCAATCAATAACTACTATTTTTTGAAATGTTCTAAAAAAAAATTCAGGCAGTCTGTGCACACGCATGAATGCACACACACACAGACACACACATAGTCGCATATAGACACACACAACCTGGAATGATTGGAATACCTCCTGCTTTAGAACACAGCCTTTTTGCTGAGAATAGCCAGGCATGCGCAGCCATTGGTCTAAACCTGGTGAAAGCTGGACATGTGCTTCTGATACCAGGTCTGCCAATCACACAGAGGAAATTAGAGGGTAAGTTTCATCTTAGAAAGACAGCCTGGATCAGTCATGCTTTCTAGGGCCTTTGGTATTTCTTTGTGTGACCTGATAACTGTGACTGCGACACAAGAGAAAAAGCAGCTTCCTAACTGGTGATCAGTAAGACGAACAACTTCCTAGAAAAGCTCTTTCTCTTAACCAGCAACACCTCCTAGAGACACGAACCCAGTGACTAAGATGAGGAACATCACTTCCACATATCCCACAGGAAATGCTATTTTATTTTTTAACACATGGACATTCAGCACAAGCCAAGAACCCAAAAGCCAGTGTACAGAAACTTGAGGCCCATCAGGGTACATACCAAAATGTGCAAGGAACACTTATCCATAATAAGAATTGTGGATTTAAGATTTAAATTAGCCCCAAATGAAGTGTAGGTGCTTGGGAGACAACACAACCATGCCTCTACTAAATACATTTTCTCTTTCATACACATGACATCAACATTCAGAAGGAAATATATTACCCCTGGATGTCAGACTGAAATATTCCACAGTAGATGCATCTCTACACATTTCACACTTTTAAGATGAAACTCTGCTTTGGCTCTTGGATGGAAGGTGATGGCAGCAAGTCATATCAGGTCACTTTGGCCCCCTTTGTTGTTTTAATTAGCATCATTCCACAAAGGCTCATCTGTGTCTAGTTGGCTGAAGAAAGCCCTGGCTGTGCCCAGCAAGAGGTCCTGTCTGTCAGTCTGATGGCTGGCTGGTGGAAATCAAAGCACTGAGTTTATCTGGGGCAAATGCAGTAATGTCAAGTCCGGCAAAGGTCCTTGCCTTGGAGCCAATCAAAAGGTCATAGAGTAAGTCGGGCTTATCTAATTTAAGCATAGTCAGTACTTGGAGGATGGGAAGTAACATTTTGTGTCCTATTTCTCCTGCTGCCCTATGAAGGGAGGGGTTTAGTGGTTGTAAATCCCAGAAGATGTTCAGTTTCTCCTAATTAGTGACTCCTCGGCATTGCCTCCTACAGCTCATCAGAGCATTTTGATGTTATCACAATGCTGCAATGTGCTTAAAAAGACCCCCCTGCTGGTTTTGCAAGTGATGGTAAATAAGAGAACAGAAATGATATCAATTATCAGCACAGAGCAGCAGTAGCAGTAGTAGTCTAGTATCTCTGCCTTTAGAGTCACAAAGAGTTATGAGACTATTTGAGCAGGACACGATGACCTTGGATCATCTGGTGCAGCTAGTTAGTTGTGCAGATGTGGAAACAGAAGGAGCAGACATCTTGCCCGATGGCACATAGCTAGTGGGTGGCAGAGCTAGGATGAGAAGCCAGGCCTCCTGACTGGCCAACCAAGGCCCTTGTAGGCTGTCTCTGCTGTAATCTTTCTGCTTCTTCCTGTTAAGGAGACTGCAGTCAAACAGAGGGGATTTGGACCCCTTGCTCATGCAGTGAGGTCTTAGGCTCACTGGAGAATAGTGAGGTCGGGACAGAGATGTGGGCAGGGGTAGAAAAAGAGGTTTCTTAGGATTCTATGCACTAGATCTAGGCTTTTCTTAGCCCAGCCCTTGGCTATTTTACTAGCTGCTGTTCTCATGGGATGGGTGCTGCTCCAAGCAGTGGCTGACTGATTTTCCGGCTGCCTTGGCTGCCTTTTCGAATATGGCACTCATGGCCCTCTTCACTTCTGCATCTGAAGAGGGAAGCCAGACCACCCTTTAGATCGATACAGGACAACTCTGGTGACAAGCAGGAGAGTGGGATGGTGCCCTGATCTGATCCAAGGAGACTAACAATCTATATCATCTAAGTCCCAAAGAAAGGCCCCTAGGTGGCTGGCAAGTGGGACAAGCAGCATTAGCTTGACCAGAAAACTATCCTTAATTCCTGCAGGCAACACATGGCTTCTTATGTGATACTTAGCAGAAATGGAAGAAATATTCTTCAGAAACAGCAACTGCCTCCACATCTAGGATATGACCTGGGAACATTCTTCACCCCATTGGCAGACTTGAAAGTCTGGCTCTTGTTCTTTCAAGGCCTCCCTTTGAAATCAGCATCATGGATGAGATGGTTTAGCTTCTAGAGACTTGTTGCAAACAAGCATCTGAAGGCAAGTCTCTACAGACACGATAACATGTGGACTGAAGAAGTGATTGGATTGACTGACTAAGACTCAAGGTTGGATAATAATGAGACCCAGGCAGGGCTGAACAATGAAATGCTCCATTGATTTTAGGCATGTGGATTGACACATGCCCCCCAGAGCATGCGATCATGAATCTGCATGCTGTGTGCATACAAATTTCATAGCAGATCTATTATACTACCCAGATGCTTCAGTTCCTACAATCCACAAGCCAAATTGTTATTAGCATGAGAAGGCTTGGGATGCAGACTAAAAGGTGGCAGAGACCATAATGTCTGTGGTCAGTTCACATTTCCTCCAGGAGAAAGCAGCCATGTAGCCTGTGTACATATCGGCCACACCACCCGGCTTTGCTTTGGTACATGGAGCCTTCCGGACCCTGAGCATGACCACTGGGCTGGAATTCCAAAGCCCTGGTTTCAATTAAATTTAAGTGGATTTGACTGAAAGTTTGAACTGATGCTAATTGGTTTTCAAAACACTGGGTAACAATAAGCGTTCAGGTCTTGCCCACAGACAGACGTGTCCCATTCTGAACACACTCCTGGGCACCAGGGTGGCCAGTGCCCCCCTTACCTTGCCGGGCAGGGATCCAAACTGCAGGATTTCAGGAGCTGGGGGGGCCGCCGGCTGGTCACGCACAGGTTCTCCTCGGCGGGTTCCCGCGTCTGTTTGTTCAGGCAGCTCACCACAGCCTCCTGGACACCTGCGTACAGATCACAACGTCAGGCCCACATGGGCATGTGGGGGGCAAGCGGGTGGAGACAGGGTGGCTGGTGGGAGGTCTCTGGTCTGGAGGACCTGTTGCATGCTTGTCAGGCGGTTTAAAGCCTGGGACTGCCAGGGCTTGTCAGGCGTCACTCCATTTGTAGAAAGCACTCAGGAGCCTGTGCCCCTAAGGAGGGCAACTCCCCTAAAGAAGGGAGGCTGCTGCCAGTCCTGCTGAGATGCTTAAAAAAACCTGCTAGCCAGCTATACAGCTGCCAGTGCTGAAAACAGGATAACAATGCAGAAGGAGAATAGGGTGACCAAAAAAATGGCCCCAAGACCTTCAAGTGTTATATTTTAATCATGGGAGATGACTGTATTTGTAAGGCAGGTCCAGAGCCATGTTTTTTGTTTTCATTTGTTTTGTTTTTGATTTTTTTTTTAAATGAGGTATAGTTGATTTATAATGTGTTAGTTTCAGGTGTATAGCACAGTGATTCATATATATATATATATATATATATATATGCACATACACACATGTATACATATATTCTTTTTCACATTCTTTTACCTTATAGGTTATTATAAAATATTGAGTGTAGTTCCCTGTGCTATACAGTAGGTTCTTGTTGGTTACCTATATTATATATAATGAGTATTCAAATGTTAATTCCAAACTCCTTATTTATTCCTTCTCCCTCTTTCCCCTTTGGTAACCATAAGTTTGTTTTCAATATCTGTGAGTCTATTCCTATTTTGAAAATAAGCTCACTTCTATCTTTTTTTTTAAGATCCCACATATAAGCAATATCATATGATATTTGTCTTTTTCTGTCTGCAGAGCCATGTTTTAATATGCCACATCTGTAAACTGCTGCATCTTGCACCCAGAGCTTTGCTGGTTTCCTTTTGATTCTGGTTCATTTCTTTAGTGACCTAGGGAAGCTTGGGAAGTTTGAACAAAGAAAGGGAACAAGAGGCATAATGATGGCATCCATGGCAGACAATCTTTTCTACATCCATGGAAGGCAGTTTTTCCACTGCCACCCTCATGCCTCTGACCACAAAGCTAATAAAACTGGAGTTTGAGGAGTGATTGGCACATGGCTCTTGGTGGATCTTCCAAGATGGGGTGCAAGATCCCTCAAGGGGACTTTCATGGAGCAGGGAACACATGTCACCTGCTAATGTAGTGTCCAAACACTTCATTCTGCTTCTCACAGTCATATAAGCAAGAACAAAAGTCCTCTGGGTAAACATTAGTATCCAAGTATTGAGGCCAGGAGTTTGACATGCCCTATTCAATCCTCTCCACAACCCCATGAAGCATGTACTATTTTTATCCCCACTTTGTAGATCAGAAAACTGAGGATTAGAAGCCTAAAAAGACTTGCTAGGTTCATACAGTTGGAAAGTGATGCTGCAGTGGTTGTGCCTTACCACTGGAGCTTTAATGACTAACAACATTAACATTTAAAAATGCTAAGAGGCTGCTATATCTTCTGGAGATCTTCAGGAATAACCTAGACATGTGTCTGGAATTATTTCAGCAGAATTCTGTTTAAGAAAGTAAAGAGACAGGACATCCTTGATAATTAGCTTTCAGTTATTCATAGCCATATATATATAAAGATATGTACATCTAAAAATATCTACCTATTGTTAAATATTGGTATATAGCTATAGTAGAGTATGTGACAATCCATATAATTAGTTTTAGCTATAAATGCACATACATTTTCTTTAAAAAGTTTTCTGCATTGCTTCATGAGTTAGTACCTGATAGAGTACAACTGACCCAACACTTATCAGCCCTGTTACTTCCCTCCTCCTAACTGCTCTATGTTTCTCTAAGAAGTTATCACTTCAATCAACAGACAAATGCTTCTTGAGGTGATATTACACTAACTTAGAAAAGTCACTCAGCAAGACCACTCTTTATTTTTATTTTATATTTTTTGGCCAGGCCCACAGCATAGAGAAGGTTCTGGGTCTGGGATAAAACCTGAGCCACAGCAGTGACAACACTGGATCCTTAACTGCTAGGCCACAAGGGAGCTCCATGACCACCATTTATAAATATATATACGTATGACTGGGTCACTTTGATGTATGGCAGAAATTTACACAACACTGTAAACCAACTATACTCTAATAAAAATAAAATAAACAAAAAAGTGAGTCCCATTTACCATATTAAATTATCATTGTTTATATTAGCTAAAAAAACAAGTGACATGTTAAAGCCAGAATCCGACTTGTCTTTTTTCCTAGTAAGTCTGATAAATCAAACATTAAAAAAAAATCAATCAGTCACAACATTTACTCTGTGGCCATGAATGCCACTTTTCATTTTTTCTAAGCCTTTGATGAGCTTCAGAAATTTTCATTTACATATATCATGGCCAGCTCAGGGTAGAGCATGTGAGATGTATGCTAGACATTCAAGATATTCCATCAGATTCTGTAATGCTGACTACAGGGTGTTCTCCTGATTGCAGCTGGGATGAGCCACTTGAAATTCATGGTATGATGGTATAGCAAAACATTTCACGGGAAAATGTTGACATCATCACTGATACTTCCCACCGGAATAGTCTGGCATTGTTAAGGTCATAATGACAAGGTGCTGGGCAAGGCTAACTATCCCGTGTAGAATTTGGAACTATGGTTGGGTTCAAAATTAAATTTTCAATTCATTTGCCTACCTGGGAGTATACCAGAGACTCTCAGGGTTGCCCTAAAATAAAATATATTTTGGCTTTAGTCAGCTACTGACAACTTTATGAATTTGAGTTGACAATCCCTGAGGCAGGAAGTGACCACAGGCCTTTTGTCACTTGCCTTTCTTGAAAGGGCTTGGTTTAGAGGCGAGGAGTGAGGCGGAGGGTGTACGAGTGACGTGACCTGTTTCCACTTTGTGAAACCCTTGTTTATGGCACTGAGGTCCTTTCAAGGCTGCAAGGAATGGGATCACAAGGGCTCAAGTTTCTGAAAGGACATCAATAATCTTCTGAGACACGAAGAACACATTTACATGACTAATCATTTAGCTCAGGATAAAAATCAGCTTTGGAGTAGTCAAGTGCTGAGATTAAGAAGCATTCTACAGTTACTACATTCTAATCCTATGCTGTTCAGGATGACGCCCTAGGCTTCAGCAACACTGCGTGGAAGGGTCCAGTGGCCTCAGCATTCCTAGGTGGGGCCTGGGGTCGGGGAGGCTCCGGGCCGAGCTCTGTCGTAATTAAGGAGTAACTGGGACCAGCCCTGTGGTCAACGCACAAGAAATTTTTGCGGCATGAACGCATGAAAGGCCTCAAGGGCAGGGCATTCCAAAGCACAGCGTGAGATTTGGGTGAAGGGGTGGTGGGAATGGGGGCCTGGAGGAAGGCGCATGAGGGAGCAGCCCTGCAATGGGGGGAGGGAGGCGTGCGAAGACTTCACCTGGGTTCACAGTATATGTGGCTCAGGGGAGTCAGAGGTTGGGACATGAGACACTGGCTCATCCAGTTTGTGCTTTTTTTTTTTTTTTTTTTTTCCCCACAGCGGCTAATTTATGCACTGAGAAGAACAGTTTAAACCAACACAGAACACATATTAAAGTACGGTCCTCTCTGATTGAGTTTTCGTTTCTTGAAAGGAGCAGAAGGAAAGGACTTAAAAGGAAAAGAGAGCAAGAAGCACAGCATTTCACCTTTTATGCTTGCTGAAGTCATTTTCAAGTTTTCCTCAGCAAGATTTTCATGTCGATTTTACCATCTAAGGAGGTCAGTATAAGAGAGCTGCTCAAGTTCAAATCTGCTCATTCTGACCACACCTATCATTTCACATATAGGAAACCAAAATATAATAAGGAGATGATAGTGGCACAGAGAACACAGATCTGAACAGGGTAGGCTTACTTTCAATCTTCCAGAAAATGGGATTTTCAGTGTTTATATCTCCCAGAGTAACATAATTGTTACATGATATTTGATGACAGCTGGGAGAAACGCAGCCACCAACTACAGCCTAAATTACTAACGAGTTCCTTCTGGTTGCTACCTCTGCTAGGTGAAAGGTTACTTTTGTGTCTATCCAATTTCATCTCTTGAGATTGCAAAACCAATAAAATTAGCTCCACCAGTCTTATAACCCCAAATTGATGTAAAATCTGTTTGTTAATCTTGAACATTGTTGATGGGCTTCAGCAGGAATGATTAAAAATATCTATAACCTTGTGGGTTATATTTTGGTGAAAGATCAAAGTTGGTGATACAATAACACGTTACTGCCAAACAATGACTTCAAAATATACATGTCTCAGATACCAAAATAATTTTTTAGTGTGTATGGGCATCATATCGATGATATGGCCCGAGCATGTTTTCACCACTTTGGAATTTTCAACTCGAACATTTTAGGCAGAGATATATTACCTTGGCACAGGGACGCAACTGTACGTAAGCATGCACAGTTGTTGACAGTTAAAGACCTAAGACATTTCAGTAACTTTACCTTGCCTTGGATATAAATGAGTTACACTTTATGTTCTACAAAGGCCCTCGGTTCCTACAAGCAGAGATCAATTGTATAGCCAACATACAAATCTTATTTCCAAATCAATATCTTCTGGAAACATTTTAAATTAAAAACATTCCATCAACTCTCTACGCTTTGAATTTTATACCCCCCAGTTGATCAGCCGAATGGTCAGAATCTTAAAGATAAAGCTATCTGGTTATTTATATATTCCATTACAGCATCGTTTTCCCCATCTGCTCATAAAGTTCCAGGCTTAACTTGTAACTGAGAATCATAACTGAGAGATCGTAAATAATCTTTGTTCAAAGCACATTTGTTTTAGACTGACCATCATGATTGTTCAATTCAGGTGATCATGGAAATTGGGACAACATATGAGTTCCTTGTGATATTGGAAAGAAGCAACTGCGGCCACTGGCGGTGGCCTTTCCACCTGGCCTCTCTCCTCCTGCCTGGGTTCTGAGATCGCCAAAGTGTATTTAATACTCTCCCTCAGTGAGCAGGGAAGAAAAGATGTCCTCATTATGAGTGGAGAGCACCACAGGATCACAGATTAGCCGAGTGCCAAGAAACTGTCCTCCAGAATCAGATGGGAAAATTTAGGTTTTAAAATAACAGGCTTTCCATTAAAACACTTAAGAACTCCACAGTCAGAAATTGGAAGACTTAGAAACAAACGAAAACTTCAAGGTCAAGACTATTAAGTGCTTACGAAACAACCCGAATGGAGAAAATTGATTCTTTGCTCCAGCTTGTCCCACTACCCATTCCTTTTCAACCACACGTGAACAATTTGGGCACATGTATTCTTACATTCCCAGTAAAGTCCAAAGAGGCTTTTTACAAAATGTTTCCAATATGTCATGGTTTAGAAGACAGTTTGGGGAAATAATTTTAATATATATATTAAATATGTAAAAATGAATTTATAAACAAATTTATAAACATAATATATAATTATATATATATATTTATCTATACTAGTTAAGTAGGGAACTTTGCTGGGAATGCAGAAACTTAATGTGACAAAAAGGGGTACTGACATCCAGTGAGAGGGATTTGATGGGAAATCAGCCAGGCTTTCCTCGCCTATCAGAATCTCTCTTGGGAGTAGATGTGGGAATTGAATCTAATATATATATTTTTTTACAGTGGTATGAAAGCCCATAATCTTGAATTAAATGCTGTATCCCACGACAGTTCCATTCATAACACCTGAAATAAAAAATAAAAAAAAAAACAACAACAACAACAAAAAAAAAACACCTGGACTACCTCTAAGAGAATCAGGTCAATACACATGGAGATATTTACCTTCATTTAAATAAATTCATTCAATGACAAAGCTTCAGGGACTCTCTAAGGGCTTAAAGAAGTGAGGTATGATGGGAAAATCCTAGACTGAGAAATAAACTGCAAGCCTAGTCCCAACTTTGCTCAGTAGCTGTGTGATCTTGAAAAAGTCACTCAGCTTCTCTGTATCTTGGTTTTCTCATCTGTAAAAATGGCAGTGGGGTCAGTCTTTTTCAACTCCTCTCCAGTCCCAGGTAACCAGAGTTTTCACTGCCCTTAGACACCCTTTCTGTTTGTCAAGAGATACTACTTTGGGGATCTGCTGAGTAAATGAGAGGAATTGTAACCTGCCCCTGGGAACAGCAGAATGTTCTGTCATCTTGGGTCTTGGTTCATATCACATGCACTGAGCCAAGGGCAGAGATAAATAAAACTGAATGTTGAGAGCGTCGCCAGGTGGCTGTCAACTGTGTGTCTTGGTCAGATACACTAGGATAGAGTGCAAAACATCAGAATGACAACTGAAAGCAAAAGCATTAGTTGTGTTGGCCACTCACAGCTGACAGTCTAAAAGCCTCTCAAGCCTGATGCAAAATACATCTGTGTTTCATTCAGTCCGCTTTACGTCGAGAATGGCTTCCTCCCCCTACTTGTCATTCTTGCAGTAAAGGCAATCATATGACACAGTGGCAGGCAGGGAGAGAAGTGACAAAGGACAGGAAAATGGAAGGATCTGAGGCAGACCCCCGTCTTACCTCCTCCGCAAGACTCAGAGCACTTGGTGAAGCCCTCGTACTCCCAGTCGTAGAGCTCGTCAAAATCCTGAAGGCCACCCAAGAGGCCATCTGTCTCTTCGGGGTTAAACTCAGGCACCTCTCCGTGGCATGGTCCTGCATAACAGGGGCGCTGGGACGCTGGTCTGGGCCCTTCACATTCGTCCACTGGCAGGTCGGCCACGGACTGAGAGAAAGACAGGAGCACCTGGCACCTGACTATTCGCACCTGGGTCCCCATGCCACAGGTGACCGTGCAGGCCGACCAGGCCTCTGGGATGAACCTGCAGTCCGAAAGCAAACAAGAGGACAGCATGAGAAGCCCCAAGTATGAGGCCTTGGGCACCGTGGACAGCCACATCCCACCTGCCACCTGGGCCCAGGGCCGTCCCAGGATGTGCGCTGGGCTCTGCCACCCTGTTCTGTGATGGGCGCTTTAGTGTAGCTCATGAGCTCGCTGACCCCTGTTTCTGGATTGGTTTCTTCTTGAGGGTCATGTGAGCTCCCAGCTGGAAGACATTCCAGCTCCAGACCACCTGCTTTCTCTCTGCTTTTGCCCCCACGGTGGTAGCTCTTCAGAGCAGGGGACTGATTTCTTCTCTCTCCATCTAAATCCCAGCACTTGTGCCTTCTTGCAAGATGCTGGCTATTCTTACAGCAGACTAATACTGATACTAAAAATCATAACAAAATAAGCCCTTAGAGATATTTAAGGAAGTATTTTTTTTTTTTTAGTCTGGATTTCAGATTCTGTAACTTTCTTTGCTTTTCTGCTCAAAGTGCTTCCCAAGATTTGTTTATATATAGAAAGAGATTTTTTTTTTTTTGTAAGTTTCCAAGAATGGAGCAAAGCCTTGTTCCTCAAGCATTCTTTGAATTAGTCTGGATGGCAATTCTTTTTATATCAGAGAGAAAAGCCATGCTACAAATTTAAATCCACAAGCATGTCACAGTAAATGAGGGGTTCTGCATTCATACAAGTTTGTTCAACAGCCACATTGGTGAGAATTTGGTTTCTCTCTGAGTTTCTTTAAAATGTAGGACAATATCCAAATTCCAAAAAAAAAGGAGTCTTTTTTCTTCCTACTAAACAATGGTGGCCATAACTATAATGACCTTGAGAGGTGAATAGGGAAAAAAGCCCAGAGGCAACCACTAACATTTTCAAAAAATAAATATAATAATCTAGAGAAAGGATTCTGGACTAAAAAAAAAAAAAAATTTGATTTTTCCATGATCCTACTGCTTTTTCATGGGGAATCATGCTGAGGAGGCATGCAAACCTGGCTCTTTAACCTTGACTTTGGCAGAAAAGGAAAGGACTGATAAGAAGTTTATAGCATTAAATCCAAGCAAGTGCAAATGGTTCTTATCTAGTTTAGGGAAACTGAAATTCTAACAGGAAACTAATCCAAGTTTCAAACTTTGTGAAGCACAACAAAGCTGTGGCCTGGGCCTGAGCCTGGGCTGTGTGTGGAGCTCGGGGACAGGCGCACAGAGCTAGGCCCTCGATATCTGAGGCATGGAAAGAGGCCCTTCAAGAAGGGTCTGCTGCTCAAGGGCTCTGAAGAGCCATTCCCTAGGAGAGGACGAAGGTCACATATAACCTTGTTAGGAAAGCAGGCAGGGGAAGAAGGGCCACCCAGAATTATTCCCGAGATATTCTCATCACGATGTGACCTCCCTCTTTCATTTTTGAATTCCTGACTCCATCTTCTGGCACCTAGAAAATGTGGAGGGAAAAAGTATCCTAAAAGATTAAATTCTTTTCTCTTTCAGTAATGCTACCTGTAGCATTTTTTTTTTTAATATAAAACCAAGATCTGCAATCAAGATTATGTTAACCCTCTTATTACCCAGTCACATATATATCTGCCTGGGTCCTAGAACAAGAATCAAAACAAAATACTGAATTTTACAACCTGGGTATGAACAGAAAGGGAAACATGTACAAAACTATTCTGCATATAAGAGAAACCCAAAAGCAAATGACAAGTTGGCCAACTTTGACAGCAGTGATGAGTAATGCTTCTCTAATAATAGGGTGCTGAACTTTTTTCTCAAATAGAAAAGACGACAAGATCTTAAAAAGAACAACACCCTCTTAGCTTTTTCTGTACAGTAAGGATAACTGTTGTCTGCTTTAATAGCCCTCTTCAGTGACCATTACAAGAGAACAGGGACCAAATAGATTTCAGGACATATTTTAGACTATTTTAGACTTTGTGGGCCGTGTTTGTGGACCTCGTTGTGATACTCAGCTCTGTGAAAACAGCCATAGGCTGTTTCCAAAATGTACATAAAATGGGTGTGGCTGTGCACCAATAAAACTTTTACAAAAAAAAAACTTATAAAAACTGGAGTGGGGGGGGGTTGGAAGGGTGGTGGAAGGGTCTGAATATGGCCTAAGGGCTGCAGTTTTCCAACTCCTGTTACAAAACCTTTAGTGGAGATATCAAACACACTGAAAGTCATAAATGATCTCCAAATTTATTTTAGGTCTCTGTTTCCATTTTCCTCCACATATATAAGTTTATAAGAATGATAATCAGCTAAATTGATGTGTTTATGTTTTATCTTCTGGATAAAAAGTGAGTCCCAAATGAAATCTAGAATATAAAGGATGCTCAAAGGAAACCCTCAACTCTCTTTGCCTATAACATGAATTGTTTGCATTTGTCTCTATCCAGGACCAGGATACACCAAAGGCAGAGTAGAAAGGGCGGGCTACCAAAGCCCATAAACTCCTTGCAATGATTGAGACTTGTTTATTTTAAAGCAGTGTCTAAGAGAAAAGAAAAGAAATGTGTGTGTGTGTGCGTGTGTGTGTGTGTGTGTGTGTGTGTGCGTGTACATGTGCACGTGTTTTTGACTATCTGGATACTTAAGGTTAATCTACTTTCTGTCTCCCAAGTGAGAATCTTATCAAGTGTCAAATAACCTTACTGGCTTATCTCCCAGCCCACTATCCTTAGGTCTTCATCAAGTTCACACCAATTAAGAACAATTTGGTCTTGAAGTGGTGCTCTCTTTTGGCAGTCACTTTAATTTCTCTGGTGCATACATTGGATGATATATTATTCTCTCTCAATGAAGGCAGGAGATTATATTTCAAAAGGAAAATATCAAATAGTGCAAATGGCCAAATGAATAATAACTGTTTTTCATATGAAACTTTCTCCCACCTCCCTAGATCTCCCAGCTCTGTATTTACTATCTTAAGCTTTCTGGCCACAAGTGGGAGGAAGCAAGGTCAGGGAGAGGGCAATCAAATGAGCCAGGAGGTTTAACTGTAATGTTTAGAAGACTCATCTTGAGTAGTTCTTGCTGAGTTAAAATCTTTAAAGTGGAAACTTTAAAATGGAGTCAATATGTGTTTTTAAAAATCAACATGTTCATAATTTTGGAGTACAAATGGACAAAGTATTCTTGGAGTTTAATTTGGGTAATTTAAAAATTCTTTGGCTTAGCAGTACTATTGCAGGAAGAATGAAGAATGGCTTGGATAAGTGAGTTCTTAAAAAGATGGGCTTGAGCTTCAGAAATGATATGATTTCTGCGTTTAGTTTTCCCATCTCCAGGATAAAACAAACAAACAAGCAAAACCCTGGTAAATAAGTAATTTATATTTCTGTCTGGTCTTCTGTTTGTAAGCTTCACTATTCATTTCACTAACAAAATGCTTGTCCTTTAATTAGAGGTATTACCACATCCCTATTAGGAAATAGAAAACAGGGATAATCAAATTCACTTGTAAAATCCCCAAGTGGTTTAATTTATTAGTGGCTCTGACGGAGTCTGAGTATGGACTGAAATAATAAAAACAATCATTGCATTAATATGATGCTTAAGAGAAACAATTCAGTCTTGATTGGTTTCATGTCACTGTAGAAACTTGCCAGACTTAGCTCTAGTTTTATACGCACATGGTCTGATATTTAACTTTTCCTTTTCTTCTCTTCCTTGCCTTTCTCCTCCTTTCATATGCATACATGTTTGTTTTAAAAAATCATTGGGATTATTCAAAATAAGAGTGTGTTAGTTTGATACTGTTACCAGCCTCACCTCATTCTTGAGTCTCAAAATGCAAATTGAAACTTGCAGGAAATCACTTTAGAAAGACAATGTTGGTTTATCTTTCAATCTTACAACATTTGAGTTATAAATTGACAGGGGTTTTGGATTTCTTTTTCCTCTTTAGGTGATTTTAGGGTGAAGGGAGAGGAGAGAATGAACTGAATAGGAAAAAAATTACAAAAACTTTAAACGGACTCTCCCCCAAAATAAAACGGACCCAAATGATTACTGGGTATTCTGTTCAGTGTATCCTTCCTACTTATTGTAAAATTTAAAAATCTTTCATTGACTGTGGTTATTTTCACACCCTGTAAATGCAGAAAATGATTTTTGCCCATAGAAATGCAGATTAATTGTGTCTAGTGCAATGCAATTGACTGTCCTGTAGATATACCTATTTTGCCTCCATTTGTAAATTCATTTCTGTATTCTTATTTGGCTAAAACATGTGTGGTTCTTTTAAATTTCCTTTGAATTAGTTGTAACTTTAATTAATGAGGTAAATACAATCTTTGACAAATGTTCATTTTATATTCACATGGGAATCATGGTTATTCCTTTTCTAAAATGTTCTCATTTGATTAGTGGTCACAGATCTGGAAAATAATACACTAGAAGAATAAAATACTGTATAAGTAATTCTATATCAAATTAACCAGAAAGTATTTTACACAAACACGTATTTTGGGGACAAAAAAATCATTATACATCGTTGTTAAAAATGGTAACTCATATTATCTCCTCTTATTTATTCTGTCCTTTTTTTTTTTTTCAATTTTGCAGAGTTGGGTCTTATCCTGATTCTGGAAAATCTTTGAGATGGTAAAATCTTTCATAAAAGGGGCAGTTACCTAAACCCAGCTGGGCATTTGGGCATCTGAACTAAAGAGGCTTTTGGATCTATGAAAAAAAAAATTACTTCTGGGTGGGAAAGGAACTTGAAAGAGGAAAGGGAAACACATTCTGTCAACTACTTGTTTATTCAATGTCTCTCAATGAAATTAAAAGGGAAGATTTTAAGAAGTCCTCCAAACTAGTAAACAAAAAACCTTTGTAATGCTACAAAGGGAAGGCAACCTGTTAACTGAGTCACTTCAGGAATTTTAAAATTACTTATAAAATCCAGCACACTGAGACAAACATAAAACTATTATTGAAAAATATCTTGAAAGCATAAATGTTTTGAGAGAATACTTACCCCAAATATGCCTCTACATTCATTTAGAACCACACCTAAATCAGTCCAAATAAAGGAGACTCTAACTTATTGTGAAAGTTCTTTAGTCAAGGATACTTGATCTGCATGTGGAATGATGAAAATATTTCTCAACTGCTGTTGTTACCTGACAACTCTCTGGAACTGCAAATAATTCATGCTGGTTATGCAACACATATTGAAGTCTCCCAACAAAATTTCACAAAGGTGTCCAGGACACCACTCTACACAACATCCAAGAGTGACACTTTTTGTCATGGGTCTCTCCCATCCTTAAGTGTCATGCTTGAGCTGTGAGGGTCTTCAACACTGCAAAGTGCCTGGTTATATGCCCAAGAACAGAATGGTTCTATAAGTTAAGATGACAAACCAAATGACAATTTTGGCACAGTCACCAACACAACTATTTGAAAAAAAAAAAAAATTCAGTGACTGCCTCATCTGGTACTGCTCACCAGTGAGGTGAAGGAAGCCTCAATTCTATAACCCTCTAAGGCAGTACTGGGAGGGCTATATTTAGTGGCATTTTCCAAGTAACTGATTTCATTTTCTCATGATAATAATGCCCTTTTGGATTCTTGGAGAAACAGCTTGCCTCTGTAAGAATGCCTTGGTGGCTTTCTTGCAGAAATGCTTAGGGCTAGAAGTTGGGGAAGAAAGACAGACTGCCTTAAAGGGCATATTTTTCTTTCAAAGAGACTTTGTATTAGAAAGAAATTCTGCTGGAGAGCAGAGTTCTCTCCAAGTTCCGATGAGTCAGAAATGACTGGGCTCTTTCAACGGTAGGACCCTGTATATTTGAGTATTCTGTTAAACTCATGGTGTGGGTCTGATCTAGCTTCTTCTGATAAGGTTCTAGACAAGATCTTAGAAGGAATCTTACTAAAGAAGGGACACTACTGACCATCAGGAGGTTGCACTTGTTTAACAGTAAGAGAAAAACCATCAGAAAGACAGATAATAGTGTTTGGCATCACATTGTCTTCTATTTCTGACATATCTGGTCCTCACTTATCTTGTTTTCAGTACATCCAACCCACCTCATTGTGCCTTTTTTCTTGAGTCACTTTCTCTTCTCAAGACTTTCCTGGTTCTTGTTTTTCTTTTCTGGCCACTTCCTTCTTAGGCTTCTTTTCTAGATCCTTCTCCTCTCCTCAAACTTTAAATATTGCAGTGCCTGAGGACTCATCAATGATTCTTGGTTTCAAATACTACCAAGGTGCAGGCAACTTCTGAGTATGTATTGTCTGGTCTAGATTCTTTGTCTGAGCTTCTCATGGAAACTTTTTTAAAAATTACATTTTGCATGTTGCACTTTGAAAGGAATAAATATTAATTTAATATAATTAATCTAGTCATCAAAAATTATATAGTGCCTCTTATGTGCCAGCCTCAATTCCATGTGCTTTATAAATAAAAATGGTTAAATCCTAATAAGAACCTGATGAAATAAGAACTATTATTATCTCCATTTAATATATAGCTGACAGAGAAACTGAGGTATTAGCCACATACCTAATAATGTTTCACCTTCGTAAGCACTACACATCGACATCTCTCCTGATTGACATGCTCACTTGGATATTTCAAAAGTATTTCCAACTTAAAATGTCCAAAATGGAACTCTTGATTCCCCTCCTCAGCATCTACTCCTTTTCCAGTCTTATCCTTCACAGCAGTGATGCAACCAGGCATCTAATTGCTCACATGAAAAATGAGGAGTTATTCTTTACCCTCACATCCCCTGATTCCTCACATTCAAATGATTCTCAAATTCTATTAATTCCCCCTCAAAAATATACCTGCAATTCATTTACTCCTCTCCATCTCCACTACTACCACCTAGATATAAAAACAACTATAGTAACAGCCCAAAAGTTCTCTGCTGTGTTTTAAGCATTTTTACATACTAACTCATTATAACAATGTTAGGGGATGGGTACAATCAGAAACACTGTGAAACAAGATTACTGGCTTCCTGTTAATGGACTACCCAGCTTTCCCAATCTATCAAAGTCTATGGAATGTTGAGTCTTTGTCTGGTCTACTTTGCAGCTCCATAGAGATGACAGTTTTCTTGCAGAGGGCTGATGATGACGTAAATGTTTCTTATTCCTAATGATGGATTTTTTTTTTCTATTCATGCCAATGCAAAAGATTTTGTCTGGTAGAAAATAGAAACATTTCTAAATCCAATTAACATTAGAACTGGTTTTAACATCTTACTGGTTCCTTCCCAATTCATGAGCTAAATAAAAATTTTGACACGTGCTCATTTTATATTTATAAATTGTGATTTTACCTTTTTGAAAATTATATTTTAACAACAATCTTTTCATTCCAATTTCTAGATGATAAAATTGAGACCCAGTTATTTCCAAGGTCATCCTGCTAAATAAATGGCAGAGTCAAGATTCAAACCATGGCCAGTTACTGTGGAATCCATGCTTTCATCACCTCACTGTCCTGGCTCTCAGGCTGCCGTGGAAGCCAGATCACTAATGCTAAATCGGCTCTCTCCTGGACTACCACAACAGCCATGGATCTCTCTTCTTTGTCTGTTAGCCCTTACTGAGTCAATCTTCAAGTTGTAGCCAGGGGCCTCTTACCATGGAAAGCTTTTAATTGTTCCTCCTCTACTCAGACAAAACAAAAACAAAAACAAACAAACAAACCCAAGCTTTTTTGCCAAGGTTACATTATGCCCTTATCCATCTTGATATCCTATCCTTGATATTCCTCCCAGTCATTAGCTTCCAGATACCCTAGTCATCCTTCACTTGTATAAAGATGCGTAATTCTCTATTGACTCAAAGTTTTGGCATGTGTGGGTCAGCCTCCCTGGATGACTCTCCTCCCTCCTCTCAGCTTGGAATAAGCTTTGCTCATCCTACAGGTCTCAGTTGACATGTTGCTTCTCAGAGAAGACTTCCTTGACCGCAAGACCCATGGGGGAAGCCTAACCCTGTTAGGTTATCTTAGAACACCTCTTCATTTTCTCACAACGGAGATGGGTCTTTGATAATCCTATGTGAATCTTTATGGAATAACTATCTCCTTTACTAGAACTAATCTCTATAAGAGGTAGGTTTCACATAATATATGCTCAATAAATACATTTTTTCCAACAAATGAATGAATGGATAAATAGGAGGGTAAGAGTTGATGTTATGAGTGACTTGATACTGTGCTTATTCTTGGCCCCCAAATTTGAAGCCAAGCTAGAGAAAGAGGCAGTAGGCTAAAACCTCAAAGAAACTAAATCATAGTTTTCAATTCTAGGCATTGGCATGGAAAATCCAAAGCCTTTTTCCTACTTTAGAAGTTTCTTATTATCTTTCAAAAAGTGATTGTGACCAAATTTAGTAGCTATAGTGGGTTATGTATTTATATTTATTTCTTTTTTTAAAAAAATTTTTGGACACCCTGCAATATATGGAGTTCCCAGGCCAGGGATCAGATTCAATCTGTGGTTATGATCTAAGCTGCAGCTGCAGCAATGCTGGATCCTTAACCCTCTGTGCCAGGCAGGGGATCAAGCCTGTGTCCCAGTGTTCCCAAGACTCCACTGATCCCATTGTGCCACAGCAGGGAACTTATTTATTTATTTATTTATTTATTTATTTATTTATTTATTTGTGTGTGTGTGTTTTCAGGGCTGTACCTATGGCATATGGAGGTTCCCAGGCTAGGGGTCAAATCAGAGCCAGCCACAGCCACAGGCATGCCAGATCCAAGCCATGTCTGTGACCTACACCATAGCTCATGGCAACACCAGACACTTAAACCACTGAGTAAGGCCAGGGATTGAACCTATGTCCTCATGGATGCTAGTCAGATTTGGGAACTCCTTATTTATATTTCTTATTGCTTCCCTTGGGCAGTATATGCTAGTTTCAAATTAGTCTTGATGGGATTTGGGTTATCATGTAGCTTGAGGTGAGTTTAAATTGTGTCTATGTTCTTTAGTTAAATCTCAATAAAAATGTTGTTTTATAGAATAAAAGGATTTGGGGGCAATTTTGAGCAAGAGGCTGACTTCAGTAATTTATCCATGATTCTGGTTGAATACTGCCTTATTATATAACCAGCCACCCAAAAGTGAAGATTTTGCAGCATTTTGGAATTGTTCTTAGGTTAGAGGAGCCTAGAAAGAGCTCCTATTTTTCTATCTCTTTAAAATTCAATATACACAGAGATTTGGGGAAAAGAGAAGACAGACCACTAACTGTATGTAGCAAATACAGATGGAGACAAATTACTGCCTTCACAAATAAAAAGTGAGGCTATGACATTTGCTTCAGACCCATCTTTCTCTCCATTGCTTTTCTGAGCTATGCAATTTAAAAGTTTGGTTTTCCTTGAGGTTTTCTGATTATTTAAAAAGCCATGTCACAGAGACTAAAATGGTATTATAGCTTACAATGCTATCAGTGCATTTGAAGTTCTCAGCTTAATAAGAGAATGTAGATTTTAATGCATAGTATTTTTCCTGACTTTGATAAAAATAAAAAATACTGTAAACTCAGAATACTTTTCATGAACCATTTCTTCTTCACATGGAGTAGAATTAGTTTATCTTGCAATTTTGTAAAGGTTCCTTTCCCTTAGTTCAACAAGTTTGGCAGAACTTTCCAATGAAAAGTTCAGTTCATTAAAAATGACCTTAATGGACTTAACATAGATTGGTGGTGACAGGGTCCATACTTTTTGGCACACAAGGATCCCATTAATTTGTCTTTGCCACTCTCTAGGGCTCAGCTGAGCAATAGTTCAGATTTAGCTCTGAAAGTAGCTACAGAATGAGCATTAAGTGGAGACAGTAGGAGGGGCTGACAAATTTAGAACTTCTTGGTTAGCAATAAAGGCTTTTCTAACAGCTACATAAAAATGGCTCTGTTTGCTCCCTTGAATTCGTTATTGATTTTTTTGTCTTGGTGCATGCTGGGAGCAAACTAGCGGGATCAACTGAACTGTATGCAACACAGTGTGGAGAGAGGATGCTTTTCCATCTAAGCATTTTCTAAACTTTCCTTGTTTACTTTTTGCAATTGGTTATATAGATTTCTTTTTGTTCAGATAAAGGTACCTAACTCTTGTCCCTTAGTATGAATTCTTGGCTAAATGAGAAGTGGGATGCTTATAAGTGAGTCTTCAAACAGTCTCAGAAGTAAGTAGAGAAGAGAGCAGGGAGGTGGTTTAATCGGGGAACCACTTGAATTTGGGGTTAATTGTGGTTACTTGTGGTTCTCTTATAGGCCATATGACGCAACAAGTATGAGGCAGAGATAACACCTGTCTCAATTTCTCCACTTGTAACCAATTGATTTTTAAACATTTTTACTTGCTTAAATGTTCTCTAGGAAGATGAATGATGCTGGAAAAGGCCCAATCATAACCGCAGTTAACACCTAAACAGAGTTTCCTGCAGACCAGGTATGTACACATTACTTAACCCTCTCAATAGCCTTATGTTGTAGATACCATTTATGTTCATTTCCCAAAGGAGGAAATTAAGGCCTACTGGGGTTAGATGACTTACACAGGGGCCCCTGTTACTACTGGGGGATCCGTGATTCATACCCAGGAGGTCTGTCTCCGGAGCCCACCCTTTTCACCACTATACACACTGCCATTCTGCATGCAGCTGTGATCGATAAAGTGCTTTTTACTCTGATTCCAGCAGGACTATTTTCTTGTTTGAACACAGAGACTCACAAACCCACCCCCCTTGCCAACTCCATAGTTGGCAGCATGATCTATCTGAAAAAAATTTTCAAATTTTATGAAATTATCTGGGGTTTCTATAGAAAAATAACCTATTTTCAACATCCAGGTAAGAATCAGTGAGGTACGTCTACTGACAAAGAATAAATTGGATCATTTCTCTGTAAAAAGATCCAATAATCTTTCCTCTAGTGCTAGTTTTGGAGTCAGAATCAGATACACATAAATTCTATCATAATCTGCCAAACATTAGTTCACATTTACATTCCCCATCCCCCAAGCTTTTCAGTGACTATTACATTCTTCTTTCATTTATTTCTCATATTTGTGCGTTATTACCATGTACTAGCTGAACTATGCTGATACTGTAGCTCAAAGGAATATATGGTAGAGGAGAGCATTTGGGAATTCAATAAATAATTTTCCTATACTCCTTGTGAAATAAGTAACACTATCATGCTGTGCATACCTAATATCAAATGGCCCTTCTTACAAATAACTAGCTCGTTTGTTCAATCAGTGGATGACTGGCCAGTGCTCAACACTTTGATCACAATCTCACAGTTCCTGTGGTAAGAATGCACTCAAGGTTTCTTGAGGGCAAGGACTATTGGGTTTATTTTTATAGTATCTGCACTTGGCACAAAGTCTGGCAGAGTGAGAGCAGATGACTTATGAGTGAATTTAGCTTCTTTCATTAGGGGGTGTGAACAATTAGCAGATCTAGGGACTCTCTAAAATTACCTCAAATACATAATCAGCCAGAGAATTTACACTAAGCATTCTGCTACTGCAGAGGATGTAAGGGATGAGAATGATCTGAGGGGAGGGGGAGACCAGAGATGAAGGAGTTAGAGAGAGATCATAATTGTTGTGGGGATAAGGGCTCATTCAGTTTGGCCAGGATGAGGCTTTAGCTCTGCCACGTGCCAATTCTCTCCCTCTCTCTCTCTCTTTTTTTTTTTTTTTGCTTTTTGAGGGCTGCATATGCAGCATATAGAGGTTCCTAAGCTAAGGGTCAAATTGGGGCTATAGCTGCCAGCCTACACCACGGCCACAGCAACACAGGATCCGAGCTGCATCTGTGACCTACATCATGGGTCACGGCAATGCTGGATCCTTAATCCACTGAGCAAGGCCAGGGATCAAACCCACTTCCTCATGACTAGTCAGGTTTGTTACCCCTGAGCCACAATGGGAACTCCCTTGTGCAGTTCTCAAAATTAAACACTTTTTGTGTTTTTTATCCTTTATTTTTAAAATTTTTACATTTTGATGTATTGATTCATTTAAAAAATTTTTTTTTGGCTGCCCCACGTCAAATGGAATTCCCCGGGCAGGGATCTAATCCCAGCTGCAGCTGCAACCTATGCTATGGTTATGGCAATGCTGGATCTTTAATCCACTGCACCAGATCAGGGATTGAACCTGTGTCCTTGCTGCTGCAGAGACACTGTCGAGCCCATTGCGCCACAGAGGGAACTCCTTTTTATTATTTAATTCAAATGCCAATCATGTTCTGCTTGAACATATTTTCTGTTGGTTTAATTATCTGAAAATAGTTTTTCAATTTCTCAATCTTAGATGAGATGACTCAATTCTTAAGAGACATATCTGTTTACATATATATGATATTTCTTTTATTTTCTGTGGCCTGAGATTCACAAAGAATATGTAACTGAGGCAACTTGTACTGAGGATATGAACAGCAAATCTATCTGGATCCATTACTGATGTTTGATTCCCTAAATATTCTTTTGGAGAAAACATAAAAACACATCACACAATTAGCATTTCTAACCACTTTTTAAAAAGTATAAATTCACATTCTTAACCACTGAGTTAAACCATCTACATTCTCAGACAAGTTAGTGGATATAAATATGGACTACTGTAAACATATGCTTATATATTACATATTTAAATACTATTTTCAACCAGGTAAACAAGCCATTTAAAATGACTAAAGGATCACCACAGCGACTCTTATTGGCTTTGCTTTCTGTATCTAATTCCTTGTGGGTTCTGCTCACAGAGATGCATGAGAGGAATTTCCCTTTGCCTCTTCTTGAATCAGCCCCATCACTAAGCTGGTGCCATCTGGCATCCAGATATTACCGCTGCCTTCTGCCTGCTTGCTTTCCTTGTACTTTCTTTTTTAAATGGCTCACACCAAGGTTATTTATGGCAATACGTATAAAGCTTGGGTATTATGTTGCAAGCCCAACATGTTTTCCTAACCATGCACTAAAGTTATTCACTTAAAATCTAATAAGATAACTCAAGATTTAAGTGCAAGATCAAAGCACATAGGACCACCCAATCCTACTTTTGAAAGAACAGCACTGTACAAGGTCTCCACCTGGTTTGATGGAGGGATGGCAGTGTTAGTCAAGTGGTCTCCCATCACTTGTTCCAAGCCATCCAAGCAGAACTCCAGGTGACTGAAATCAATCTGGGGGGACCTGGCTTCCCAAGATATTCAATTAGTCCTACCTTCCTCTTCATGGGACGATGTCATTCAAGGAACAGAAGGTCTGGAAAGAGAAAGGTGGGGCATCTAGAGCCCACAGCCCACCTTTTTCTTATGCCTGCCTCCCTCAATAGATTAAACCTGCCTAGGGCATTGGGTGACTTAGAGGCTTGAAGGAATTATGGAAATGAATAATTTCCTTCCTATTCTAAGTCAGATTAAGCTTTTTTAAGAAAGTTGACTGATTTGCTTCCTGTCCAGCAGCAGTATAAAGTTGTCTTTCCATGTTCTAGTTTTATTTTTGCTCCAGAAACTAAGCTGTCAAACTGCCCATGATATACACTTGGCTTGAGGTAGTCATGGTAGTTATACAAATATCCCAACAAAGACTGAAAGGAAAAGTCTACAAGTAGGAGACAGGAAATCGTCAGTGATTTCTTTAGCTTCTCTCTGATTAAGGAATATAATTGTATGGCCACACTGTGGTTTTGATCCCACACTCAACAAAAGTAAAACTTCGAGGGTTTAAAAATTACCTAGAAAGCTATTCTCATATATTTGTTAGTGGAAGCAACCAACTGGCATTTCAATGGTGTGTCATAAACCTAACATGGAGTTCCTGTGTGGCTCAATGGGTTAAGAACCTGACATATCATCCATGAGGATGCAGATTTGATCACTGGCCTCACTCTGTGGGTTAAGGATCCAGCATTGTCACAAGCTGCAGTATAGGCTGCAGATGCAGCTCAGATCTGGTGTTGCTGTGGCTGTGGTGTAGGCCCCAGTTGCAGCTCTGATTTGACCCCTAGCCTGGGGACTTGCATATACCACAGGTATGGCCGTAAAACAAAACAAAACAAAAACAAACAAACAAAAACCCTCACAATGCTCTCATCAGCTGGAGGTAACTTCAGAGAGACACAGCTTAAATAACAGCAGAAGAAAAGTGTCTGTCACTTCTCATCGCCCCCTTTCTAGTGCTGGGATGGCACCACTATTACCATCAGGGAAAGGCAGCTCTCTAGAATCTTTTGTAGACATCTATCTCAAACCAAAACTCTTTCTGTGTTACTTGGATAGCAGGGATTTCTCAGCTGATATCCTCAGAAGCAAGTTAACTACATTGTGTTTACGTATAATATTGTTTGTGCTTCACTGACTAAAGTCGTTCATCCTTTAGTCTTAGTTTGGGGCTGGTCCTTGTTCACATTGTCCTGTTCAAGCAAGAGAGACAAAAATATGTTGCTTAATGGTCTTGACGCTGATTGTCAGGAAAACCTGATAAAAATATACGTTTGGATTAAGGCAAATTATGGCCACCAGTTAAAAGTCAGTTTATTTTGTTTCATTTTATTTTATTTTTTCCTTTTTCTTTTTGTGGCCAAACCTGTGGCTTATGGAAGTTCCCAGGCTAGGGGTTTAACTGGAGCCTATCCACAGCCACAGCAATGTGGGATCGGAGCTGCATCTGAGACCTAAGCCACAGCTCAGTGCATCACTGGATCCTTAACCCACTGAGTGAGGCCAGGGAACGAACCTGTACCCTCAGGGACACTGTACAGTGGGAACTCTGAAAAGCCAGTTTTGAGAGTAGAACTCTCACAGTGGGTTAGGAAGTCATTTTCTGCACATCAGAAAAATATACTCCTCACAAATATTCTACCTTTGTATCATATGAATCAAATACATATATAGTCTGTTGTGAGCAAAAAAAAAAAAAAACAATGTCTAAAAGCATTTGAAATGAAGCTGCAGCTTCGTAAGATGAATCTTACCATATTAAGTACATTACCATCGTGTGACCTATGACTGATACTTATTTCAGCTATTCTATGAAACTGATAGCTGTGTTTCTATCTTCTGCATGGCATTTAGTTTAGAGGAACAATAATGCTAGTATGTAATGTACTCCCTGTTCTATAAAGTTTTAGTTATTTCTTGGCAGTCCAGTTTTCAGACTTTTACTCTAGTTTTCTTCTAAACATGTCTTGAAATAGTTGCTTTGCAACATATTTTTGGCTAGAGTGCTAACTAATTAATTTTTTTTTTCATTATGAGGTTACCTAAATATCTAACATTCAATAATGGTACCTCTATCTACTAAAGACTTTAAGCTTTTGATTTTCCCATAGTATTTAATGAAACAGCTGGTGATAATATTTTTATTTAACATAAGAGGGAACAAATGATATTTGCTGCCTTATTACAGAATGCTCCATGTTAGCTGTAGCCAAGGCAAGAGATAATAGTTCTGGACCACTGTTAACTGCTTCTCTTCTTTGTATTAGTTCAGAAGTGACACCCAAAGCTTCTAAACATTACTATTTAATTTAAGCAATGTGAGTTTCCTCAATTGGGGGAAGGAAAGACTTGCTGATAGTATATCATTTTTTCATTATACTATGGAGAGTAATTACAGGTTGCTCCATACATTTAGAAACTAGTCTACGTGGTTTAAAAGGGAAAGAATTAAGACCATGCAAAATTATGTTTTTAAAATTCAAAATCAATAAAAAAATAATGTAACACATAGGACCTTTCCTAGGTTCAGCACATTAAACGTTTAAAGTGTATTAAAATGTGGAAACCATATACCTTTCATTACATTATTCTATAGCTGTCATTTATTTCATTTTGGTATAAAAGTAATTATTGTTCTGAGCCTAACAGTATATATTTCCTTTGCCCAACACTAGTACTCCAATTACAATCAATTCAGATTAATCACACCAAGATGGCAATTCCATTACACCAAGAGAAAAATTTCATAATCTAATATATGGCTACGGTTTCAATGTTGAAACTACTTTAGGGATTTTGTTAAGATTAAAGTTAAGCATAGCGTATCATAATTAGAACTTCAGTGGAAAACACTCATTACAAAATATGGTTGACCATGGTCTATATAATGCTTCTGCAGAAGCATTAAACTCTCACTGGAGAGATATATAATAATGGGAAAGATGTTTAATTATTGGTATAAGAGGTTTCAATTTCAACTTTTTTATTTAACCTCATTCATAATTCAATATTAAACAGAATTTTGCTTTAGCCAAAGTGACAAGATATAATGTGCAAGAGAGCAGAGTTTATTTAGGTTAAAAAAAAATACCTATCTGGCTTTAAATGTATTCAAACTAAAAATACATATAAGGAGTAATTAGCTCCAATTACATGGCATCTTTCTGTGTCTTAAACAGGACTTTAGTGGATTAAAGAGTTAATGCCCCTCTAAAATGAACTGCTTCCTTCTTCTCCAGTAGCAAGAAGCCTGTCAAGCCAGGTACTGGCAGGAGAGAAACAAAAAATTTGAAGTCTTTATACATTCACATAAAAGTTGTACTCTAATCTTTAACCACTGCCTTTCCCCCAAAGTTGTGCAATGGTTAATTGCTTTTGCTTAAAGCATTTTCTCAAAAAAAAAAAAAAAAAAGGAAAGAAAAAGAAAGTTTAAAAAAAATGCTGCAGCAACTTCATAGTACAGAGATAATCTATGTTTTGCTTCTTGTCCTTTTAAGTAAGAAATGCATTATCTTACATATAAACTATTTTTCTGTGAAACCAAGTGACTAAGTGCCATTTCTTTATAAAAGAACTTTAGTCATTGTACCAATCTGTATTTTGGATTTCTTTCTCAATCTGTTGCTATTTCAGGTGCGATGCAAAACATACATGATTTAGATTAAAACAGGGTAACTCAGAGGAGATTCTAGTTTGCTTTAGAATTATCTAGATTACAATGATAATTTCTATTTTCAGTAAAATTTAAACTGAGTTGAATTTGGAAAACATTTCATATCCTGCACACTACACCGTGAGCTCCTGGAGGAAGGTTACCATAACATGTCTTCTGTACCAATGCATAGCACTGAGCCTGTTACTTGTATTAAATAAATGAATCTAGAAAATCATCAATCAGAGAAACTTCTTTGGTCATTGGTGAAATTAATCAACAAAGTGCTTTCCTAAATTCTTAAAATTGATGCCACAGGAGTTCCAGTTGTGGCTCAAGAGTAACGAATCTGACTCGTATCCATGAGAATGCGGGCTCCATCCCTGGCCCAGCTCAGTGCTTTAAGGATCTGGCGTGGCCATGAGCTGTGGTGTAGGTCACAGACACAGCTCAGATCCTGCATTGCTGTGGCTGTGGTGTAGGTGGGCAGCTACAGTGCTGATTCAACCCCTAGCCTGGGAAGTTCCATATGTTGTGGGTGTGGCCCTAAAAACAAACAAACAAAAAAACCAAAAAAAGCCACAGATAGGCCTATCAGTCTATTCTAGTAGAATCAATATAGTTATTGGTCAGTCTGTCTACGTTTTAATCTCTCTTCCTTGTTTCCTCTTCGGAAGCATCTGGAAAATCTGTGCCTATTGTTCTTACAGATTTCATGGCTTTAATCAAACTGAGTAGGTATGAGACTATGATCCAATGGGCAAAGACCTGGTATTCATCTGATGCCAGTCTCAGCAAGAAAGGGAAGAGAAAAGCTCATAAACTTCTGTTGCCCTTAGATATATTCCACTCCCCTTTCATTTTTGTGAGTGGCTATATGGCAAAGCGGGAAGATAAGGAATGTTAAAAGGTTTCCAGGCTTTTACATCAAATCTATGTCACATCATCAGATGCCACCTGGCCCTTCTCACCTTTGGCCTCTTGACAAGAGAAAAAAGAGGTCGGATTTTGGAGAAGAGAGTAGGAACTACACTTTCGTTTTCTTAGTTCACAATTGAAAAACATTTAGAGAGTGATCGTAAGTTTTGAGAAACACTGAAATTGATAAATCTCCAATTTGACAGCCCTGAAGCCCCATTTCACCCTTGAAAGAGGAGTACATTTAGTCAGGCAGACACTGCTTTCTTTAAACCAATCAGCTTCAAAAGCAAAACATCTTGTGGTTGTCAACTTACGAGGGCTCCTCTGACACAGCAGCTCCTTCTTCGAGTTCTTGAGCTTGTTTGTACCATGGCAGCTTGGCCTCTACCGGAAGTTTTTCTGAGAATTAAGTTCATGGACACAAAAGAGAAGAGGTTAGAATCAATTTAGAATTTCAGAGAAATTTTATTTTCTCCTCAGCAGTTCCTGATTTTGTACTACCTAAAAGTTATGATGTTGAGAAGTGAAAATAGAAAGTTTTTAGGTAAATTTCTGCCTGTGATGATAGCTATATGAAGAAAAAAACAGATTTGAAAAATATTTAACAACACTAGTATCTGGTATGTGAGTCTCTTATGCTGAAGAGCAAAGGAGAGTCTTTATTATGAAACTCATAATACTGGGAGCTCAATATGTGTATAAAGATTCATCAAGCTATCTTTTCACTATTACATGTTGAAAAGATAAAGTACTATTTACCTTTTAAAACAAAATACAATGGATGATATTGCGATACTTTCGTAATTCTATTGTTTTCTTTTTACCTTTTGGCTAAGTATGACCTATGCCTTAATGGTAAAAAACAAATAACTATCACTCTGAAATTCAGAAAACATTGCTTTAGATATCTGACTCATTCAGTACCAACCCAAGGCCCAGTGACAATTGGAATATGAGCAACTTAAGGTCTACAACCCTTAATTTGATCTACCTATTTATCTAGCGTTGGTCAGACAGTTTGGACAAGCTTCCTAACTACTTAGAAAAAAAAAAACTGGAGAAGAAAAAGGAAGAGGGAGGTTATAACTGTTCCTATAGAAGTAACCGCCAAGATTCCCATTCTGAAATATTTCTTAGGGTCATTTATAGGAATATTTGCCTTTAGAGTATGAGCCAGTGAAGCTCTATCACCATTTTATAATACATACTTCTAAAGATGAAAGAAATATGTCTACATATGCATATTCCATAGAATTATATGGGACTTTAATGATGTTTAGAAAGCCAGACTCATTACTTGATTGTGAAAATCCAGATTTTATTCTTAACCACAAACTGCTTTCCTTTCTCTGAAGTGGCTTGGTAAAGATGAATGAATAAAGAATCGACTGAAATTAGGGGGATCTCTTCTCATTCTCTGTGAAGCAATTCTTTATGGTCAGAAAAGAAAGTGGGTGAGAAATATAAAACTGGCAAAGCCAAAAGGATCTGCTAACATTTTGAACAAAACAACACGGTTCCGAATATGCATATATCATTTTATAACTAGCCCAACTCTCCCAGATAAATGACTCAGTCAATGGAAGCCATTTACGACAGCTCAAACCATCCTTGTCTTTCAATAACAAAGCATTCAGCTTGGCATTAATAGTAGGCTTGTAATACTTTATTGTCTTTTTGAACCAAACCCTGTCATCTGTACCAGTGGCCACTTCACCCTATATTTGAGCATGCTAATGACCCTCCAGAGCTGAAGATTACATTTGTGGAAAACATTATATGCCAAGCATATCTGTCATTACTCTAGGATATGGGACCAAAAAAATAAAATGCTGCTATTTATGTCAGAGTGTTCTGCCTATGTTTTCCTCTAGGAGTTTTACAGTATCCAGTCTTACATTCAGGCCTTTAATCCATTTTGATTTTATTTATGTATATGGTGTTAGAGAATCTTTTTTTTTTTTTTTGTCTCTCTTTTTAGGGCCATACCTGCGCATATGGATGTTCCCGGGCTAGGGGTCTAAACAGAGCTGTAGCCACCAGCCTATGCCAGGGAAACAGCAATGCAGGATCTGAGCCATATCTGCAACCTACACCACAGCTCATGGCAATGCAGGATCCTTAACCCACTGAGAAAGGCCAGGGATCCAACCTGCATCCTCACGGATGCCAGTCAGGTTCTGAGCCACAACGGGAATCCCAGAGAATCTTTTAATTTCATTTTTTTTTACATGTAGCTTTCCAGTTTTCCCAGCATCATTTATTGAAGAGCCTGTCTTTTCTTTTTCTTTTAAAAAATTATTACAGTTGATTTCCAATGTTCTATGAATTTCTGTTGTATAGCAAAGTGTGACCAATTATATATATACATACATACATATATATATATATATATATATATATATATATATATATATATACAGTCTTTTTCTCACATTATCCTCCATCATGTTCCATCACAATTGGTTGGATACAGTTACCTGTGCTATACAGAAGGATCTCACTGCTTATCTACTCCAAATGCTACAGTTTGGATCTACTAACACCAAACTCCCAGTCCATCCCACTCTCTCTACTCCCCCTTAGCAACCACAAATCTGTTGTCCATGTCCATGAGTTTGTGTCTTTTCTGTAGATAGGTTAATTTGTTCCATATGTTAGATACCAGATGTAAGTGATATCATACGGTAGACTGTTTTTTCTTCATTGTACACTCTTACCACCTTTGTTGTAGATTAATTGACCATAGGTGTGTGGGTTTATTTCTGGCCTTCCTGTTCTGTTCCATTGTCTGTTTTTGTGCTATACCGTACTGTTTTGATTACTGTAGCTTTGTGGTATAGCCTGAAGCCAAGGAGCCTGATTCCTTCAGCCCTGTTCTTCTTTCTCTAGATTGTTTTGGATATTCAGGGTCTTTTGTGTTTCCATATAAATTTAGAAAATTTTTGTTTTAGTTCTGTGAAAAATGCCATTGGTAATTTGATAGGGATTGCATTGTATCTGTAGATTGTCTTGGTTAGTACAGTCATTTAACAATATTGATTCTTCCAATCCAAGAACATGCTATATCTTTCCTTCTGTTTGTGTCATCTTCAATTTCTTTCATTAGCATTTTATAGTTTTCTAGGAATAGGTCTTTTGCCTACTTAGGTAGGTTTATTACTAGGTATTTTATTCTTTTTGATGTGATGGTAAATGAGATTGTTTCCTTAATTTCTCTGATATTTTGTTGTTAGTATAGATAAATGCAAATGATTTCTGTATATTAATTTTGTATCCAAAAACTTTATTGAATTAATTGATAAGCTCTAGTAGTTTTCTGGTAGCATTTTTAGGATTTTCTGTATATAGCATCATGTCATCTGCAAACAGTGATATTTTTATTTCTTCTTTTCCAATTTGGATCCCTTTTATTTCTTTTTCTTCTTTGATTTCTGTGGGTAGGACTTCTAAAACTATGTTGAATAAAAGTGGCAAGAGTGGTCATGCTTGTACTGTTCCTGGTCTTAGAGGAAACACTTTTGGCATTTCATTGTTGAGTATGGTGTTAGCTGTGGGTTTGTCATATAAGGCTTTTATTGGGGTTGAAGTATGTCCCTCTAGCTCATTTTCTGGAGAGTTTTTCTTTTTCTTTTTTTTTGGTCTTTTTAGGGCCAAGCTTGTGGCATATGGAAGTTACCATGCTAGAGGTCGAATTGGAGCTACAGCTGCCAGCCTGCACCACAGCCACAGCAACACAGGATCTGAGCCACATCTGTGACCTACACTACAGCTCACGACAATGCTGGATTCTTAACCCACTGAGGGAGGCAAGGGATTGAACCCTCATCTTCATGGATACTAGTTGCATTCATTATCACTGAGCCACAACAGGAACTCCTGGAGAGTTTTTTTTTTTTTTTTTATAAAGGGATCCTGAGTCTTATCAAAAGCTTTTTCTGCATCTATTGAGATGGTCATATGGTTTTTATTCTTCAATTTGTTAACATCATATATAACAGTGATTGATTTGTGGATATTGAAAAATCTTTGCATCCCTGGAATAATTCCCACTTGACCACAATATACGATTATTTTGACGTACTGTTGGATTCAGTTTGCTAGTACATTTTTGAGGATTTTTCCATCAATGTTCATCAGAGATATTGCCCTGTAATTTTCTTTTTTGTGTGTGATATCTTTGGTTTTGGTATTAGGGTGAGAGTAGACTCATAGAGTGAGTCTGGTAGTGTTATTTTCTCTGCAATTTTTTCAGAATAATTTCAGAAGGATAGGTGTTGACTCCTAGCAAAATGTTTGGTAGAATTCATCTGTGAAACCATCTGTCCTGGACTTTTGTTTGTTGGTAGTTTTTAAATTACTGATTACATTTCTGTACTGGTAATTGGTCTTTTCATATTTACTGTTTCTTTCTTATTCAGCCTTGGGAGACTATACCTTTATAAGAATTTTTCCATTTCTTCTAGGTTTTCCATTTTATTGGTGTAGAGTTGCTCATAGTAGTCTCTTATGATCCTTTGTATTGCTGTGGTGTCAGTTGAAACTTTCCCTTTTTCATTTCTGATTTTATTGATTTGAACCTTCTTTTTTTGGGGGAGGGGGGTGCTGTATCTATGGTATATGGAAGTTCCCAGGCCAGGGAAAGAATCTGAGCTGGAGCTGCAACCTATGCCACAGCTGTGGCAACACTGGATCCTTGACCTACTGCACTGTGCAGGGGATCGAACCCTTTCCTCCACAGTGACATGAGCCCCTACAGTCAGATCCAGGGAACTCCCCACTGCCTTGGTTATTAGCAAGAAGCAATATAGGTAGTAAACCATAAACATATTTCTACATATCTCTATAACATCTCTTTTTGAGCAGATACATCTGATTTTTTTTTCAGCAAGAGTTTTCCATTATCTTACTCAGGAGAGAATTATATCAATACAAAGTGCTTAAAAACAAGGTATAAGCATGACCCTTTGAAAGATTTTTAAAAATAATGAAGTCTATTTAGTAGAGTCTAATTTACAAAGAATAGTTACTAAGAACACTTGGGGTACTTAAAAAATATTCCAAGGAATTAAAGACAGCACTGAATACACACAAAAATGATAAGACTGGTTGCAGAGCTTCTGTCAAGTTACCTTTGGGTTTATAGCAGGGAGTGGGTATGATGCATTCCTCTTTTATGTGGGGCTTGGTTTTGGGGCTACAGCCTCCGGTGTGCATTCCTCGATGGTCGATGCAGAGGACCACACGGTACCTGAGGCCCTGGCCACATGTCACCGTGCACTGGAAGGAGAATGCAAGAGAAGAGACTCATAGGCAAAGCCTTGTTTACCTTTCTTTATTTCCCACCTGAGACTTTTAAATGGCAGCTTTTACAGAAGGACTGCTGGTGGATTTATACCACTTATTTCCAGTCATGGGGTCTTTGTTCTATTTGGCTATTTCAGGGTGAAGCTGGCTGCAAAATTAATCACTAGCAATTTCTTAGTTTTGGATTAGTCAGTCAGCATTTCTTAAGCACCTACTGTGTATAAAGTTCCAAACCAAGCAGTAAAAAGGAGAAAAGAAATTGTAGAGTGTACCCAATTTTGATTAGTATTTTAATTTTATTTAGTCACTTTGCTATTGACTGGTATATCCTAAATATGGGAAATGCCAGCTACCATGTGGAGGTTAAAAAAAAAAAAACAGTTTCTGGAGTTCCCGTCCTGGCTCAGTGGTTAACGAATCTGACTAGGAACCATGAGGTTGTGGGTTTGATCCCTGTCCTCGCTCAGTGGGATAAAGATCCAGCGTTGTCGTGAGCTGTGGTGCAGGTTGCAGATGTGGCTCAGATCCCGCGTTGCTGTGGCTCTGGCGTAGGCCGGCAGCTACAGCTCCGATTAGACCCCTAGCCTGGGAACCTCCATATGTAGCAGATGTGGCCCTAGAAAAGGCAAAAGGACAAAAAAAAAATCAATTTCCATCATAGCTACTTTATATTACAGCATGGTTGACCCAATTGATTAGGTGACATGGAAAAAAAAAACATTCAAATAAACTGATTCAATAACCAGATGTAGACAACATCTGGTCTATACTCCTGGGAGCAAGTCTAGATAGAGAGAGATGCCACAGCTCTGATCTGCTGCCACAAAGCCACAAGGCTAAGGGCATTGCCTTTTGCCATCTCTGTGCCGAGGGCACAATGGCTTATCTCTTTCTCCTTCAATTTCCTTTGCCATTTCAAACCTTTTTGCACTAGCAGCCAGGAACCCCTCAATAATATTAATTATCCCCCTTCCCTCCATTCTAATTAGGTTGCTATTTTCATTTTATCTTTTTGCAATGAATAATGTACATAGTTTTTTTAATATATATAATTTTATTCTTCACCCACTCAAGACACTGTTTGGATATAGGCAAAGTATAAGAAATAAAAAATGAAACCAAACTTTTGGTCTACTGAGCTCGATCATCAGAATAGCTTACTTAGCTTCAGGCTCAGTCATTCAGCCTCAACTACTCTTGACAGGCATTTGTCTCCCCTTGCCACTTAAGGGAACCTTATGGGGAGCCATAGATGCTTCTTCAAGTAACTTGAAGAAAGACGTGTGTGTGTGTGTGTGTGTGTGTGTGTGTGTGTGTGTGTGTGTGTGTGTGTGTGTATCTATATATCTATATATAGATATATATGTAATTTTTTTTTCTGCTCATTTACTTTTGGCTATGCTCAATTTGCAGCAAGCGCTAAACCCTTGGAAGGGATAGGCTTCTAGACCTTTCAAGTGGAGAGGTGGGGAACTGCACAGGATGGCCAGTGGGGTCATGATGAGGAGAGGGAAGAGTGGCCTTACTCTCCTAATGAACAAAGAAAGAAGGCACAGTTACCGGAGACCACTCCTGTGCCAGCCATTTAGGGCAGTCAAAAATGTTGCAGGGCTGCACGATGGGCATCTTAGGGGTGTACATGCATTTCCACTCTTCCACTGAGGTGACATGCCCCTGGATGTCCTCCTCCACACAGGAAACTGCCCGGCTCTGGATGCCCCCCCCACACGAGGAGGAGCACGCGGTCCACGGGGTGGCCTCCCACCTACAGAAGCAAGGGGAGTCATCAGGGCGGACACGCACACTGCCAGCCTCCTCAATGAACTTTCCCACCAACCCCATTCCCAGTGCCCGTTGGGGCATCAGGTTTTGATAGGCTATGGTCCAGAGAACCAAGAGCAAGCTACTGCCTGAAATCTGATGAGTCAGAGAGAAGGGTTCAGTGCTGGCAGAAGTGCTCTGTAATCGCTGAAGCTCTACACATATGTAAGATATTACTGCTTGAGAGCTGTCTACAAGGATATCTGTGGTGTCTGTAAGCTACTCAAAAGAGGGCTGTTTCATCCTTACAGTTTCAATACACATTCTGTGTGTGTGTTTGTGTGTGCATGTATATAATACTTACATTATTGTGTATTTTATAAATATATATTCTGTATCTATCTATCTATCTATCTATCTATCTATCTATAAATATCTATCTCAAGACTGAAACTGGTTAATGTGTCAACACTAATAGTTTGTACTTGGGCTCATACTTTCCATTTTCTTTATTTTTATTTTTTATTTGTTTATACTTTTCATTTCCAATATAATAGTTTATTACTCAGCTTCTGGATACTTTTGCATGAGGAACACATGAAAGATCAGGGTTTACCAAACACTCTTTCTCCCTTCCTTCTACAGTCATCAATTTGCGACTATGTGGATTCAGGGTAATTCTAAGGTTCAAAGTGTACTATCATTAAGGAGCCGGGATGTTACTATAGGCAATATCTACTTATTCCCTAAGTCTTGGGGGTTATTGAAAGCTAGCATTCCTCCAGTAAAGAACTGAGACTGCAAAGAAGTTTGGTTTTGGTCGAAAGGCTGATGGCATTAGAATCTATAGATACAGTAAAGGAAGAGGAAAAATAACAACATTGTCAATACCATTTAAGAGAAATTCATTGACTTTTCAGATCTCTATACAGTTCTAAAGCATTTGGGACTAGATACAGAGAGATATCTTTACTGATTCTTTTCTCTCTTCCTGTAGATTTAGAGGATTTTTAAAAATAGAAATATTTTTAAAAATAAAAACTGAATTTTTAAAAATATAAACATGGGGACTGGGCTTGTTTTTCTTGCATATATAGTCTGCTTGTTGATGAGGATTTCTAAGAAAGTTTTAGATTTCTACTAGAATTCTGAGAGAGATCATTTTAATGAGAGAAAAAAAAATGTTGCCAAATTGATCCACTTGGATACTTAAGTTTAAAAATACCACACAGGCATACCATGGAGACATGAATTATTCTCTAGGTAGAATCTCATGTACATGGTGAGCCTGACTTCTCTTCTGCCTAAGGCTGGATAATGTGTGTTTCCCAGTTACAGAGAGTTTTCCTCCACATTTTCTCTGCACTGTTGAAGCCCAGGCAATGACTGTTATCTTTACTGCCAACAGCCTAAACATGCTGCCAAATACAATATTTTCCTATGCATACTTCCCCAGGAGACATATTATAAAATGTTATTATGGGGAAACTGAGGCCCTCTGTTTAGCCCTTTGGAGACTTTCTGTTCCCTTTCAAGAGAAGGAAGCAGCTCTGTAGAGAGTTTCTCTTCCAAAAGGGTAAGACCAATTCTCATTGGTCTCCATGTAAATCTCTGGAGAGCTTCCCTCTGGAGGTGAAGAGCAGGTCTGATTCAGACTGAATTTGGGCTGAAGGTATATATACTAATTCACAATGGACTTGATCTGATATTGAACTGGGAATATGTTGATTGAATGAACATTTAATCTCTTAGAACATTAAGATGCCATAAAAGAGCACTTTCTAATTGGTACTCTAACATCCCTGAACTTGTCCCTCCTAAAGAGAGAGAGTGATTAATTTCTGTCTCAATACTTGGACCTGGTCCATACTGTAATTTCATAAACAGTCATAAGTATGCTTTTCAATGTCAGTGATCACAGAAGACAAATGATGCCACTATTATCATAAGTATTTATAGTATAGTTCCAGCAGTCACTTATAGTTCTACATGTGAAAAATTATCATGTGAATCCTTGCATAATAATAGGATTATGTAGAATTTCAAAGCAAAATATCTTAGTGCTCTGAAGAAGGTATAACAAATGCTGAGAGAGGACATCAGTTAGGATATCTTAAAACAGGGACCCAGTAAGTATTTGGGGAAAAAAAAGTATATCCAAGAATACTTGTCCTGGAAGAATAATAGATGGGTTCATATACCATCTATTTTAACTCCTTTGGGTTTTAATTTTTTAAGTACTCAGTTTAAGTACTTAAATAGTTAATTTTTAAAGTACTCAGTAAATTGTTTGCGAAATTCTCAAATTTAAGGATTACATGGAGAAGTTACATATATTAATTATGAATGAAAGAGAATTCATCAGACTATGTTCTTAAATTATGTTCAGATATGTGTTATAGTCAAAGACTGAAAGCAAGAAAAAAATCTAAAAATTCGTTAACTGTGCTTTGTATCTGCACTTGTGATCTTAAACCCATTTAAGTAATTTCAATAAGTAAAGCTTTCTGCCTTGATCAGTAGGTAGCTGCCCTCTGAGAACCATTTTTGAGTCTCAATTCTTAAGAAATGAGAACATTTTTGTAGAAAATAGCTTCCCTTCACTAAGGCTTTATTGATAAAGCGGAACATCTAGATTTAGAATTAGTTCAGTAACAGAAGTGCATGGGGGTAAGTCCTGTTTCTTTGCTAGTTGTCCCTTCCCATTGTGAGGTATGGACAGGCCAAAGTGTGCATAAGACAGACTGCAAACAAACATCAAGGACATTCATTTTAATCTATCACTGAGAATAATGAGCTTCAGGCACTTGGGGGAAATCCCAACATATAAGAAATCAAGTTTAACCTAAGACAGGCATTAGTCACACCAGAGAAAGATAAGCACAAGAGATCACAGATACGAAAGAGACTTAGGAGTGCCATTACAGGAAAAACATAAACTCCATGTTCTCACCTCTCACACCCAGCTGTGCCTTTATCTTGAAATGCATGGCCTTCACACAAACAGACAAACATGTGTCCTACGAATACTTATTTTACAGATACAAGAAATTGAAATCAAATGAAGTCTTGGTTCAGTTAAATTAATCTTTTTATATTTTCATTCCATTTTTTTTTTCAAGTTTGGTTCTGGTTCAGACCAGGAAAAGGATACATCAATAGCATTCTAAAGTTATTTATTGTCTTTATCAATATAGTCATAGGAAAGTGGGAGGGAGCTGACTAATGAAGTAACTCTTAATGGGGAGAAGTTAAAAACCCCAAGCAATTATATATACCATAGACCAAGTGTACCTCTCTATATGCTACCATTAGAATGATGAAAAGTGAGTTGCCTGCCAGTCACTATTTAAGTAGAGGCCAGATGACAACTTGCATTGGTTTGTGTGTGTGTGTGTGTGTGTGTGTGTGTGTGTGTATACATGTGTGAATACATCTGCAGTAAATACACATATATGCATGTTTTTGTAAATACATGTGTTTGTATATGTCTGGCAAATGGGTGTGAGATTGGTGGGGGAAGAGTGGGAGAATGAAGCTCACTGGGGGACTGAACTACATGATCTCAAGGTCCTTTCTGTACATCAATTCATTGATGTACTTGAAGATTTTCAAAAAACTTTGCTTTATTTTACAATTGATAATAACATTATTTTCTGGGCTTTGTTTAGTTTGAGATTAAGGAAAACATTGTGGATTATTTCCAACTATTTGTGATCTGATTTAAACCTTAGGTTCTAAGCAGTAGCTGGCTCCCTGCAGTCTCAATGAGCAAAAAGAATAGAGCAAAGGTCTTTCCAGCACAGTGTTGACTTCAAACCCAAGTCTAATTTCTGCTCTCTGGGAAGCTGTTCCCAATATGGCAGGCCAGACACTAAGGAGCTAGTGTATTTTTCAGCTTCTCCAGTTTTCTTATGAATATATTAATAAAGAGAACAAGTTATTTGAAAAGCCCCTCAATCACTATAATGATTTTTTTCTAGTTTTAAAAAACATTATACTTTAAAAAAGCAACATAGTGCATGGAATATTATGTTTTGGGAGAAAAACCTCCCCTTTCCACCAAATGGTCTGAACAATTAGGGCATAAAAAACTGCCTTTTTTGTATTTAATTATAATTTTTTTGGAAGAAAAAGATATTCAAAGCTCCTATGCAGAGTAATACCACATCTGGAATTCCACATTTGTGGTATTGGGGTAATAATTCAGGCAGTGTTTGTTTAACAGTTAGCAACAGTGCTTTAATGACCAGGGTCCCATTGCAGAGGAAACATAGAAAAGGACAAAGGGAGTGAAAGAAAGACATAACATAAACCCATACACTGTATCTAATCAGAGTGAATTACTGTGTCCACTCCAATGTAATCTGACCCTATCTTAAAATGGTTTTTGAATGACAAGCTTACAGTCTGAGCAGGCCAGGGTTATTCAGAAGCAGAGCTCAGGATGGATTGTAAAGCATACTATCTACCATCTTATTTTGACAAAAAACACACAAAATCTCTATATGAATAGATATAAAAGAAGCAGAAGACTGATTTACTACTTCTAGCATCAGGATGATAGATTTACGTACCGAGGAAGGGGATGGTAGAGGTCATAAGGCATGATCTGCTTGTATCCGTCACTGTTAGGAACAATAATGCCAACCCTCTTGAGTAGAAGGTACACACAATAAAATAAGCACTAAATGATCACATTATACAAATCTTTTTAGACAAATGCAAAACAACATTAATAAATTTTCTCTGAAAAAACAGCACTGAAACAGTTCAATATCTTTAGGCTAGCATTTGCATGAGGATGGGGCAAGGTCTTTGAAAGGGCACCGTTTACTATAATTAGTTCTCTGATCCAAGCAGGAAATACCAGTGGGAAGGGTGGTGGCAAGAAAACTTGGCACCTCATCATTAACTATGACACAATAAGCTCGTAAATGTTCTTTAATCCCCCCAATTATACATCCTATGAGGTCATTATGATCATCATTATTAATGTTACTTCCAGATGCTCACCAAGCAATTACAGTTACTGTCTCAATTCTAATGAAAGAGAGAACTCTATATGAGCCTATGTACCTGGGAACTGACAATACTATGTAATGTGCATTAGCAAATAGGTAATGCACTCTTGGCAGATCTACGGATTTTAGCAATATCTGGAAAGCAGCCACTTGGTTATTTTATAAAGGGAAGGGGAACTTGTGAATACAGTAGACAGCTGTCAACAAAAGAGAATTCCCTACCAAAATAAAGGTAGAGAAGTTAAAATGAGATAATAAATATGAAAGGTCTTTTTTTGTGGTCTAAACATGGGATATAGTGTTAACTGCTATTATGGTGGTGGTTGTGACTGTTTTTGATAGTCGTTAGTGCCCTAGAAAAACCTGTGAGATTTAGAGATAAAGGCTAAAGGAGCCATAAGAGATGTCATTTTAGGCTGCCTGGCTAATGGATTCACAAGAGATGATATTATAGGCTATCTGGGAATCCCCAGAGGCCTTTAGGACTCCAATAAAATACACTAACCCACCTCATAGATTGACAAGCCTCCCACTGGCAAGATTTTCTTCTTGCTGAGCCCCTAGCTTGGAAGATTTATGGCTCATGAATCTCAGATAAAAGGCTAGTACAACAGAACCGCCATCAAAAGTGAGAGAAAGAGAACGCTCATTTGATGCATGTCATGTATTTGCTGGAGCAAAGCATGGTAGGGCATGAGCAGAAGACACCTATTTTACAATTGATGAATGATAGCAAGTACCTCTTTTGAAAACTGAAGGAACTCATGTATTCTATTCTGGGATAAATGGATGGGTATATATGTATATATCCATATTCAACATAAAGGTCTATATTTATATTTAAATAAGAAATGAAGACTCTCTTTGAGCCCATCTTTAACATAAGATGATATAACGTGTTCTTTTTATGTGGCTAGAAAACCTAAGCTTTTGGGTAGAAAGAGTGAGCTAGGTATACTATGGAAAAGAAAGATAAAACATAGCACTGAATGGACATCATGACAGAGAAGGAGGAAAGAAGAAGTGACAAAGAGGGTAGTTCCTGAAGAAATTACTGGAAGGTAATGGAGAAATGAGAGAAATTAAGTTTGGAAGAAAATGGGAAATGAATCTTTGAATATAGGCTTACATTCCCAAGAGGGACAAACATTGGAAAACTAATTCAATTATTTATCTTACATGACTAGATTCTCTTCATTTATTTGTATGACTAAAGTTTTGGTACCCATTTATATGACTAAATTATCATGGCGCGTGTATGTGCATTATCCTTAAGTAATAATGTTCTGGAAAATGGATGCTGCCTTTTGAGAAAGCTCCAAATCCTGCAGCTCTAACACAAGAGGGGGATTAATATTAACATAAAATTTCTCCCTGTTTTTCCAAGTTAGAGAAACTTCCCATTCTCTTCTGCCTTCTTTGGCCAAGAAACTGGATGCGAAAGGTTTATCTTGCCTTTTGTTAGAATCATGTGATCTCTTTCCAATAATTCTTATGCTTAGTAATTAAGGAAATTTTCGTTTTAAAAGAACTGTATTTGATAAAGTTCCAACTTTCCAAAGTTCTTCTAATAACTGGTCTGAGAGTAGCTAATTAAGGAATACACAGAACTGACTTTGTAGTTATATTTTAGGTAACCCTAGTATCTTTACTCATGCCTACTTTCAGATCTAAATGCAGAAATGCATATTGCTGCATTCTCTCCTGAAAAAATTTATAGCTATGATTTGTCATTTTCAATATTAGAACAAACTGTTACAGATCTCTGCCAACTGATTTATCAGCTGCTGATATTTAAAAGGGAAGCAGTAATACTGAAGGAGACAGGCTAGAAGAAAAGAAGAGGAATGAGAGAGGGTGTTATGGAATTCAAGATGTTGGACTTTGCATTGGACTGATTTAGAAGTTCTGTTTTTGTTTGAACAAGGAGCTTTAAACCTGGATTCAGCAAAACGCTAGCTATATTTGTCTTTCTATGGCATAGGTCATGGTGAAGACTCATAAAATGACTCTATGGCACCTGTGAAAACAGAAAGATATCAAAACAATGGTGCTCTGTCCAGTCCTGTTAATGCATATTCATGTGCATGGGCTCGATTCTCTCTTGGGGTTCATGCCACGGCCCTGGCCTTTCACCACACTGTCACAGAGGGGCAGGCAATGCTGCCTAAACTTAACTTTCAATTGCTTCCTTTTAAGACACTCAATCTTTTTCTCCAGCAAAGTGTACCTACTGAAGAATAATATAAAAAGATGTCATTTAGGGACTTTAACATGTTCTTCCCATGTTTAATTCTTGCTTTGCATGTGTATGTGTGCATGCGTACATATGCATTCAGACACATGTCTGAATACATGTGGAGAGGGGAAGGAGGCAAAAATGATTTTAAAAAATGATCACAAATGGATCATATCATAAGCAGTTGGTTTGGGAGCAAAGCCACTCCTTCTCCATTGACTTAACTATTCTGACCACTCATGCACTTCCTATACTGGGTAGTGACCTGATTCCATCGAAATTTCCCCAAATCAGGGGTCAGGGTGGGATGAAGGGAAGATGAGAACAAAGATGCCATTCTGGACTCGTGTGGTACAAGTAGAAGAGAGACATTGCATATTCTCTTTTCAAAGTACACACTGTGCTAAACTGCCTAATGACAGGAGAATGCTTCAATACTCTGAGGGGCTCAGGTAGTGAAATACTATGTAGTATATGATAATGAAGCCTTTTGAACCATTTTTGATGACATGGAAAATGTTCAAATATAAGGTTAACTGAAAAAATCCAATACAAAATATAATGCACAATGTAATCCATAATACTAAGAAAATTCACATATTCATATATCACCTATACACTAATTTTTGTAAAGTCTCTCTCTCTCTATGTGTGTGTATGTGTGTACATACGGAGAAAAGAACCAAAATGAGTGGTTAGTTCCTGGTGTTAAGATTATGGGTGTTTTTTTGCTTCCTTCTTTTGATGCTTCCCTTTTTTTCAAGTTTTCTAGAACATACAGCCACATGCATTAGCATATTTAAGTACAACATAATTTCAGCTTGAGAAAGTATAAGATGGAAACATTTAGAAACATGAGATAAATGGATGTAATGAGGCTATCACCTCAGTTCCCATGTGTTGCTTAAAGATGATTGAGTCTTTGTCCTAAAAGCATCTCAGAAGCTATTTTTAGAACGATAGCCCTGACTTTACAAACCAAGCCATGCTCAGGCTCACACTACTCAAGTGTAAAACTCACGTATCCTGATCAATCTCTCTCTCTGAGAAAAGTCCGAATGTAGGGTTCTGGGTTCTTTCTACAATGGGAATGAATCGCTTTCATGGCTTCACCCAGCCCTTCCAGTGCAGCTCTCAGGACCTTGTGCCTCTTCTCTGGGGCTGCAGAGCCTCACTCCTGACTTCCTGACAGCAGGATATGCTCTCAATTTGTCAGGCTCAGGGTGTCCAGACAATTTGTTATCTCCCCCTGCAAACTGCTTTTTGTCCTGGGATCACTGTTACTGTTAGGAGCACTGCCATCCTCCCACCCACCCAGGGTGGCACAGGCCATCTTTGCTTCTTCTCTTTCTTGTGTTCTTTACAGACATCAGTTCTTCCAGGTGTGACCTCTGTGTCATGAATGTAGGCTCTTTCGCATCAGTCTCCTAACAGATCGCCCTGCCTGCGCGATTGCCTCCTCCAATCCAGCCTGCTCATTGCAGTCATAGTGATGGATACTTTACTTCCCTATGATGCCTACAACACCCAATGAAATATCCCCCCCCCCTTTTTTTTGTCTTTTTGCCTTTTCTAGGGCCGCTCCCATGGCATATGGAGGTTCCCAGGTTAGGGGTCTAATCGGAGCTGTAGCTGCCGGCCTACACCACAGCCACAGCAATGCCAGATCCTTAACCCACTAAGCGAGGCCAGGGATCGAACCAGAAACGTCATGGTTCTTAGTCAGATTCGTTAACCACTGAGCCATGAGGGGAACTCCCAATGAAATATCTTAAGTGCTACCTCTGCTAAAGCCTGTCCTTACTTGCCCTTTCAGTATCTAGCCAGAAAATTCTCTCTTCTTCTACCAAATACCCTCTCATCACTTTTAACTATGTACTGACTTCTAACTATAAGTTTTCTTTAGTTTAACACTATGGGACAAAATCCATGTTGGTTCTTTTTTGTTGTTTTTAAATTGAAGTATAGTTGAGTTACAATGTTGTGTTAAATTTAGAGGTACAGTAAAACATTATATATAATACATAATATGTAAGTTTTATATGTTATGTGTATGTATGTCTTTTCCCTTATGTCTTACAGATTCTTTACTATATCTTTTCTTTTTTTTTCTTTTTGCCATGCCCACAGCATGTGGAAGTTCCTGGGATTGAACCCACACCATGGCATCTACCTGAGCACGGCAGTGACAATGCCAGATCCTTAATCAGCTGCTCTACAAGGGAACTCTGTTTACCGTATCTTTTAACAGAGTCTTCTCGCACAGAGGCAGTGAGTAAATATTCACTCAATGAAATCATGCCATTGATGTGCAGACACAAAAGCAAGCAGCGCAACTACCATCTAGAATGAAAGCAAGCAAAGAAACAAGAATAAGGTTAAAGAAATTCCCAAACTGGGAGATCCTGCTGTGGCTCAGCAGAAACCAATCTAACTAGCATCCATGAGGATGTAGGTTCGATGCCTGGCCTTGTTCAGTAGGTTAAGGATCTGGCGTTGCCATGAGGTGTGGTGTAGGTCTCAGATGCAGCTTGGATCTGGCGTTGCTGCGGCTGTGGTGTAGGCTGGCAGCTGTAGCTCCAATTCAGCTCCTAGCCTGGGAACTTCCATATGCTGTGGGTCTGGCTCTTTAAAAAAAAAAAGAAAGAAAGAAAAAAGAAACTCCCAAACTGCCACTCACTGCACATTTTAGTCCACTCCTTCCTCTTTGCTAGCTCTGTCATCTGTGCGAGAGGCTGTTTTGAGGGTAGGCTGGCAGTCTAGGAAGGCTGCTTTGGCAGGCAGAGGTGGCTGGGTGGTCTGGGGCAGAGAAGGACAGCCTAATGGCATCTCTGTGTTAACCTGCTTAGCTTAACTCTACATCTCTTCCATTGGGTACCTCCCAGAAATAGCCATGGCAGCTTTTTAAAAATCTTATCTTCCCTTTCTGTCCCATGTGTCTTTCAGATATCATGCTGCTTTGTAACTATAGGACTTAACGTCCCCTGGGCAGTTGTGGTCCAGATAGTAGCTGATTCTTTTTTGCCTTTGTCGTGGCATCAAGCACAGAACTTGGCACAGGATTGGTACTCAATAAAAAAATGAATGAAATTGTGGGTGGTGGAAGGAGTTCTGGCACAGAAGAGAGTTAATTCATCTTCTCTTGACAACTCCAGGGCAAGAGAAACTAATATCTTCCTAAGTAACTGTTTAGAATGGGGGAGGAGAGAAGTAATAAAAAGTTGGAAGAGACACAAGCGTTTACTTTTTCATGAGAGGCAGGGTGCAAAGGACCATGGCATAATGAGGGCAAGAACACCTCTGAGGAGTTGGGGGAGGGAAGGTCTATTTTCCTCTCTGCTAACCCTCTTTCTGTGTGACCTTGAATGCATTACACTTGGATTTCTGCATTGGTCTTTTGCAAAATCTAAGTATTGGATGAAATGAGGAGTTTTAAGATGAAATAAGAATGGGTGCCTGGAAGCCCATCCCAAGGAGCCCTCTCTTATCTGTCCTCTTCCTGGTAGTTGCTGGGACAGAACTCAGGGTTCTGTGACCTACAGACTGAAAATGATTGAACTAGGGAATTATCTCAAAATCTCTCCTACTTGGTTGGTGACTTAATGAAACACGGTAGCTTTCCTTATTGTTTAAAGAGGCAAGCTGGGATCCAGCAAGTGAGGAAATAGTCTATATAGGTGACAATTAAAAAAAATTCATTTAATTTTTAGAACTAGACCACAAGAACCCTGCATGCTTCACTGGTTTAGGCTTTGAAAATACTTTAAAGATACGTATTCACTTTCTGCTATAAAAACAGAGTTTTTGATCTTTTGACCCAAAATATCATAATTTCCTCATATCTCTATTTCTGTGGTTAAACATACTTGATATTCATGAATGCAATTTCTTTACTGCCTTTAAATAAGTGGGACTAATATGTCCTTGGGTGTTTAGCTCTTCCTGTACTGTCCTACTGTCCTCAGTGATCTGGCCATGGTTTGATTTGAGTAAACCTCAGTATTTATGCTTATAGAAAAGAGGCTTGGCAAACCTGGGTACATGGTCAATTCAAAGACCCAGGACACCAAACTTTGCACTGATATAATTGGCGGTTCTATTCTGGCTGTGGGGGTCAATGGTGGATTTAAACCACATCTCACGGGTTGCTGAAAACATCGTGCATAACAAGGGTATCCGTGGGACAGGATGGAACCAGGGATCAGGTGACCTGAGTTGACATAATATACGAGATACTCCAGAACTAGAGGCACTTAGGTCTACAACTAGCTTTCTTTTACCCACCCTGACTTGGGGCAGGCGCCATAATGCTCTTTGGGCTTCAGTTTTTTCATCTGTAAATATAGATGATAATCTCTGTCTAGCTAACCTTTTAGGAAAGGCAAAACTGAATTGAGATAATGGATACTAAAGCACTTAAAATTTCAAATAGCAGAACATTGGGCAAGCCATTTTATAGGTTTGGTTCTCAATAATAATTAGCTGATTTTTGCTGAGCGCCTGGCATCTTGCTAAGAGCTTTACATGCATCACATCATTTAATCCTCATAATTACTTTCCAAGAGGAATATTACACTCATTTTCTGGTGGCAAAACTAAGGCCTAGAGAAGTTAAGTAAAGAAGTTACTTAGCTGCTAAAGTCACATTGATAGATGGAGGTTACAAATGAGGAGGATGATAATGTCTGTTCTCTTAATTCACAAGTTAGTCACAAGAATTACATAAATAATTATATTTTTTAAAAGCTTAAAATGTAATCTAGGAAGTGATTATTATTATTAGTGATGAACTGGCTTGGTGGAAGAACTGAACTGCTGCCATTTCTGAGTTGCAGTTAATTGTCTGATGATGTGTGGTAGGTCTATAAACTTGTGAAAGGTATGACCACACACTCTAAAAAACACTGGAACTAGGCTTTATTTATCTCATCATAAATGCATGAAAGTGCAAATGGGATTTTACAATGGTATTTTTTATTGCTTACTCATTAGCTACTAAAAGGAATATATTTAAATGAGGTTGAGTACAAAAAGGGAAGTCATTACTTTTCTAAATCACTTAACTTATTTTAATAAAACAAAAAGAGCCTCATGATTAGGAAAATGTTTCATTATACTTTAATTTCTATCTGAATAAACCATTCTCTAGTCCTTACATTGATTTCTCCTTTTTTTTGGAAATGGACACTGTCATAAACCCCTCATGGATTAAAGGACAATGTCTCACAGCTGGTTAAGTGGGGATTTCAGGTAATGACACATTGATATTTATCTTAATTTCTCATGGCCATGTTTTAGTTGTTGTTTGTTTTTTTACCCACACCCACAGAATATGGAAGTTCCCAGACCAGGGCTTGAATCAGAGCTACGGCTGCTGACCTATGCCACAGCCACAGCAACATGGGATCTGAGCCTTATCTGCAACCTACACCACAGCCCTTGGCAAGCCAGATCCTTTAACCCACTGAGCAAAGCCAGGGATCAAACCCACATCCTCATGGAAACTAGTGGGGCTCATAAACCATAGAGCCACAATGGGAACTCCCTCTGGGCCATGATTTTTTTAAAAAATCTGATAAATGTGATTTGCTTTCATAGAATTTGTGTCTCCTATTGTTAAAACAACAGACAACTCCCTTTCTAGACTCATTTGCAATTTTAGAGTTTCAACTTCTTTCATGGAAGAGAAAGTTGATTTCTGGAGAGTTAAGAAGTTTCTCTAAAGTTATGTCAACATAATCGTGACCTTAGTCATAATAGAGGCAGCAACTAACATTTATTGAGTGCTTATCATGTGTCAGGCACTCTGCTAAGCTCTTTAAATCTATTATTACACCATTTATTCCTCATTACAACTCTATGAGGTAAGTAGTTATTCTCCTCACTTCAGAGGATGAAAAAAACTAAGGCTCAGTGAGAAGAAGTAATTTGCCAAAGGCTACTAAAACCAGTTAGTGGCAGAGCCAGGATCCCTAACCAGGCTGTGTTGCTCCAATGCTCTGCTCCTAACAACCATGTACGGTGATCATCACCTTGTTACCACTGGACTAGTTGCTCACCCAGTTAGTGTGACTGGGTTTTACATGCCCACTGTACATACCGCCTCTCACGCTGCAAATTATTTCTCTCAGGTTGCATTAGGGTTCAATGCTGAGATTTTGATCACACTTTGGTCTATGGCCAGGGATGAATTATGCAATTTTATGTCAAATTTAATGAAGTTAGACCAAAGAAGTCCACTTCCAACTCACCAAGAACTGCTGCTTGGGGCATACAAGTTTGGGCATTTGCTTAGGAATGATGTTCTGAATTCTTTGAGGGAAGCGGGGAGTCTGGATGCAGTTTCAGCTAAAAAAAAGATTTGTTTGCTAATGATTGTGACTGTGATAGTGTGATGAGTGAGAGCTTTTTTCACTTATCCAACTCTTGCCAATTTAAGCCCCCTTCATTACTGCCTTGGAGGGAAAAAGTAGAAGTCTGTGCCAAAACAAAACAAAACAAAACAAAAACAAACAAAAAAACCCCAAAAACCCTGAAAAGGTGGTTCTCTGATCTTCTCACAAACAACATCTTGCACAACTTCCCCCAGACAGATTTAACAGTCTTACAAAGTCTCCTAGACTGAGATACGTAGTAAGGCCAAATGTAGTCTTTGTTATATTTAAAGACACTCTGAAAACATAAGGTGCTTATTAGCTGAGCTAAAATAATGCCTCTCTGTTTTTGCTGAACCATAGGCATACATTTGGAGGCTTTCTGGCCACATGATAGACTTTACCCTTCATCCAAGAGGCAACAATGACACAAACCTTTGCATAAACCAGCAGGTGATGAGTTAAAACAAATAATTTCCCCTCATGTAAAAAAGAAGCTATGAATATAGCATGGCAGAGCCAAGGAGGATTTTATATTTGATAAGATCACAAGTGTCTTAGCAACTGCACTGTTGAATGAATGAAGCAGAAAACAAGTTAAACATGTCCAGATCTCTGACATCTTGGAGGAGCATGCATCTGGACCAAGTTGAGACCACTACCAGAGCATACACTGTATTGGGTTTAGCATGTATGATGGGATTAATGATGTCATAGCTTTGAGTCACCAGCAAGAAATATTCCTAATTTTAGCTGAAAGTCGTTAAATTTTTAACATCACTTTCTCTTCCCTTCCACTATAAGCGTATTGGCCTCCTTTTTGAGGCTGCTTTTGGATAGGAAACAAAGTATTTTATCACTTCATATAAATAACTGCATAAGTGACACCAGCAGAGAGCAACACTGCTCTCTTGAACTGGAACTGCTGCCAGCCAGGTAGGCTCAATGGCTGGTCATAGTGAAAAGAACTCAAATTCTTATCTCAGCAAAACGCCTGATTAATACATGCTAGGGACATTTGGGCTTGCTTTAGAAGAGTGGAGAGCGAGAATGCTAGGTCATTGAATTCCAAGTGTCTATTATATATACAGAATGATTTTTTTAAATCTATGTTATGAGCCATAGACAAATCTGGACAGAAATAGAGCAAAAGCATTGATAGTGATTATCTGTGGGAACTGAAGATTATTAGTGAATTTTATTGTTTTCATTACAGACTTTTAACTTATCAACATTTCTGAGTTAGCATTAAGAATGAGAAAAAAGCTATAAAACATAAAAATTATTATGGAAAGAATAGGATAGATGTCAACAATCTCTTTAGCCCAAGAACTGCTAGGTAAGATAGTCCACAACCATGGAAACCAGTGGATGTTGTTGGTGAGTGAAATGAGTAAGTGATGTCATTCATTAGTTCAAATGTATGACATGTATTTATTATGAAGTAAATTAATGAGAACGGTGGGGCTGTTTTGGTAAATAGAAAAATTGGGTATCAAGGATTATGGCTAATGTTTATCACATCTAGTTTACTTCCAGTTTGTTTTGGTTTTAGATGTGTAGTAATGATAAAATTCTTACCACAGAGAAGTGGCTGCTAATTGTAACAGTTTTTATAGCTCTCCTTGCAATCTTGGAATACTTTTTCTTTCTTTCTAGTTCCTTCCTTCCTTCCTTCCTTCCTTCCTCCATTCTTTCCTTCCTCCCTTCTTTCCTTCCTCCCTCCCTCCCTCCCTCTCCTCCTTTTTTTGCTACACCTGAGGCATATAGAAGTTCCCAGGCTAGAAGTCGAATCAGAGCTTCAGCTGAGATCTCCACCACAGCCACAGCAACATGGGATCCAAACTGCATCTGTGACCTACACCACAGCTTGTGGCAACATTAGATCCTTAACCCACTGAGTAAGGCCAGGGATCAAACCTTCATACTCATGGATACTAGTTGGGTTCTTAATCTGCTGAGCCACAATGGGATTTAAATAGACATAATTGAAGAACTTAACAATGAGGGCTGAAGTATTTCCTTTGGTAGTAAAATATTTTTTACTATTATTGCAGCAATTTTTACAAGTCAGCTTAGCTTGAACAAGTTAAAATTAGTTTTTGTTTGAATATAGTTTTTGGAGTTATTGTTTAAAGATGCAAAATGAAGTTTAATCATACAACTCTGTGGAACAACAGGATCTATAGGCAGTTTGAAAATCACTAATTTAATTCAACAAATAGCTCTCTCACCTCCACTTGTAGGTGAGAAAAGTGACCCAGAAGGGTAAAGTAATGAACCCTGGGTTGCAGACGTATTTAGTGCCCCCTTTTGCTATTCATGGTACTTACCAATTTTGCCAGGAAGTAAACATGGCTATCTAAATGGGATTTTGTTGTCAAATAAAAGGCCAAAAATCCTAGCCTAATACAGGAAAAGTGAAGAAACATCTCAGTGGCTAGATAAAATAAATTTCTTCTTAAATGCCAAAATATGTGACTTTATCTGTCCTAAAACATGTGTTTTCACTTTGAGAGGCTTTTAATTTTGGACACAAAGGTGTTGGTTTAATTTCACTGTGTCACTCTTGATTTTACTATTAGACAGTTAAATCCATAGTTAGAAAGAGTTCCTTGAGGGTCTGATTCTGCTATGTCTGATGAGAGGGTGGACCTATTTTACCCAGTCCCTTTATTTCCTTTTCTCAGATCTTTACTTCTTATTTTCTCTTGGAATTCAGAAAGGTTGCTTTGATCCCAGGTATGCAAATGAGCTCAGTGAATTTCACTGCAGTCCTGAAGGACTCTAACCTCAGACTAGCACAACATTTCCTAAAGCAGTTTCCTCTTTAACCTCTCCTACTGCTAAGTCTTAATTTTTACAGCTTTGTTTAATTATCTCTGTAATAAAAAAGCAGCTTCCTGACATTTGTTTCTAACCTATTTTTTCTTTCTCCTTTTCTCACTTTTCTCTCTCTCTTTTTTTAACAGCCACCTGTCCCAACATTTATTCATGTGCTGTATTAGATGTTTTATAATAACATAGACATAGAAAAAAGCATAAATTGCACAAACTTCTTTCAATGTAGCATGGCCTTTTGTTTTTGAATAATAAGAAACCAGCCAAAAATATGACTCCAACAGAAAAAACAGGTAAAACTCAGAAGCCCGAGGAAAAAAAGTAATTTTTTTTTCTGATTATAAACACATTCTTAAAATTGTTAACAAAATGCTTTTACTGCACAACTGTTTTTCATGGCCTTCTCTTCATTGAAGTTTTTTCTGAGTGGGGGGAAAGCTTTACACAGTTTTGGGAAGTGTATCCCTCTTTTCTCCTAGAAACACACACATACATTTTCATGCATTTGTGTGTAAGATCTTCCAAGTCTCTCTATGGCTGAGGTGACGTGTTAAAATTGGGATAATTATGCTTTTCACACACTGGCTTTCCTGGTATAGATAGGGATAAGGATGTATAACAAGTAGAATATTTTAAAAATGGGGTTAAGTGAGAGTGATGCCAGCTAAAAATACCTCAAGCCCTTAATATTTCTAAAATAAAGAGATCCAAGCAAAATTTTAGCACCTCATTTAGTCTTTATACAATATCCAATCTCTTATACATAATTGTCTCATGTAATACAAAGCTAAATTAAACTTCACCTAAATTATATGTTTATAAAATATCTCTTCTTCTGCTTCTCTAATGAAAACCTATTATTCTGAGTTCACTTTTATCAGCTAGGTTTCGTAGTTTCTATGAGTAAATTAATCATAGCAATTTCCCACCATATGGAGAATTCAGAATTCATGAATGTGAGGCAGAAAGAGTACAAGAAAAGAAACTTTCAAAAGTTAACAGCAGAAAAGAGAAACTAAAATTGCCTGGCCTACAATTTAAAGATAGAATGATTTTCATCCCCATTGCTCATGCAGTATTTTAACTCTTCAAAGTTTTGTTTTATGACTATACAATTAGTATGCTATGATTTAAAAAAATAACATTGAGATATTTCTCAGGAGTCTAAGGGTCTTGCAAAGGATTCTCTATCTTTTGGTCTTCAAATTTCATTTTGTAGGAGAAAAGCTTTCATATATCCTCTCTCACGTGTTGAGGCTAAGAAAAGAGAATTACCAGGAAGCGTTGCAACTAAAAAGGCAAATGTTCCTGCCATGAAAAAACTCTCAACCTGCACTTTCTGACTACTAAGCATCTGAGATATTTCATTCGTCAGTCTGATTCTTGATCCTGCAAATAACTGCATGGTTTCCCCAAAGCAAACATATGGGAATGTGTCAAGTGTCTCTTTAAAGCTCCTCATTAAAAAGACCTTTAAAAATATATATTAGAGAAATAAGTCCTGCTTTCTCTCCACTGAAGGCTGAATTTATTTAAATCTGGAAGAACTTCTCTAAGACTGGTCTATGATTCTAGTTCATCAGTGTGGCCCACTGTGGGCTCAAATGGGTGAGATGCGACTCTGAAATAGTATCTGGTCTGATCATCTCAGTGACCAGGTGGCTGAGTTAAAAAAGGAAGGAACCCTGAGAACACTGTGCCATCACATTTGTTAAGATCAGAAACAAGTCACCAGAATAAAACGAAATCAGAAGAGCAAAGGCCTGTGCAGAGTCCCTCACCAGCAGCTTTACAAATGGAAAACCCCTGGACCCTGAGATGGCATCTTCTACCAGGAAGGTCAAGGGCATGGGTTCTAATAACACCTGCTTAGGAATAGGCACTGGATAGCAGCACTTCTTTAGTCTTCACATCATTTTATTTTTCATTAAAACAATTTTAGTTTACAAAGCTTATTTGAACTTGATTTATGATCATGGTAAACAAAATGGCAAATATGACTGACCTGGCTGGACAAGGATCCAAGTTGCACTCCTGAAGTTTGGGCTTGGGTTTGATGTTCTCGGGGTAATAGTGACAGTACTGGTCAGCAACCACGCGGTTGCTCCGAAGATCATAACACTCAGCCGATGTCAGCTGGTAACCTGCAGTAGTATCAAAACATTCAGGCAAGCTTAAAAGCACAGATCAATGCACTGTAATCCCTTCAGCTTTTTTGGCCATCTCATATTAATGGAAATTCTTCCCCAATTCTCCAGTCATTTTCAAGACAAGAGACAGATAAATAAAAGGCTCATTACTTTTTACAGGCCTCAGATATTGAATTTTTCCAATCTAATTTTAATAATTAAATTATACCATAGGGCTTGAACTATAAAAGAGCATAACAAGATTATAAGACTCTGTTGTAAGAGTTCTGTAGTGTTTCAGTGGGTGACAAACCTGACTAGTCTCCATGAGGATGCAGGTTCAATCCCTGGCCTTGCTCAGTGGGTTAAAGATCTAGCGCTGTAGGTTGCAAATGAGGCTTGGATCTTGTATTGCTGTGGCTGTGGTGAAGGCCAGCAGCTCCAGCTCCAATTAGAGCCCTAGCCTGGGAACTTCCATATGCCACAGACTTGGCCCCCCCCCCCAAAAAAAAAATTCTGTTGTAAGAACTATTCTTACTAATTTGTTTTGTAGAATCTAAAATTCTAACACAAAATTCTGCATCCAAAAAAGATTATCAGCATTTATTTATCAACCATCTCATGCAAAATTGTCTCCCTTGTACCTGGGGCATCAGGGAGAATAAATTCCCTTCTCGCCTCCAAATAAATAAATAAATAAATAAGTAAAAACCAAAAAAACCCCACCAAGGCCACTCCCCTTGGTCACTGGGGGACCATGGGATATCAGATTGGATTGGGTTCTGCCAGCTGCTGGGAACTTTTTTTTCTTTGCCTAAATTCAACCTGAATGGGTTAAGTTGAATAAATGGGTGACTAAGACTTTAGCAGTAGCCATCATGAATTCCAAGTTACCCTACACAACTAAAAAAACAGCTCCTGCTGTTCAATTTTTGTTTCAAAATCTTTCGTCATTTCTCTTTAAGTCTCTAGCCAATATTTTTTTAAAATAGTGTGGCTGAGTAATACTTAATTCTACTCATCATAGGTTTTACCTTTCCTACCTAACTCCTTCTTGTCCCGTGGACAAGGCTGGTGATGAGGACTTGGATTTTTGGGGTGAAAAATAAATGTGTACAGAGCATTTCTTAAAATTAGGCCGCTTTTATCATTCTAACCCCGATAAATTCCAAAATATATTTTCCCTGGGCAGTGGATGAATATTGTTATTGCTAAGTAAGTGTTAAGAAGTCAGATTTTCAGTGGTTAAAAATCTTGCAAAAGATTTTAGGAAATGAGAAGGAGGCTTATAAACCAGACTTCCTGGCTTAAAGCTGTGTTCAGACCACCCACATAAATTATTTAATCATTAAAGACCTAAAAAAGACCTTTTAACAATTTTACTGTAAAGAGGAAAAGCATGGAAAGTAATGGATAAGAACAGCTTCCATTTAATTTTTTGTCTTATAAAAAAAATCAAAAAGGAAAATGATACTTATGTAAGTAAATATGTTTGTTTTTTCAGTTATATTATACTTAAAGCAGATAATTTGTCATCTATTGTCAAGCTATTTTACAAGTTTCCAGAAAATAATTTTTACTCAAGGACAGAATTTATATTGTAGTAAAATGTGCACACACCATTAGGTAAACAATAAATATGAGATTATGAATTTGTTTGTTTTTGCTTTTTAAGGGGATGCCTGCAGCATATGGAAGTTCCTAGACTAGAGGTCGAATAGGAGCTGGAGCTGCCAGCCTCCACCACAGCTCACAGCAAAGCCAGATCCTTAACCCGCTGAGCTAGGCCAGGGATCAAACCTTCATCCTCATGGATACTAGTCGGTTTTGTTACCACTGAGCCACAATGGGAACTCCCATTAGATTATGAATTTTAAACATCATAATTTGTCAGCTTAAAAATATGGTTGTGTGGAGTTCCTGCTGAGGTGCAGTGGGTTAAGCATCCAACTGCAGTGGCTCAGGTTGCTGCTGAGGTGAGAGATCAATCCCCTGCCCATTGCAGTGGGTTAAAGGATCTAGTATTGCCTCAGCAGCTGTGGTATAGGTAAGCAGCTGCGTCTTAGATTTAATTCCTGGCCCAAGAATTTCCATGTGCCATGTGTACAGCCATAAAATTAAAAAAAATATATGGCTGTGAAGATGTTCTAAGAGTGTATGAAATGAAAACTTAGAATAAAAATGAAATAAATGACTGCATATGTCAGATAATTGTGTTTTCTAATGTTTCACAATGTATTTGGAGTAGCAATTCTTTACACTTAGCAAAATAGTCAACTAGTTTAATTTGGAACCAGAAACATAAAAAAGGAATTTAGAGATAATTTTTTTAGCAATTTTCAAACTGTGGTCCACGAAATGGGCGGAAGGCTGGTTTTTACATTCTTCAGATCTTCTTTGTGAGCAGTAATCCTTTATCTGGCTTCTTAGTAAAACAGGCTTTGAGGAAAATGTTTGATAGCTCACAACATTTAAAACCTACTGATGGTTCCCCCTTTTCACTTAGATGTAAAGAAAATAAAGCCCAGAGTTTTGAATCTAACATTAATTGTCTTATTATATAGCAAGCCATTATCAAGGCTACAGAAATTATACTTCAACAGCGAATCTATATGAAAATGGCATTGTGAGTCTATTAACTGTATTTCTACTTCTCAGAAAACATGGTTTTTATTTAAAAAGAAAAGATGGAAAAAATTATCTCCTTAAATTTTTTTCTGAAACTACTTCCTGTGCTATTCATTAATAGATGAATCAAAATAACATATTCCCATAAATGTCAAAGTAATTGACACTTTATTTTTAAAGTAATTTTTTTATTCATCACAGAGCAACTGGAAAGACTATTTTAATGAAATGCCTAAAATGTTGAATTCATTCAAGAACCAAATGAAAGTGTTTGAAGGTACTTTTAACACTGATTTAAGGTAAAATCTAACATTGCTCTATAGGACCTCATTCTTAATGGTTTGTTCATATTAGGTAGACACAGGTAACACAGCTGAAGATGAATTGTATCATATGTTCTTATTGTTTTACAAAAATTAATGGATAATCATTTGTCTCCATTTTCAGGTACTCTCCTTTTGTCAAAATAACCCTAGCCCTAACCTATGTGGATTAGTTACTTAAAGCAAGCCAATTAACAGACTTCCATGAAGCTGGAACTAGAATTTATTTCATATGCTCATTTTTAAAGGCATATACATACAATTTTATACTTATTAAATTACCAAGACTTAAAAAAATGATAGTCCAAAAATACTGACTCAGTTGGCAATGAAACTAAAATATTCATAGACTGCTTATTACCCTTCTGGAAAGAATTTTGGTCATATATGCCAATAGCCACAAAAATTCTGAAACTCACTCCCGTGAATTTCTTCCAAGGAAACAATTTGAAAGGAAAAAAATACTTAGGTATTAAGTTATTCATTACATTATAACAGAGAAGTTTAAATGAACTAAATGATCTTCTAAAAGGACATGACTAAATAAATTATTATAAAATAACTCAAAGCAATAATTATGTAGTTATTTTGGTAATTATTAAAGAAAAGGGGGTGAAAACCCTTTTTCCAGTAACACAAAATACTGTTCATGTTACAGACATGATATAGAGCAGAGACAGGAACTCATCTGATGACTTTTCAGGAGAGATGTATTTTCACGTATAAATTAGGCAAGTGGCCTGCCTTTTCCTGCATAAATGACAGGGTTGAGCCAAAAAATAACTAAGCCTAAATTCTATGGTACAATGACTTTTTTCCAGTAAAAAACTATTTCCTTTGATTAAGTTAATGGTTGATTCTTCTGGGACACATGCTATGGAGAGGGTGTGACAAACACTCTTCACTTGATTACTGAATAAGTTCATTCAACCTGATAAGTAGTTTACTCCCAAATGAACAGAATCACCTGCACACTAAGCTGCTGCCAGGCTATGACAGTTCTTGTCCTGGGCTCCCATGAATCAAGGAAAGAAGAAAAGAACATTTCCTTTGACAGGACTCTACACACAGAAGAGGGTCAAGTGGTATCTACATGGAGGTATCTGCCTGATGGGAAGGCTTCAGGATTTGGCCCCCCCAAGAAAGGATCTGATTCACACTGTGTATGCTGAAGTGACTCTATCCTGGCAAGCTGAGCTGAGACTTCCCTCATAAATGTGAAGAGCTCCAAGGCTAAATGAATACAGTTACCTCCACCACAGGTTGCTGAGCATGGAAAAAAATCCGTCTCCCTCCATCGGTGGATGATAGGCTGATAGAAGATGAACTGGACTGTACTGTCCGTGGGTCCCGAGTTGCGGATCTGCAGGAGACAACGGCAAAGTAGAGAAACTGGTGTGACAGATGGGTGCCCTCTGGGCCCCTTGCAACCTGGATAAGGATGTGTGACAGTACTGATAGCCTCAGGCTATGTGAAGGGCGGCACTGGGAGAGAATAGACAATGGCAGTATCACTCTTCTTACCATCTAACCAGCAAATGGTCTCTGCACGCACCATCACCGTCATTACCTTCTCAGTCTGCTGCCACAGAACACAGGATGACAATGTCTCAACTTGTGATTCTAGCAGGACTGTAACCCAAGCCACTTATTCCTTCATTCTTTTTAATTTCTAACTTCTTTGGTAAAATTATATGGGTTTTTCAATGTAGGTTCAGAAATAGACAATTTGAAGAAAATAATAAATGTGATAGGTTAAAAAAAATTAAAGGAGTTCCTGTCGTGGCGCAGTGGTTAATGAATCCGACTAGGAACCATGAGGTGGCGGGTTCGGTCCCTGCCCTTGCTCAGTGGGTTAACAATCCGGCGTTGCTGTGAGCTGTGGTGTTGGTCGCAGACGCAGCTCGGATCCCGCGTTGCTGTGGCTCTGGCATAGCCTGGTGGCTTGGACCCCTAGCCTGGGAACCTCCATATGCTGCGGGAGCGGCCCAAAGAAATAGCAAAAAGACAAAAAAAAAAAATTAAAGATACTGTCACTGGTTCAGAGACAAAAAGGAGTTAAAGAATTAAGTAGCTCTTCCCACACAGAAACGTACTTGGCATGTCCTGGCAATTTAGTGATTCATATATCTTAATGTGCAAAGTTACCAGTTGCAAACTGGGTAAAACACAAATTCCTGGGGTTCCAGCCCAGAGCTCCAGGGAATTCAAATGCAGACAATCCAAAAAATCAAACTTTGAAAAAACACCAACTTACATTATAAAAGCATTTATTTCAAATAAAACATGTGTTTATGGAAATCACAGCTCCTTTGTATTTTAAAATGGGGGCTACGAGGCAATAATTCTTTAATGATTTAAAAGTACAAGGTTGAGGAAACAAACTCAAACTGAAAGAAAAAAATATCCAACAGGAAAAATGCCTTGATTTCAGGAAGACAAAATGATGTCACACAATAGTTAGACAGGTGGGCAAGGGCAAGCCTTGGACCATTTATTATGTTAAAGGAAGTGCCATGGACAACTGAGAGAACCATCTCTTAAGTCCAATCCCATCACAGCAATTAGAGAAGAGTCAGAGTCAGCAGAGTTGCCTCCTCTAAGTCTTTGTTAATTATTTAAAGTCTTAGCACTGTCCCGATTGTGTTTTCTCTAGGATAAAGTTATAGATTCTGGTTTCAGATTTTTTAAAAAGGTAGCCTTATATCTTTTTTTGCTACTGAGTTTAAAAATTGGATTAAACACCTAGAGTGCAGAGGGAAACAGAAGCCCTGAAGAAATAGGGAATAGGTGCTAAACACTAGATCAGTTTTTGGAGTTTGCATGAGAATGTGAAATGTTCCACAGAAAATCTAGAAGGACTGGAAGGGATAAAGAAGAAACAAAAGCAACAGAATATCTCCTATTATGCCAGGATTCTGACCCATGGAGCATCCAGCTCTTTCCTAATTAGAATCAACAGTGATACGATTCCCTACTTTAAAGCAAAACCAGCTGAAGCAATACAGTGTCTTTCACAAAAGGGGAGCGTGGCCTACAGATTAATATTTTTCAGTCCTATGTGTCAGATACAGGATATCTAATGGCTTGCTTAGGGAGGGAGTATTAATCACATTCTCTGGAAAGCTCTTCCCCCCCTTCCCCCAGTTCACAAAAGCCGATAGCTCTCTTGGGATGTGTGGTTATCATGCTGGAAAGCTATTATAAGAGGTCTCTCATTTAAACACAAGCGCTGCAAAAAAATAAAAAGGCCAGAAACTGTATTTAGATATGGAGAGATGGGCTATTTTGCTATTAATTAAACTAAGTCCTAGGAAAGCATGTGGGTTGCAGGAGCGGGGGGGTTCAAAATAAGGAAGATAGAATATTTAAATATTTGGCAAAACCTTGTTCTGGAATATCTGTAGTCTGGGCTTATCTTTACATCTGGTTAAAGAGGCAAAACACGAACAGGTCCTTTTTTCAGCTCCCTAGGAATTATCAATAAAAGCACCACATGCCCACAGAGGAAGGAATAAATGACAAGGAGTTTTAGCCTTAAGTGGGAGGGTTATTACACACCATGTTGAAGGAAAGAAAACAAGCAGCATAGAAAGAATATAGTTCTCAATGAGTTTCATGAAAATAATGGACAATGACCATGAATGTGAAAACTCTCAATGCCTAGATTTGAAAAGAGATGATATAACACCGACATCTTATTTAAAATAGATGAAACCATCATGATGCATCCAAATATCTGACCACATAATTTTTTTTTTTTGGTCAGACGCACAACATGTGGAAGTTCCCAGGCCAGGGATTGGACTTGCACCAGAGTAGTGACAATGACAGATCCTTAACCCACTGGGCCACAAGGGAACTCCTGTCTGACCACATAATCTTGCTTGATTCCTTCCTCCCTGAAAGCAGTCTTGCCTTTCCCTTCTCTACAACTAACCCTAACCCTAACCCTAACTCCAACCCTAACACTCTTTAACAATAACAGCTACAACTACTACAACAATCAGCACTTACTACATCCCTGCAATGTGCAAGGGACATTTCATTTACATTAAATTGAATCTTAAGACTGCTCTGGATTATCTTTCACATTTATATCACAATGAAAAAAAATGAAGCTCAGAGAGGTTATGTGGCTAGCTCAAGGCTACACAGCAAGGAAACAGAAGAGCAGGGATTTGAATGCAGGTCTGCCTGGCTTTAAAGCTGTCATTCTATTCATGGTCCAAACAATCTTATTAGCATTGTGAAGACAGAGACATCTATCTTTGCTGGTATCCTTAACTCTTGTCAGTATTGTCTTAATTTTACCCTTACATTTTAGAGTAGAAAAAATATTTAAAATAAAAAGAAGAGGCTAACTGGATGTCTAACTTTAATGGCCTAATTATTGCTTACAGAGATGAGCCACCACGTTCCTCTTTACTGGTTTTATTAATTCTGGGCTGCTGGGACCCATGTTATCATTAGGTCTGGAGCTTCATAAACCCTAAATCCTCAAACATCAGGTTTCGGTTCTCAAGTGCACATTGAAAGCTTCAGTTTGACACACTAGAATTTTGTTTTAGGGAGCTAAACCATCTGGCATATGTAATTTTGACCTCTTCAAGTAATAAGGAAAATGAATGTTATGAACCAAGTTTTTCTTCCTGTAATTACAATGGTTCAGTGTTTTTAACTCAATGTAATGATTTCTCTCCCTGGAAGTAAACGGGAAGACAAAAAAAATCTGATCACTTTCCATAGCAGTTGATAGTGCTTTCTTGATAGAGCTGCAGGGCGGTATAAATGTGTACATGGGCAATTGCTGAATTTGAAGTCCATGTAAAATCAAAGAAATCAAGAAGAGATTCCAAACCCATGAAATACATCAAGTGCACATAGGCTCTTCCAGATAAAGAATTATGAAATGCCCTATTGCTTCTTCTCAGTTGGGAAAGGGGAGTTTGTGAGCCTTCAGATGTTCACCAACTAGTTTCCTTTCTCTTTCAGATGCTGTAGAAACTTTTGCCCTGGAAGGACCAGCATGGGAGTTGGCAGTCAGTGATCCTCTACCCACCTTACTTGCAGTTAAGCTGCTGCTCAGGCATGAAGAGAGGTGGCTAAGAGGGAATTGTGGGTGGACCTGCCATTAAAGGCTCTGAAATGGGACCCTCAAAGGTATTCAACTTGGTCACCTGCCCTAAGGGTAGTCAGAGATGTCATGACTTGGGAGGGTTTGGAGATGGTTTGCCTGCTAGGAAGGGAATAAAGTGGAAAGCAGGCGATTCTGTTTATCAAATGCCTCAGTCTACTCTACTATATTCAACTTGGGGCTGGTCTAGTGTTGGTCTAGTGTAAAAATATTTTAAAATGCTTTTGTGGGCTTTCAAGAACATGCAACGACAGTAATACCTTCTTTATAGCACTCATGTGCTTACAGATACTTAAGATTGATATAGTTGTTACATTATTGCCTTTCTCTTCCATATCCATTAACTGCAAGAAGGCAGACATCATTTATCTCACTTACTATTCTTCAGCATCATATACAGCGTTCGGCACAAAGCAGGTGTCCAAACAACTGCTGAATAAATGAGTGCATGAATGAAGAAACAAATGAATTATATATTGATCATGTTTTTTTCAAGCTCTTTTGGAACTGCAAACTACTATTTGTGACCAATCTCTGGAAGAGTTATCCTTTTGTATATCTCTGCCAGTTTTCTTAAAGATGTTGCTGATCGTTTACTAGAAAAATAGATAATGTCGATAGACTTCATGAAAAGAAGCAGTATTGTTATAATGCAGCCCTCACCCAGCAGTACTTTCAATGCTCCTTTGGAAGCTGTCTCTTTAGGCAGGATGCTGTAGCAGAAAGGACTTGTAAAAATGCTAGTTATCATTGGAATAAAACATAGACTCGATTATTCCACTGCTTTAGTTAGAGACACTAACATTAGGGGTTATCCAGGAAAAATAGTGATAAAAAAATTGTTAGCACTCAACTTAACTTTTACACTTCTTAGAGAGTTTTCTAGCCCTCCTAGAATTCCAGACCTCTCTCTTGGGATACACAGTAGTTCAGCCCATGGTTCCTGGCTCAGGGTTGCATGAGAGATGCTGGTTATAGATTTACTGCCCAAAGCTTTTGAGTAGGGAAGTAGATCAGAGATGCTTCTTTGGAAATAATGAGTGTAATGCTTGCTAAGGAACAAAGAGGTGGAAGTGATATGTAAGACAAAGATGCTGAGGCAGAGCAAACTGGAGTCTACTAGAAGGACCATCTCATTGCTTGAATGGATAAGGAGGGCAGAAAAGAAAGGACCAGAGTAGAGCCATGGGGGCTATGATTGGGCAGGAGTCTGCTACTCTCAGCATCAGAGAAAGGTGGGAGTTGGTTCTTTGACTCTGTATCTTAACCATAGATGTTCCATTGGTAAAACAGTATGGGGAACCCAACATGAAATGCAGTGTATTGTAATTAACTCAGTTCTAAACTCTTGGAATAGATTAGCATAAAGGAACATATTTACTGAGGGAACCCACTACATGTAAACATTGGGTAGGAAAATGAATTACTGTTTATTACATGCTTCCTTCCCCCACCCCACCCCCCATAGTTAATTTAGACTCTTCTGCTCTAGAATGTTTGGCTTACAGCAATGATTTTCCCTTTGTATGAACATGTGTTGACTAATATGGGGTAGGCCATCTAGAGACGTGTTAGGTGGCAAGACAAAACCAACCTGGGATTCGACATTTGCCAAAGCTCAGCCTCCACTTGAGAAAAGAATTGATGATTTCAATCCTACCTGAGATTCACAGGCCTCCCAAATTGCACAAAGTCTGTCTTCATCACATTATCTTGGAATACGTTAGCCATAGCTTTTACTATCTGTTCATTTTATTTTAGTACATAATTATATGCATCACTCTTTCAAAATTTCTTATTCAGTGTTTTATCTTTCAAATGGCATTATGAGCTAAGAGAGGGCAGATACCATACTTCAAAGTCAATCTGTCCTGTGTGTGAAGCATTTCCTGAAAAAGGGAAATGCAGGGAAGCTCTACAAACTTACTTGAGGAAGTGAATTTGTGTAACTTTGCTTGTGCAGTTTACATCTAGGGGGTCCCTTTTGATAAAAACAATTTTGGGAGCTGCTGAATTACGTACTATTAGTAGTAGTAGTAGTAGTATGCTCAGTGCTGTCCAGAAAGAAATATGAAGGCATCATCTCTGCTTAATACTCTAACTGTGCAAACAGAAACTACCAGCTTTCTATTTACATAAGCTACTTAGGTAAAAATTGAGATGATGTCAACCTTCCTAACCAAATTCCCCAACGAATAAAATGTGATGCATTTAGAATTATCCTCTGTAGGAAATCACTGTTCTCTAGTTGTCAGTGCATGAATTGTGAATCAGTGTTCTTAATTCTGAGTATACCGATTGTTTACTATTCTGCTCTGTATTTCTGCTTCTTTGATGTCTTAGGTACTCATTAATCCTTTTTCTCTCTAGCAAATATGGCTTTCTTAAATTTTTAAAAGGGGGCACAAATTCGAATACGCGTAAGTATACCTTAGCTGCTTTCATAAGCAGAGCTAAGTTGGGAGTTCTAATAAAGTATGAACTGTGACTGACAAAAATCCTCTTCTATCTGGGAAGGTCATTATCTTTTATGAATCTACATGGAAAAGATGTACATGCCATGGTACGGGAAGAACGGAAAATTAAGCCAGCCAGCCAGCCAGCCAATAGCCAATCTTCTCTAACAATTAATGTGATTCCAGGTGTCACAGGCAGTCTGCACTCACATCCATTTGTATTAAAGCTACATCTGCCAAACTTTCCTGAATGTACTATTCATAAATCAATCAGCCTCTGACCATCTTCAGAGAAGCAGTTTTCTGCAATTGTGTAGACAGAGTATTGTGATAAGTCAGATGTTAGAAGTCAAAGCATCTGAAAAGGATGGAAAGAAATCACCTGATTCCATTTGTTTTTATACATAGAATCTAATTCAATTCCTTCCAAAGACTCTATGAGGGGATATTTTGTAACCATTTTTCAAATAAGTAAATAGACACAAGGAGGTAATACAACATACTCAAGGTCACATCCCCAGTAAGCAGGAGAATATACGAAATTCTAGAGAGCTTATCCTTTCTACCTCTCTACACTAGCATTGGCAAAAATATTTGTACAGCTGATTACAAAGTACGAATTTTTGGAAGACCTGCCCTCCCCTTCTGGAAGTAAGATGAAAGTTTAGTCAATTTTTAAAGATGGCCAAAAAAAGAAGATTCCAAAACATAATTTTGGACCCAATGGTAATCTATAACAATTCTCACTGTGAGAAAAATTTTCATTTCATGCAAAAGAGGTCTTTTCCTTTCAAATAAACAAAAATGTTATTTTGGCAATAAACTTCCATGCAGATGTTGACAAATGACCATTCTGATTCCTATGTATCTCGTTCAGAAAGGAAATTGTTGCTTAAATCAATGGATAATGCAAAAGAGATTATATTTTGAATGACACCAAAGGAAACAATTACAAACAGTATGTATAATTTCTAAGCACATTAATCATGAAAGATGATAAATAAGCAAATGGTAATATTTCATATTCAGCTATTCTTGCACAAAATTAGGGAAGGCATGGTTGCTTCATTATGTCACTGGAAAAAAAAGGTTAACTTGCTTCTTTTTGCCTTTGTCTTCTATTATCTGGCTCATTTTCAAGTTTCAGTAAGAGGATTTAATAAATTATATAATCTATTTTAGAAAAAAATTTAAATGTATTTGATTCTGATATTTTTCTAATGAAACTTTAATCTCTTGTCATTTGCAACCTGAAGCTAGGTCACCAAACAGGATACAGTACAAAAATCACTAAAATGATAGCTTAGCCTGTTTCTGAAAGAAGAAACAGGTATCTAGGAAAGTGTCTAGGTATCTAGGAAAGTGTCAAAAACGTCTTCAAAGTTTGTTTTTCCTTTAATATGTATATTTACATGTAAAAGAAAAAATATTCTCTTAGAAGCAGCACAGGAACTAAAAAGAATTTTGGGCCAGAAGCAAGGAGATGAGATTTTTGGTCCTTTTATCACTGGCATGAGCTGGGACATATCACTGAGTTTCCCTCAGGCTCAGTTTCCTTGCAGGTAAAATGAAGATGTCACATCTGTCCCACTTCAACAATTGCCATGGTAAAAGTCCTTGATTCATCCAGCACTTGTTGGTGTTTATTGTGTGTGTGTGTGGTTTGTTTTGTTTCATTTTGTTTTGTTTTTAATGGAGATAGGAAGACAGTCATGAAGAATGGTCCCTTGAGGAACACACAGAGGGGAGATGTGATGTAAACTGGAATTTGGAGTCAAGTCACAGAATGCTTTTGGAAGGATAAAGTCCTGAAGTCCAAGTATGAGTTAGTGAAGAAAATAAAGGAAGGAAAGAAAAGTGCATCACAGACAGAGGGCATGGCATCATGCAAAGGTAATAAATCATGAGGGAACATGATACTGGGGGGCCTTGTGAGCCACTTGATTGGCTGAAACAGGAGGGGAAAAGTCAAAGGTGAGATTGGAAAGGTATACAGAATCCAGATTATTGAGAGTAACAGATGCTGTGCTAGGGATTTGCATTTTAGCCCCAAAGCAATGAGTGGAGTTGAGGGGCAACACAGGATCGTGAGTGGGGGAGCTGTGGTTTTAGCAAACTCACTCTGAAAGGCAACAGGGACCATGGATCAGAGGCTGGGAAACTAAGTCAGAGTCCACGGTATTAATCTAGGTAAGGAATACAAAGATGTAAACTAAGACAGTGGCAGCAAGGATGGAGAAGAAACAGTCTTGAGAGATGGTATGGAGGAAGAACTGACAAAGTTGAAAGTCTAACTAGGTGTTTACAGAAGAAGGGGAATTGCTGTCAACCACAGGTTTCTGATTAACTAAGGGAATAGGGTGTTTCTCCATAAGATAAGATATAAAAGGATAAAGCAGGATTCTGGGGCCAGACAAGCCCGATTTTGGACATTGTGCCTCCAAGTGGTGATATGCAGAAGGCAACTGGACATATGAAATGCATTTGATAATGCTGTGAACTGCTCAAATATGGGAAGTATTATTTAAATTCAATTCTGTATTTTCAGTATGTGTATTAAGTCTTACAAGGCCACTAGGAAATCATTGTAAGTGGTTTATTCAAGAGTACCCTAGGGCTTCAAAAAATTAAGACATCTCTCCATTTTTTTTATTGTATTTCTTTGTTTAACTGAAAGTATTTAACTCCCGACAACATAATTTCTATTGTGAGCTACCTCTGATGGTTTGTGGCTTCTTGTTCACAGTCATGTGGCTGGCATCTGGACTGGATTGAAAAAGAGCCACCATGTAGATGGAGATAGAGGCTAGAACTCTGGTACTCTTCTTCCATGCAACCTCACTGCCCATCCATTTTCCTATATGCATCCTTCCTTCCAGCTGCCATAGGGTCATAATGCCTTAACTTAAATCAAATGTCCTCTGGCTCCAGGTCCCATGATGAAAAATTTATGAAGTCCTGGACACATGACAAGTTTTACAGCTTTACAGCTGAAATCCTTCAGGTCCTTTTGACCTACTGAAGGAAAAATATATGTTTGATTTTATTGTGATTCCCAAACATACTTCTAGTGTGTGCATTTTTACTACAGAATGTGTATGTTGCTTCCAGCAATGTGTTTTATATTACCTTGAAGGGTAGGGAAGCTCTTATGGAAGGAAACAACATGGTCTCGTTGCCAGGACAAGAGAAAACAGAGCTTGCAATTGGAAGCATGACCAAGTCTATGGATCATTAATTTGTCTTTCTCTTTGACTGAGGACACTTTATATGAGTCAATGACTATATCCTAACTTGTTTTAATGATGGTCATATCCCTCTACTAATGATATTTTGGCTTTTTGAGCGGGATCTTTTTATTAACTCACCCAAACACAAATATACATAAATATTTTTTCTCTGTAAACTTAAAATTATTGCATGTTCTTATAAAGTCTAGGATGTAGCTCAACACCCTTGAATTAAACATTTCCTTTTTACCAAGCTTTCCAAATCCATGTCAAAACCTAAAGTTCTTCTCTCTTCAGGGGATTATTAGTAACATCAGTTTGGATGTAGCTCGAAAACAAGGTACCTAAATGGGCTCACCTTGATAATGAAATCTGCTGTAAGTGGTCCAGCCATTCTCAGTATCTCTTTGTCTGGAAACTTCTGGAAGTCCACACTAGAATTGTCCACAAGAAAGATGCCTGTAGAGCTGAGACTGTTTTCACCTTTAGCCCCCTGTAGGGTTTTGGTTTCCAGATCTACATAATCAAACACATGAAGAGGAGAGAAAGATGTTCCCAGGGCGATCATAGACCACATGCAAGCACATTCTGCAACAGAGTCTAGAGCTGTATAAGGGAGAACTATCATTCTTAATATGACTGACACAATTGAAATGTGATGGAAACAAAATATATAGGCACTTCTGGGTCATGCAGGAATTTATGCAGCAAATGAAATTACTAAAAACTTACTAGCAAGTATTCAAGGCTCTCTGTCAAAAAATCTATGATTCCCTCAACTTCATTTGGGTACCTGACTTTATGGCAGTCTTATTCCTTTGACTAAACCATCTCCCATACATATTTTATTGATTTGGGTCTTTATGGGCCTCGGTTTAGAATATAGTAGTTTCCTCTGTGAGACCCAGGATGCTTCTCTGAGTTCCTGCAGCACTTACTGTGTGATTTCATATTCATGCACTACCTTTATTTATTTACACTTTCTGTTTACTTACTGCATGTGTATTATTGCTCAAAGTGAGGAAACTATAGAGATGTAAGGACAGGAAAATAACTTATTTTCCTTCTCTGTCTTTTTAAAACTCTTTTTATTATTTTATTCAGTCTTATGTATGTATATGATATTTCATAAGAACTTAAAACAGAGAGAAGACCTTGTTTCCTGGTGCATTCTGATCTGAATCCAGCCAAAGATGAAGCCTAGGAGGCATCTTTTGTTTTAGGAAATCAGAGCATGCAGGGCATGAGGGTAATTATGACATATATTTCAAATCAGGTTAAATTCTCATGGGATTGAGAGGTGATTTAGAATAACTGCCTGCTGCAGGAAGGAATATAGATAGATTGAGTCTAGCAAAGGTTTCTAAAACTTGCACAAAGACCCTTGGTTTTGGCAGGGATTCTCTAGCAGAAATGTGGGGTGCCTGGGTAGGGCTCTTCAGCTTCTACCCCCATACCTAATCAGAATGACGCCTCTCTTATATGTTTTGTATATTAGGGTTTGGTGGGTTAAGGACAATTCTGGGCAATTTTAAGGTCTCTGGAGGTACTAAGGTACCTAATGATTTTCACTCAGTTATTCTAGATGTTGCCTACTTCAAGTTCTCTGCTAGAAGGAATACCAACAAGTGGAAAAGGTTGGTGTCCAACTAAATCCCTATGCCCCTCATATGAAGCAGTGCAGCCCCTCTTTGGATGTAGATCTGGCTTCCCTCCCTCTGCCTCCCCTGCCCCCTGCCCACCCCAGTGCAGAGAGGCCCTCACAGAAGGATACCAGGCACATGGAGAGAATGGTGGAGTGGGAGAACCATAGTAGTTGTCATCAAAGGAGAGCATTTGTATCTCCTTCCTCTATTTTACTCCTCCAGCTCCCTTCCCTGTATTTGCACTCATCGTGGAAGTATTTCTAGGACATAAATTAACTCAGTTTTGGAAAACTCTTAAAACTCTGAGTACCCGATTTACTTTCACTGGCAGTGCTCTCAGCTGTCCTTCCCAAGGTATCTCTGATTAAAGATGAACAGGTGGGAGTTCCCATTGTGGCCCAGTGGAAACAAATCCGACTAGTATCCATGAAGATGCAGGTTTGACCCCTGGCCTCACTTAGTGGGTCGGGGACCGGGCATTGCTGTGAGCTGTGGTGTAGCTCACAGACTCGGCTTGGATCTGGCGTTGCTGTGGTTATGGCCTAGGCCAGCAGCTATAGTTCCAATTTGACCCCTAGCCTAGGAACTTCCATCTTCCATGGGTGTGGCCCTAAAAAAAAATGATGACCTCGGCCTGGAGAGATTGCCTACACTTGTTCTGGTTTGGTGTTTGGCTCTAAACATTTAAGGTTGGTCCCATATTGGGCCAGCTTCTGGGAGTGAAGGGCAAAAGGGCTGCAAGATAAATAAGGCATCACTTACTCGCACATACATTTTGCTAAATTACATTCCAAATACAAAAACAAAATAGAAGCTTCCTCAGCTATACATCTGTTATCAATAATATGTCTGTTGGGGGAAAAAGCAAATTCCATTTTGCGTTTCATCATCCATGAATAGCATCTGAGGCTTTACCTATCAAATCCTTGGAGCAATTAAACCAAATAAGGCCAATTCTTCAGCTTCTTAGTGATCACATACTTAGGAAATCTTGGAGGCTAATACATTTATAAAAATGAATTTTCCTCTTATATCTATTCCTTCGGGTTCTTTTCTTTTGCATTGAGGACTAAGTCCCCCACTTGGTAATAGTCTTGGTCTGCTTGTTTTATTTTAGCCTGTCACTGTTCAGAAAAATACTGATTTTGAATGAGGTTCTTATACCAGCAGTTAATTCTGTCTAATTCTCAAGGGAAAAAATAAATCATTTGCATGGTAATAGTGTACACACATATATCATCTTCTGGCATGGGAACAATATATATTTCAGGGTTGGTCAGGGTTGGAAAAGGGCTTGGATCCATATAAGGTGACTTATCAGCATCTTTTGACTCTGCCTGAACTGTACCTTATTTATTCCTCCACTTCACATGACCTCTCAAATCCTACCTTTCCCATGAAATGTATTTATTTTTATTTTTTGAAAGAATTCAGTAGGCTGTCTGAACTTTCACAGGCCCCAATTTGTCTCCCTCTTTGTTTGTCTTTCTGGAATGATTTCATTTATAATCCAATTGCCAAAAGATAATACTTGCTACCTAAATTGGTTTTTAAGGCATGTATGTGGGAGGGAAGAAAGCAGAAGATGATAAATGACTTTCAAGGAAGCTAGGAGCAATCAGAGCGGAGGAGATCAGAAATGCTCATGGGACCAGCTGAAGCAAAGTATTTCAGTGAACAGCAAATACTAGCACATCCTCTTCTACCCCCTCCCTGGTTTACAGCCTGTAATCTAACAGGTTGACATCTAATAAACACTAAATAGTGATAATAAAAAGATGTGTCTGATGCAAGCTATTGCCTTTGGAATGGATAAGCAACGAGATCCTGCTATGTAGCATTAGGAACTATATCTAGTCACTTATGATGGAGCATGATAATGTGAGAAAAAAGAATGTATACATGTACGTGTGACTGGGTCACCTTGATGTACAGTAGAAAATTGACAGAACACTGTAAATCAGCTATAATGGAAAAAATAAAAATAATTATTAAAAAAATTAAAAAAAAGATGTGGCTGTGTACTGCTGGCTTGGCATGACTGAAGATCAATTCTGGCACAAACTCTGGTGATGCCATGCTGCCATTTGATCTTCAGGGTTATAATTACCCTTCCATCCTGAATCCCAATAGCTATTTTTAAGATGTTTGAGTCTTAAATTATTTTTAATACATGGGATACTTAATCATACTGCATGGTTTTCTTCAAATGCCATGGGGCTAAGACTGTTTGGTGTTGCTATATTTCCCTAAATAGATGAAGGAATGGAACAGAATAGTTGGAATAAAAAGAGAAAGAATGAAGGAGAGGGAACGAAGCTTGGGAAGAAGAAGAAAAAAGAGGTGAGGCAAGAAAAAAATTGAGCTTGATTGGAGGAAGAAGAGCAGGAATGAGAAATAATATTCACAAAATCAAAAACATGTGCTCAACTCATGAACAACCTATTGGGAGCATCTATTTTGTGTTTTTCAGCATGACTGTGGTTATAGGTAATTACCACAAAGGTTTCTGCTATCTCCTTAGGCAACCAAAAGATAAATAGAAGCACTCAAAATATCATATTATGATGTAGGATTACGATTTGAATCTCTGAATGTTAAACTTCTTTGGGACAAACAATAACAATAATGACTAAAATACTCAAAGGAGAACAACTGAGTTTACTTACACAAGTGATCAGGTCCTTTTAAGACAAGGCGAATATGTCTGCTTCCATAGGGAATAGCAACCACAGTGTCATCCACTAGAGAGAAACAAAGCAAAATCTTAAAAGCACATCATTTTGATACAAAATTATTGACTGTCTCCTCCACAGAGGTACTGACTTACATATGTCTCCAAACGATAATCTTTTTAAAAAGTGTTTGAGATGTGAACATCAATATGTGGTAATAAAATTTTCTACTTTCTTCAAAATAAAATATGCCAAAAAAGCTGGTCACTAGCTAGCTCATGGGGAATCTGGCTTTTTTTTTTTTGTTTAAATCATGAATTTTGATTGCAAACTTCCATTTCTGATTTTAAAACCTGATCTTTTATTCTCAAATTTCTCTCAATTGAAGAAGTTGTGTGGAATTACAAAAAGAAAATATATTCTTTTTTTAACAGTCTTTTTTTTTTTTGTATTTTTGCTATTTCTTTGGGCCGCTCCCACGGCATATGGAGGTTCCCAGGCTAGGGGTCGAATCAGAGCTGTAGCCACTGGCCTACTCCAGAGCCACAGCAACGCAGGATCCGAGCCGCGTCTGCAGCCTACACCACAGCTCACTGTAACGCCGGATCGTTAACCCACTGAGCAAGGGCAGGGACCGAACCCGCAACCTCATGGTTCCCAGTCGGATTCATTAACCACTGCGCCACGACGGGAACTCCAGAAAATATATTCTAATGTTCAAAGGAGGACTTTACTACATCAAAATTTGGACTTCTCTCTAGCAAAGTAACTGTCTTGGATGAATAGGACAGATAAGAATAGAAGACAACACACTTGTGTTTTTTAATCTTTCAGGGCAGAGATCATGCTTTCCAGTTCTTTAATATCCTTCACACTGTCTACATCTAATAATATATATGTATATAGGAAGTGTCTCATTCTCTCCACGCACCCTCTTTATTTTGAAAATTAAAAAAGATTGTATTACAGACCATTTTAAAATGAATTAATTTTCATCCTACTTGAAAACTGAGCCTAAATTCATTAAAAGCAATCCCCAAACATACATTTGTGAAAAAATTAGAGGTATTACATGCATCCCAAATGCATCACAGGTGTTCTTATTTAGAACTCCATTTGTGACAAGATATACTTTATATTTACATGCACAGAAGTGTTTCACTTTCACCTAAATTATACTGTTTATTCCTTCACCCAAACTTGTCATATGGGCAAAAAAGATGCTACCATCTCAATTTTACGACCAAGACATAAAGACTCTGAGAAGTAAACCCAAGGTCAAAAAACAGGAAGGCATTCCAGAAAGCAAGGGAAAGGCACATATTTGTAAACTCACCAGCACATTCAGAAGCTCTGTGGGATTCTCTGTTCCACATATATCTTTCCAATATTATACCCTGCCATCCTATTCCTAGAATTTCATTTAAGTAAAAGAATCCCAAAAGGTATGTAAACAGAATGATTTAGGTTGAAAGTGAAATTCTTCAGTGCCATGTAAACATAAGGTGTTATTTCTCTGACACTTAACACTATCATCCTGCCTTTGGAAGAATTTAAATTTCATAAATGAATCTCATAAGTTCCTTAACTTCCTTTATCCTTAGTTCCTCTTTTTTTAAAACAGGGAAAACAACACTTACCTCATAATATTGTATGAACACATACGGCTATGGCTATAGATATGTATATTATATATAAATATATATAGCCTGAAACACAGTATTTTGTAAATATCATCTTTTCTCTCTCTCTATTCCAAGTCTCCTTAAGGACAGGAACTGAAATACTGTTTATTTTGATGATTTTAACTACCTCAAGGCCCCTAGTGCACAGCCAACTGAATGAGAAAGAAAAATCATATGCTCTTAATTCCTTCCCTAAAAGGTTACATTTATCAAGTTTTCTATAATATTGAATAGTCAACTCACAGTACAAACTTCTGGCTGTTTTTAATGTCAGGCATTGTTGAAGAAAAGGTTGAATTTTGGATAGCTAAGAGTTTGTGGCATATAAGAATAAAATATGTAAGGGGGATATAGAAAAGGAACATCAAATGTTCAGAATGGGCCTGCATAGTTTAAATGTCCTGCATAAAGACAAGCATTTTTAATCTCACAAAAGAAACTCAAAGCAGTTAAAACAATGGACTTTCTAGAAATAGAAAGTCTGTTTATCCACAGATCAAGTCAAGTGCAAGGCAAAGGAAAGCTTTCTGTTTCGCCCTGCCAGGCTCGGCAATGGTCTTCTGATTCCCACATGGCTCAGGGCATCCCTCTTGTTCTGTTGAGAAGTGACTCACATTCCCCACACTGAGGCATCAACCCTAGCTTTTGAATGATACAGTGGCCTTCGTATACTCCCCAAGGAAGATGGGGAGGGCCTAGAAGGTTATTGGGTAGGATGGAGAGAACAGACCAGGTGAGAATGCAATGTCTCCAGATGACCTCCAGCAATTTCCAGGTAAAAGAGGAGTGCAAAGACCTCAGGCTGGTGCCAACCTGAAGAGTCAGAAGTACACCAGGGGCAGGAAGAGTCATGGACTATTCTTCTTTGGTTTGTAAAGAGCTAGCGGGCAACTGGAAGGTCATCAGGCAATTAGAAACTTCATTATTTTAACCCAAGATAATTTTTTGAGTGTCTCCTAGTGTCAGGTTGCATACTACATACCACAAAATCAGTGATGAAGATGACAAAGCACTAGCCCTACAAAATGTTTCCTGAGAAAGGGATCTAAGTTAAAACATGCAAGGAAATATAATATACTATAACCTAATCATGGAGATTCCCAAGTACATTAATTAGTTTCTTAAGATCCCTTATCCAAAGAAATCCATTCTACACAATGTAACCCACTGTGTTCCCAATGTGTTTACCCAGGGCAACCTTTCCTTATGTTATCATCTATAAACATCAGTAGATAAATATCATAACATACTTTAAGGTATGGTACTTTTCATTTGACAAAAAGCAAGATAGGAAAAAAACTAATTTTATTTGCTGCACATTGATAAGAAGCTAGTCTTCGAGTCGGTACTTAATTGATTCTTTGAGGAACAATTTTTCAAAATTTAGCATATATAAAATCAGAATGCACCTCACAATCAATATTTATATTCTCTCTCACAGGTGCCAACAGCAAAACAGGCAAAAAATCAAGCTTGCAAAACAAGTGTCAGTGGCTTGGAAGAAGATTCCAAGACATTAGTGAAACACACTATTTAAATCCTTGGAATCCAATAGTTGTGGGAATGGAGGGAGATGAGGAATCAGTAGTGCTCTACAATATTCCCAAAGTGGGAGCCCAAAGCAAGCTAACTCTACATAACTGCAAGCCTGAATTAAGAACCCAGCATCAAGACTTCTGCTTTCATGGAGTTTCTGCTGTGGCCAGTGGAAACGAATCTGACTGGTAACCATAAGGTTGTGGATTTGATCCCTGGCTTCACTCAGTGGGTTAAGGATCCAGTGTTGCCGTGAGCTGTGGTGTAAGTTTCAGATGCAGCTCAGATCTGGTGTTGCTGTGGCTCTGGCGTAGGCCAGCAGCTGTAGCTCTGATTCAACCCATAGCCTGGGAACCTCTATATGCTGCAGGTGCTACCTTAAAAAGCAAAAAAAAAGACTTCTGCTCCCTGTCAAGATGAAGTCATAGGGCCCAGGCTTAACCTCCTTCTTGAAACAATCAAAAAGTCAGAAGATATGATATGATATGAAACATTGGCTTTCAAGACACTGGATATCAAGCAAAGGACAGTGATTCCTGAGATTCAGGCAACATGAGGCAAACCTTAACACTGCTCCAGCCTTCTACCTTGGAAGACATTCCAGGCCATGGCTCAGGAAGTGGGAGCTTGGATAGAGCCTGGAGGATCCTCTGAGTTGAGGAGACAAAGGTATGAGTATGAGTCCAAAGAGATCAAGGTGGCGATAGTTTGAAGTACAGATTACTTCTCTGTGTCTAGAGGGGAGAGAGTGACACAAGGATGACTCTGGAGATTTAAGAGCATTCCCTTTAGGTAACCAGCAGCTTAAACATACTAATCAGGACATGCATGTGAAAAAACAACATGAAGCCAGGAGAAGGACCACACTATATAGATCCCATACATATAGGACTGGGAATAGTATCTTATCCTATTAGCCAGGCAGGAAAACTTAATAATTCACCAGACATTGAGTACTTAGAAGCATCTTGTCTCAGTAGTAAGGCACAATTGCCACTAATAGAGATATGTCTTTGGTCCTGTCTACCATATTTTAAGACCCCAAAGTACCAAACTGATTCCAAATAACTTAAGAACAAAACTCAAGAATACTCATAGGAATACAAAAATATCTAGTATCCAAGAAGATAAAGTTTGCAATGTCTGAAATTAGGTAAAAAAAAATTATGGAGCATGGAAAGAAATACCCCCAAAATACACCCTGTACTTAAAAAGAAAAATTGATCACTCAAAGCACAGAGAAGATATTAAAATAGTAATATAATTTGATTTCATATGTTGAAAAGGTAAAGTCAAAGGAGAGACGGGATTAAGATGGCGGAATAGAAGGACTGGAGCTCAACTTCTCTCCTAAAAACAACAAAATGCACAACTAAAGACTGAGCATTCTTCACCCAAATGGACTGAAAACCTTAAAAAAGATATCCTACTCCAGAAGAAAAAGAGGAGGACATATCAAGAGATAGGAGGGGCGATTTCACGATACACACAACCCCATACCTCCTGGGTGGGAAGCCCCACAGACTGGAAACTAACTGATTCACAGAGACTCACCTACAGGAGTGAGAGTTCTGAGCCCCACATCAAACTCTCACGTGTGGGGATCTGGCACTGGGAGAAAGAGCCCCTGGAGCGTCTGCCACGGAAGGCCAGTGGGGCTTGTGTGCAGGAGCTCCACCAGACTGGGAGAAACGGAGACCTCATTCTTAAAAGGCACACACAGAGTTTCACGTACACTGGGTCCCAGGGCAGAGCAAAGTCTCCATAGGAATCTGGGTCAAACCTGACTGCAGTTCTTGGAGAACATCCTGGGAAAACAGGGGTGAATGTGGCTTGTTGTGAGGGAAGGACATAAAAGCAGAGCTCTTGGGAATATACATCAGCATGTGTTTCCCTGGAGGTGGCCATTTTGGGAAAATCTGGCCCCACCCTTCAGTCAGCTTCTGAGAAGCCCCAGGGCAAACAACAATCCAGGTGGGATCACAGCCCTGCCCCTCAGTAAACAGGCTACCTAAAGACCCCTCAGGCACACAGCTGCCTCTAATCCCATCCAGAGACTAAGCCCCACACACCAGAGGGATTAGAATCAGCTCCAACTACCAGTGGGGAGGCATCAGCCCCTCCCATCAGGAAGCCTACAGCAAGCCCCTCATACTGACTTCAGCCACAGGGGGGCAGACACCAGAAGTAAGAGAGGCTACAACTCTATTATCTGTAAAAAGGTCACCACACCAAAAAACTAAAAATGAAAAGACAGAGAACTATAACTCACATGAGGGAGAAAGGAAAAACCCCAGAAAATCAGCTAAGCAAGGAGGAGATTCTTAGCCTCCAGGAAAAAGACTTTAGACTGTTGATGCTGAAGACAATGCAAGACATTGGAAAGAAACTGGAGGCAAAGATGGATAACTTACAGGAAACACTGACCAAAGAGATACAAGATATAAAACTTAAACAAGAAGAGATGCAAAATACAATAATGGAAATAAAAAATTCACTAGAAGCAGCCAACAGCAGGATACAGGAGGCAGAAGAACAAATAAGCGAGGTGGAGGACAGATTAGTGGAACTTGCGGATGCAGAACAGAAAAGAGAAAAAAGATTGAAAAGAAATGAAGAGAGTCTCAGAGAACTCTGGGACAACATTAAACACACCAACATCCGTATTATAGGGGTGCCAAAAGGAGAAGAGAGAGCAAAGGAGACAGAAAAAATATTCCAAGAGATAATAGCCGAAAATGTCCCTAACGTGGCGAAGGAATCACTCACTCAAATCCAGGAAGCACAACGAGTACCATATAAAATAAACACAAGGAGGAACACCCCGAGACACATATTAATCAAACTGACCAAAATTAAAGACAAAGAGAACATACGGAAAGCAGCTAGGGAAAAGAAACAAATAACATACAAGGGAACCCCAATAAGGTTATCGGCAGATTTTTCAGCAGAAACTCTGCAGGCCAGAAGGGAGTGGCATGATATACTTAACATGATGAAAGGAAAAAAACCTCCAACCAAGATTACTCTACCCAGCATAAGCAAAAGCTGAGAGAATTCAGCAACACTAAACCAGCCTTACAACAAATACTAGAAGAACTTCTATAGGCAGAAAAGAACAAGAGAAGAAGGAAAGAAAAAAGAGCAGCAAAAACAAACCCAAAGCAGTTAATAAAATGGCAATAAGAACATACATATCAAAAATTACCTTAAATGTTAATGGACTAAACGTCCCGACCAAAAGACACAGACTTGCTGAATGGATATAAAAAACAAGACCCATATATATGCTGTCTTCAAGAGACCCACTTTGCTTTTAGGGACACACACAAATTGAAAGTGAGAGGATGGAAGAACATATTTCATGCAAACGGGGATCAAAAGAAAGCTGGAGTAGCAATACTCATATCAGACAAAATACACTTGAAAATGAAGACTATTTTAAGGGACAAAGAAGGACATTACATAATGATCAAAGGATCAATCCAAGAAGAATATATAACAATTTTAAATATCTACACACCCAACACAGGTTCACCACCATATATAAGGCAACTGCTAACAACCTTAAAAGGAGAAATCGACAATAACACAATCATAGTCGGGGACTTTAACACCCCACTGACAGCAATGGACAGATCAACCAGATAGAAAATCAATAAGGAAACACAGGCCCTGAATGATGCATTAAACCAGATGGACTTCATAGATACCTATAGGACATTCCATCCCAAAGCAACAGAACACACATTCTTCTCAAGTGCACATGGAACTTTCTCTAAGATGGATCACATCCTGGGCTACAAATCCAACCTCAGTCACTTTAAGAAAATTGAAATCATATCAAGCATCTTTTCCAACCACAACACTCTACAACTGGACATCAACAACAAGAAAAAAACTTCAAAAAACACAAACATGTGGAGACGAAACAACATGCTACTAAACGACCAATGGATCACGGAAGAAATCAAAGAGGAAGTTAAAAAAATACCTAGAAGCAAATGACAATGAAGATATGACACTCCAAAACCTATGGGATGCAGCAAAAGCTATTCTAAGAGGAAAGTTTAGAGCAATACAAGCCCACCTCGGGAAACAAGAAAAAGCTCAAAGAAACAACCTAACTTTACATCTAAAGCAGCTCGAGAGAGAAGAACAGACAAGACCTAAAGTTAGTAGAAGGAAAGAAATCATAAAGATCAGAGCAGAAATCAATGAAATAGAAACAAAGAAACCCATAGAAAAGATCAATGAAACGAAAAGCTGGTTCTTTGATAAGATCAACAAAATTGATAAACCCCTAGCCAGACGTATCAAGCAAAAAAGAGAGAGGACTCAAATCAATAAAAGTAGAAATGAAAAAGGAGAAGTAACAACGGACATCACAGAAATGCAAAGGATCATAAGAGACTACTATATGCAACTATGTGCCAATAACATGGAAAACCTAGAAGAAATGGACAAATTCTTAGAAAAGTACAATCTTCCAAGACTAAACCAAGATGAAATAGAAAAGATGAATGGACCCATCACAAGAACTGAAATTGAAATGGTGATGAATAAACTTCGAACAAACAAAAGTCCAGGACCAGATGGCTTCAGAGTAGAATTCTATCAAACATTTAGACAAGAGCTAACACCTCTCCTTCTGAAACTATTTCAAAAATTTGCAGAGGATGGGATACTCCCAAAGTCATCCTATGAGGCCACCATCACCCTGGTACCAAAACCAGACAAAGACTCCACAATAAAGAAAACTATAGGCCAATTTCACTGATGAACTTCGATGCAAAAATCCTCAACAAAATACTAGGAAACCGCATCCAACAATACATTAAAAGGATTGTATGCCATGATCAAGTGGGATTTATCCCAGGGATGCAAGGGTTCTTCAATATCCACAAATCCATCAGTATGATACACCACATTAACAAACTGAAGAATCAAAACCATATGATCCTCTCAATAGAAGCAGAAAAAGCCTTTGACAAAATAGCCTTTGACACCAATTTCTGATAAAAACCCTTCAGAAAGTTGACATACAGGGAACCTACCTCAATCTGATAAAGGCCATATATGACAAACCCACAGCAAACATCATGCTCAATGGTGAAAAGCTGAAAGAATTCCCGCTGAGATGAGGAACAAGACAAGGATGTCCACTCTCACCACTACTCTTCAACTCAATTCTTTAAGTCCTAGCCACAGCAATCAGAGAATTAAAAGAAATAAAAGGAAAAAGAAGCAAATTGGAAAGGAAGAAGTAAAACTATCACTATTTGCAGATGACATGATACTATACCTAGAGAATCCTAAAGACTCAACCAGAAAACTGTTAGAGCTCATCCACGAATTTGGCAAAGTCGCAGGATACAAAATTAATACACAGAAAGGACGGCATTTCTATACCCTAACAATGAAAGAGCAGAAAAAGAAATTAGGGAAGCAATCCCATTTACCATCACATCCAAAAGAATAAAATACCTAGGAGTAAACCTACCTAAAGAGACAAAAGACCTGTACTCTGAAAACTATAAGACACTGATGAAAGAAATCAAAGATGACACAGATAGATGGAAAGATATACCATGCTCCTGGATTGGAAGAGTTAATATTATCAAAATGACTCTACTACCTAAGGCAATCTACAGATTCAATGCAATCCCTATCAAATTACCAAGAACATTTTTCACAGAACTCAAACAAAATATTGTAGAGTTTGTTTGGAAGCACAAAAGACCCAGAGTAGCCAGAGACATCCTGAAAAAGAAAAACGGAGCTGAAGGAAGCAGGCTCCCTGATTTCAGACTATACTACAAAGCAACAATCATCAAAACTGTATGGTACTGGCACAAAGACAGACATATAGATCAGTGGAACAGGATAGAAAGCCCAGAATGAAACCCACACACCTACAGCCAACTAATCTATGACAAAGGAGGCAAGGATATACAATGGAGAAAGGACAGCTTGTTCAATAAGCGGTGCTGGGAAAACTGGACAGCCACATGGAAAAGAATGAGATTAGAACACTCCCTAACACCATACACAAGAATAAACTCCAAGTGGATTAAAGACCTAGATATAAGACCTGATACTACAAAACTCTTAGAGGAAAACATAGGCCAAACACTCTGACATAAATGAAAGCAACATCTTCTCAGATCCACCTCTTAGAGTATTGAAAATAAAAACAAAAATAAACAAATGGGACCTACTCAAACTTAAAAGTTTCTGCACAGCAAAGGAAACCCTAAACAAAATGAAAAGACAACCCACAGAATGGGAGAAAATCTTTGCAAGTGAATCAACTGACAAGGGATTCATCTCCAAAATTTATAAACACCTTCTACAGCTCCATACCAAAAAAAAAAAAAACAAACAAAAAACCCCATCAAAAATGGGCAGAAGATCTAAACAGACAATTCTCCAAAGAATACATACAGATTGCCAGAAAACACATGAAAAGATGTTCAACATCACTAATTATTAGAGAAATGCAAATCAAAACCACTCTGAGGTACCACCTTACACTAGCCAGAATGGCCATCATCAAAAAGTCTACAAACAATAATGCTGGAGAGGGTGTGAGAAAAAGGAACCCTAGTACACTGTTGGTGGGATTGTAAATTGGTGCAACCACTGTGGAAAGCAGTATGGAGATTCCTCAGAAAACTAAACATAGAACTACCATTTGATCCAGCAATCCCACTCCTGGGCATCTATCCAGAGAAAACCATGGCTCACAAAGACACATGTACTCCAGTGTTCATTGCAGCACTATTTACAATAGCCAAAACATGGAAACAACCTAAATGTCCATCGACAGAGGAGTGGATCCAGAAGATGTGCTACATATACACAATGGAATATTATTCAGCCATTAAAATGAACGAAATACTGGCATTTTTTGCAACATGGATGGATCTAGAAACTATCATGCTAAGTGAAGTCAGCCATACAATGAGACCCCAACATCCAATGCTTTCACTGACATGTGGAATCTGAAAAAAAGGAGAGACTGAACTTCTTTGCAGAACAGATGCTGACTCACAGACATTGAAAAACTTATGGTCTCCAGAGGAGACAGTTTGGGGGGTGGGGGGATGTGTTTGGGATGTGGGATGGAAATCCTGTGAAATCAGATTGTTATGATCATTATACAACTACAGATGTGATAAATTCATTTGAGTAATAAAAAAAAGCCCAAAAAAAAAAAAAAGAAAAATGAAAAGGTTAAGTTAAAAAAAAATCTCCAGGCCCAGATAATTTCACTGGTCATTATTACCAAGCATTTAAAGAAGAAATAACGTCAATCCTATACATTCTCTTCCACTAAAGAGAAGACAAGGGATCACACTTGCCAACTTGTGGTATGAGGCCGGCTTCATGCTGATACCAAACTGAGACAAAGATGTTATAAAACAATTAACACTTTGGACAACTATCACTCATGAACATATATACCCACAATTTCCTGGCGAATCAAATCCAGTAATCTATATAAAGAATAATACACCATGACCGAGGAGAGTTGATTCCAGGAATGCAAGGTTAGTTCTTTATTCGAAAATGAATTAATGTTATACATTACAGTAAAAATCTTAGGAACTCTCACAGATCATGTCAACTGAGGCAGGAAAAGCATTTGATAAAATTCAACATCCATTCATGATGCTCCAAAAATTAGGAAGAAAATTTCCTCAAGGCAATAAAGACCATCTACAAAAACCTAGAGCTGATGTCATACTCAATGGTGAGAAATTGAATGCTTTCCCTCTTAAGAATGACAGTAACGTAAGAATATCTACTTTTGCCACTTCTTCTCCAACATTGTATTGGACATCCTTATCAGTGTAGTAAGGCAATAAATAAAATACTGGTTTACAAAAAATAAATGAGTAGTTTACCAATTGAAAAGGAAGAAATAAAATCATCCTTCTTTGTAAACAACTTATCTAATTATGCCTTACTGTACTAGCAAGGATGACTAATAGAGAATTCAAAAACACTCAGAAGAATTAAGTGAGCTTATCAGCAAGTTTGCAAAATACATGGCCAAGAGTAAATCAGAAATATACAACTGAAGCTGAAATACAAAATACAAAATATGATGCTGAAAACCAATAAAGACTGATGAAAAAACCAAAGAAGATCTAAATAAATGGATAGACATGAAATGCTCAAAGGATAATATCTCAACATATTAAACACATCAGTTCTCTCCAAATCAACCTGTAGAATTAACAAAATTATCATCAAAATCCCAGCAAGCTTTCTGTATATATGGACAAATTATAAAATTTATATAAGATTTTAAAAGAATTACTATAGAACAGACAATTTTTGTTTTCTTTTTTTCTTTTTAGGGCTTATCCACAGCATATGGAGGTTCCCAGGCTAGGGGTCGAATCAGAGCTGTAGCTGCCGGCCTACAATGCACCAGAGCCACAGCAATGCCAGATCTGAGCCACATCTGTGACTTACACCTACAATGCACCAGAGCCATAGGAACACCAGATCCTTTACCCACTGAGCGAGGCCAGGGATCAAACCTTCAACCTCATGGTTCCTAGTCAGATTTGTTTCCACTGAGCCATGATGGGAACTCCTAGAATAGCCAAAATGATTTTGAAAAGGAGAATAAATTTAGAAAAATCAAAGTACCTGATTTTTTTTTTAAGGGCCGCACCCATGGCCTATGGAAGTTCCCAGGTTGGGGTCAAATCAGAGTCACAGCAACACCAGATCAAAGATGCATGTGCCACTGATGCCGCAGCTCACAGCAACGCTAGATCCTTAACCCACTGAGTGAGGCCAGGGATCAAACCCACATCCTCAGGGATACGAGTAGGGTTCTTAACCCGCTGAGCCACAATAGTAACTCCTCAAGTAGCTGATTTTAACACTTGCTTTTAAGCTATAGTAAGCTTTATACTAAGTAAGACAATGTGATATTGGTAAAGGGATCAATTCATAGATCAGAACAGAAAGCCCAGAAACAGACCTACTCAGAAATGAACAATGGATTTTAGTTCCATTGTGTTAAAGGCAATTCAAGGAAGAAAAGAAAATCACCATTTCAACAAATGCCTGGAAAAATTGGACATCTTTGTACAAAGAACAATTTAACCTAGATATAAACCTTATAACTTATATAAAAATTACCTGAAAATAGGACATAGATCTAAAAGTAAAATAGAAAACTATAACACTTTTAGAAGACATAGGCAAAAATTATGTGACCTGGGATTAGGTAGAGTTCTTAGGCATGACATGAAGTGCACAATCCATGGAAAGAAGAAAATGATAAACTGGTCTTTATCAAAATTAAAAGGTTTAGCTTTGTGAAAGATAATGCTAAGCCATTTTGAAAAAGGAAGGTACCTTCTGAAAGAAAATATTTTCAAATCATATATCAAACACTTATACTCAGAATATGTAAATACAATATATAAATATAATATGTAAATAACTCTTAAAACTCAATAGAACAGGAAACCAACCTGTTCTATTCTGTTCTGTTCTATTCTATTCTAGCTTATTCTATTGGCCGTAACTGTGGCATATGGAAGTTCCCAGGCTAGGGGTCAATTTGGACCCCTAGGGGTCAATTTGGACACCACAGCCACAGCAACACCGGACCTGAGCCACATCTTTGACTTACACTATAGTTTGTGGTAATGCCAGATCCCTAACCCAGTGAGTGAGGCCAGGGAGGGACTTGCATCCTCATGGACACTATGTCAGATTCTTAACCAGCTGAGCCACAACGGGAACTCCCAAACAACCTCTTTTATAAATTGGAAAATGACTTGAATTAGCATGACATCAAAGAGGAAATAAGCACATGTATGACCAGCAGAAGAATTCTCCACCCCTCTTCCTACCGAAGACGTCCATACCCTAATCCCCAGAACCTATGGATATGTTATGTTACACAAAAAGATGGAATTAAGGTTGCTGATAAAATTAAGGTTGCTAATCAGTTCATCTTAAAATAAAAAGAGTGTCCTAGGTTATCTGGGTAGGCCGAATGTAATCACAGGGCTTCTTTAAACTGGAGGAGGGAGGCAGAAGAGGTGGTTGGAGTCACAGAAAGATCAGAAGATGCTATGTTGCTGGCTTTGCAGATGCCAAGGCCTGCAGATAGTTTCCAAAAGCTGGAAAACCAAAATCAAAGAAAGTGGATTCTCCCCTAGAGCCTCCAGAAGAAACACAGTCCTGCTAACACCTTGATTTTAGTCTAAGACACACTTTAAACTTATGACTCTCCAGAGCTGTACCATAATTATGTTGCTTTATGCCACTAAATTTGTGGTAATTTGTTACAGTAGAAACTGGAAACTAACACCACCTAAGCCATTAGGAAAATGCAGATTAAAACAATGATGAGATACCATAACACACCAATCAGGATGGTTAAAATAAAAAACACTGACAACATCAAGTGACGACAAGAATGCAGAGCAAGTGGAACTCTCATGTATTGCTGGTAGAAATGCAAAATAGTAAGATACTCAGGAAATCAGCCTGGAAGTTTCTTAAAATATTAAACACACACCTATCATATCATCTAGCCATGCTACTTCCAGGAATTTACTTTTTTTTTTTTTTTGGTCTTTTCGTCTTTTCAGGGCTGTACCCACAGCGTATGGAGGTTCCTAGGCTAGGGGTCTAATCGTAGCTATAGCTGCTGGCCTACACCAGAGCCAAAGCAATGTGGGATCTGAGCCGTGTCTGTGACCTACACCACAGTTCATGGCAATGCCAGATTCTTAACCCACTGAGCGAGGCCAGGGCACGAATCCGCAACCTCATGGTTCCTAGTCGGATTTGTTTCTGCTGCGCCGTGATGGGAACTCCTACTTCCAGGAATTTACCTAAGAGAAATGAAAGTGTACATCTATATAAAGACCTGGCTTCCTGACTGCTTTTCTTACTTCTGCAGTTAGACCCACTATAATCCACTTACAACAGAGTAGATAGAATGATACCTTATAAAATAAATCCAATGAAGACACTCCTCTGTGCACAATCCTGTGACTTCTTTTCTCATTCAGACTAAAAGCCAAAGTCGTTAAAAATTGTACAATATCTGTGCCATTCTTCATAGTCCCCCTGCTTTCATTATTTCCTCTAATCTCTAGACTCACTTTGCTTCAGTTACACAGCTTTTTTGCACTTTGAGAAATACGTTAAAAATATATCTACCTCAGGATGTTTGCACTTGCTTTTCTCTATGCCTCGAATTTTCTTCCCTCTGACTCTTGCATGATGCCCTGCCTGTATCTCCCTCAGATCTTTGCTCAAATGCCATCTTACCAGTGAGTCTTTTCTTACTCACCTATTTAAAATTGTGATCACTGCCATCACCTTTGGCTGGCAGTCCCTCCCTCTCTCTGGTTCTTTTCCTTCTCTGTTTCCTTTTCCCCATGACTCCTATCACCATATGACACATATACATTTAATTAATTTTTTGGTGTTTCTAACACTAGTATGTAAGCTCCAGGAGGAGAAATGGACTTTTGTCTGTTTGTTCTTTCCTGTTTCCATCATCTAAAACAATTTCTTGGCATACAGCAGGTCCCCTCAAAATATTGGTTGTTGAATAAATGAATGAGTAAATTACTGTTGAATGAATGAATGGATAGTTGAGTGGTTTGAGTGCATAGCCTGAAGTCTGGGGCATGGTGGAAATTTCTTTAAAGTTTTGTGCTTTCTTTAAAAAATATATCTTGTTTTGCTTTATAATACATAGCCTGTGTTTTATTATAAACATCTTTACTTCAAAATATTTGAGCTAGAATGATAGTCCCAGAATACGTTTACCCATAGCCATTATAAATCAGCATAAGCACAGTCTGAGAAGGAAAGCTAGGTATTAGGAGCTTCATTTTATCTTGATATAAATTAGTTTATCTAGTTCTTGCCACTCAAGGGAGAGAGAAAGAGCTTTAGGATAACCAGGTATTTTCAACACATGCAGATAGATTTGAGAGGTTTGCAAAGCTGGAGACATTCAATGAATAGCCAATAGGCTGGCTCTGGATCGAAGAATATTCTGAGTATACTTGGAAAATACATGATACAGTACAAGCCAATACAATTTGTGAGAAAATGAGCCTTTCCTTTCAGGAATTGAAAGTAAGTTAATGTTAGTTAAATTTGATCCTTTTTTTTTTGTTGTTGGGTTGGAGAAATAGGAAAAAAGTAACCAGGAAAAATGGAAAGGGTGGATGCTATCTGTAGACAGCCCTTTTCTTCAAAAGGGGGAAAGACTGCCTTCATCTAGCTCTATTTCTGCTGTCTGTATTTGTATTAGGTAATAATAATGTCTCTTAACACAAAGGTAGTTTCTTTTGTATCATCAGCAAATGGCAGCCATTTGATAAGTTCCTCCTCCTCCTTCTTTTTTTTTTTTTTTTTCTGGCACTTTCCACCATGGTCTTTCTCCACTCTCCTGTTTTTACTTTCTTCCCCTGAGGTTTGAGAATATAAGGAAAAAACTTGGATATATGTTCAGAAGAAAATGAGTTCAGTGTGGGGAATCCAAGCACAAAGAGGCTGAAGAGAGCATGGGGCTGGCTTACAGAGACTTTTGGCAAAGCACAGGGGAGAGACCTGGCAGAACTTTTCCCGGCCTTCATGGGTGGAAAGCTGCTCACCTGGACAGTACGCTGGGCCCCACAGAGCAGCCTAATTTTTCCTGCCTGTGGGTCACCTCACAGTCTGTAAATATAAGGTAGAAGAAGGTTCTTCAGGGGGTGGAGGAAACATAAATGCAGCAGTTGGTTCAGCATCTGCTATAGATTGTGGTGAGGTGCGTGCATGTGCTGGGCTTTATTGATATAAATCATTTTGTCATAAGGCATCGTCAGCATTAAGGTAAATGAATCAATTGCATTTTGTCATTACAGATCACCGTCAGATTGTGCACTATATCGTCTACCCACTGTCAGCCCTGACGAGAGCACTTTTCACTGAGGTATCTATTTGCAGATCCTGGCTCTCGGTTTGCTTTAGTTTGTTCCTTCAGAGCTTTGCCCCTTTGGTTCCAGTGATTCTGTCCCCAAAAGACCCTGATCACCTCTCCAGAGGAGGGTAAGAGGAACACCAATCTGAGCAGAGTATTCAGGCTTTTCTGTGAGGACAGGAAGGAAGGGGCTGGGGGGTTGGCATGAAAGGGAATAAAGGAAGAATTGTCACCTCAAAAACATACCCTCAGACATTGCTGCACAATTTTCACTGCACAAAGGCAGATTCCTAGATATTGAACACAAATTCAACTATGTGATACCAATAACTAGAGAGACTTCAAGTCTTTAGTATTCCGTAAGGAGCTTATAAAAGTGACCTTTTAAAAAAATTTATCTTTAATTTTAAACTTTTTTTTTTCCTTTTTTGGCCACCCCACAACATAAGCAATTCCTGCATTAGCGAAAAGATCAGAGTCGTAGTTGTGACCTATGCCACAGCTGTGGCAACACCAGATCCTTTAATCCACTGGGCTAGGCTGGAGATGGAACCTGTGTCCTGGCACTACAGAGACATGCTACCCCATTGTGCCACAGTGGGAACTCCAATTTATTTGTTTTTTTAATTTTCAGATTTAAAAAAATTTTTGGAAGTTCCCAGGCCAGAGATCAAATCCATGCCACAGCAGTGACCTGAGCCATAGCAATGATAACATTGAATTTTTAGCCACCACACCACCAGGGAACTCCCTTATTTATTTATTTTTTTAATAAATATTACAGGGCTTTAGTAGATTTCACACTTCAAAACATCATAAAGTGACCTTTTAAATATAACTTTTTTCCCAAAAAAGTTAAATATCCTGCCCTGACTTCAGAGATCCTTGAAAGATTTACGCCTCTATTCTTCTCTAGTTTTCATCTTCTAAATTCTTTAATTTTTCATCTTACAGAAGAAACTACCAATACACGACCAGAGGGAAAAAAAATCCTCACCTGAATGTACTATATCAATGTCTAACTTACCCTGCCCTTCATCATTCTCTCTGCTTGGGTCTTTTTTGGTTTTGTTTTGTTCCCAGAATCACATTTTTCACCGCCTGCAGGGGTGTGAGAATGGAGAGAGTTCCCTAAGCTGGCACCTCCAATGTTTCATGGGTTGAAAAGTTCCTAGTCTTCCTTCCTGCCCCCTCTTTGTCCCCAAAGCCTAGTCCTTTTGGACTTCCTGACTTTTCAGAACAGTTCTCCAGTGCACACTGTCTTTTTTCCTTGACCTACAAGTCCGCCTAAAGCCATAACCTACCCTGCCCCTGCCATACATGGTCAATGTTTTCTTCCAGCTAGTCAACAAGTAAAGAGAACAAAATCACAGTCAGTAAAGATATTCATCCTCATCTCCCAAACCTGAGGAGGCGGGTGCAAAGAGGTACTCGTTAAAGATCAGCTGGAGGATTCTGGACAATGCCAAAATTGAGGCAATATGCCAAATAAGGTCAAATTATTGTAAAAAATGCATGGGTCTGAGTACAAGTATTGTTTTATTTCCATCTACATTTGCTGCAGTGCCTAGAACAGTGATTGTCACAGAGGAGAGTGTACTGCAAAATGATCTGAATTGCTGGGTGACCCTGCTGTTGACTCAGGTATACTGAGAACATATACCCTCTACCCTAGCAGGAACTAGCTGGGTAGACACCTGAGGTACTTGCCTCAACCCATCTAAGTGCTTTACAAGCGTTCTGCCATGGAAACAGTCAGCAAGGTTGTGGGGCAGTCCAGAGGAACAAAGACATGCTTAGGCTCTAGATTCAGACTCTGGGCTTACATCCTGGCTCTGATACTTTATAGATGTGTAACTATGAGCAAGTCACATAATATGTCTAAGCCTCAGTTATCTCACTCATAACATGGGGATAAACAGTATCTTACTATAAGGTTGTCATGAGGATTAAATGAGATGATCGTGTAAAGTTCCTGGCATATACATGTATAGCAAGCACATACTTATTCAGCCGCTACAAAGAGATGAGGACCTGCCAGTCAAGAAATGGCTTCAGGAGTTCCCATCATGGCTCAGCAGTAACACACCCAACTCATATCCACGAGAACGAGGGTTCAATCCTAGGCCTCGTTCAGTGGGTTAAGGATCTGGCATTGCTATGAGCTGTGGTATAGGTAGCAGATGTGGCTTGGATCCTTTGTTGCTGTGGCTGTGGTGTAGGCTGGCAGCTACAGCTCCAATTAGATCCCTGGCCTGGGAACTTCCACATGCTGCAGGTGTGGCCCTAAAAAGCAAAAAAAAAAAAAAAGGAAAAAAAGAAAGAAATTTTCTGTCTTTTTATGGCTGCACCCATGGTATATGGAAGTTCCCAGGCTAGGGGTTGAATAGGAGCTGCAGCTGCCAATCTGCACCACAGTCACAGCCATGCCAGATCTGAGCCGCATCTGTGACCTACATCACAGTTCATTGCAACACAGGATCCTTAACCCACTGAGCAAGGCCAGGGATCGAACCCAAGTCCTCATGCATACTAGTTGGGTTCGTGACCACTGAGCCACAATGAGAATTCCTCACTGCTTAGGCTTAACTCTGGAGAAACCCATGAGAAGGACTGATCAAAGGTCACTCTGTAGATGAAGATCATGTGATTTAAAGGTGGCAGGAGAGAACTTTTTCTGGTCTGCCCTCTCTCTCTTCTCTATTCCATCAGGCATGTCAGACTCTGCATCAGTTAGGGGCCAGGATGCAGTTCATTCTCACATTGGGTGGCAAAGATCACACTTGCCCATAGAGCATATCTAGACCCCTGTCTAGCTCTCTCCTAATGTGCCTCCAAAGCAAAGGTTTCCTCCTCGGGTGTGAAATGGGTGACCTGACTTGTCCCACCTAAACTAATCCACAGTTTTTTCCAATTCATCTTCATTTTGAAGGATGTGTTATTCCCTAGTTGCTGCAAGGAGCTAAGCCAGAGGAGCATAACCAGTCAGAAGGTCCCAAGATTGCTCTATCTCTGGAGTGTCTTACATTTGGTGGCAGAGAGCTGGGATTTATATTGTCCTCGGACCAGCCTGCAGGTAGACCCATCTCCATTGCAGACTCCACAGTTATCTTCCTTGATGGTGCTTCCCAGCTGGTGATCACAGCCAACGATCTATCAAGAAAGAGAGATGTACAATTCAACCAGGTGTCTCCTGATAGATGGGTCTGTGGTGAGCCCCAACACCACCAAATGGGCCTCTCTTTGTCTTAGAGAAGGCTAAAAACATGCTTCCCTCAAAGGGGACTGAATTCGATTGGAATGTGAAGCAGGCTAAGGAGGAAAAGAATGTAGCTTGGGTGAAGACATTTTTTATAGTTCAAATGTACTGAAATATACAAAGAGAAAGAAAGATGGGAGGGAGGGATGGAGGGAAGAGGAGAAGGTGAGGGATAGAGGAAGATACTAAACTATTAGCATTATAGAACCTTAAGTCAAAAATAATTCACACTATCAATAATCATGGTTCACCCAAATCATAAAAAAATACAACTGTGAGTTAAGCACAGCAGGAAGTTTTATGAGTAATCTCCATGTCGTATATGTTCCTTAGAATGTAACATGGTGAGGTTTTTATATCTTGGATTCATCACTATATTCCAAGCAACTAGAACAGTGCTTGCCAAACTGTAGGACTTGAATAAATATTTGCTAAATGATAATCATAATACTCCCTTTTATAGCCAGCACTTCAAATAAGAAAAGAGAAGCTGAGTCACAGACTCAGCCGACAAGTTAGTGGACGAGTGTGTGGTGGGAAAGGAGGGTGGATGTGGAGGGCAGAGAGATAGCTAACAGTGAGTGCCAGCTATTGCATGGCCCTGGCCTGTGACAGGCACAATACATACATCCCATTCATTTTCAGAATAATCATGCAAGATATCCCCATTTTATAGATGAGGTCATGAATCTCGCCAAAGTCACTTAGGTAATAAGTAGCCAAGTTCTAAATACATCTAACAAAACATTTGTGCTTAGTCCAAGTCAGGCTTAACAACATCACAAGTCTTCATCAATTATATGGACAAACTCATTTGTATCTTTAATCTGTCCTTTCCAAGGTTCAAGGTAAAATGGTTCAGATTCAAATTAAACCAAGTTATACCTCTAGAGTTCTAGTTAGGTCAAATATCAAAAGGCTTATTCTACTCCCAAACTACTCCAACTACTGTCTTTGACAAAATAAAATGAGAAGTGTAGTGACACTGGAAGGGGCTTATCTCCATAATGTCCCGTCAACCCATCCTGTCTCTCAAAAGTCTGGTTGTTAGTATAGTCTTTTTTGAGGCTTGATTTTCACTTTTTGTACCTTCAACTTATAATTGGAAACACATGTTTAGGCAAAGATTTGAAAAATACAACTATTGTGTTATGTATGTGCTATTTTTAAAATATGGTAATGTGTACCCTTCCTCTAAAAACATACAAGCATCTTTTAAAATTGATGACAAAATAACAACTCCTTCAGCAGTTGTACATGTTTTGAAATGTAAAGATGTCAGGAAAACACAGTGCCCAGGTTGTAAATGGGGAGTGAAGTGGGACAGGGGGTCCATTGCTAAGCATTCACTGTGGTCAAGCCTCATTAGACTTCAGTATGTCCAGAGGCTACAGTGAGGTCACTTCAAAAGTTAAGCAAGCTTTATTCATGCAAAGCCCAGCATGTTCTGACTCAGGACTTCTTTGATGAGCTTCTCTATAACTGCAGTGAAATTATCTTCAAAATTCTTTTTTTTTTCTTTTTAGGGCCACACCTACAGCATATGGAAGTTCCTGAGCTAGGGGTCGAACCAGAGCTGCAGCTACCAGCCTACTCCACAGTCACATCAACACTATATCTGAACCGCATCATCAATCTGTGAGGCAGCTGTGGCAACGCTGGATCCTTAACCCACTAAGCAAAACCAGGGACCAAACCTGCATCCTCATGGACACTATGTCAGGTTCTTAACATGCTGAACCACAGCAGAGACTCCCAAACAACCTGTTTTAAAACTTATCAAATGACTTGAACAGGAATGCCTACTCTTAAATTTTTTATCAATAGATTAATCCATATATGAGCTGAACAACTCTGCATTCATTCCTTCATTTTAAGAACAGTATGAAAGGAAGCACAGGAGTAACTCATTTACAAAGACAAAAAAAATTCATCATTCAGCCAACAATGATTGAAGATTTGTTATGAGCCAGGCACTGTGCTAGGAGGAGAACCCAATGGTGAATTCAGTCACATGTGGGTCCACCTCATGGGACTTCAAATCTAGTGGTGGAGGCAGATATTACTCAAATCATCACACAGAGTAAATGCAGAATGATAATTACGATGAAATCTATAAAATGCAGATACTCTGAGAGCACAAAGTATGGTTAATTTAATCTGTTTAGGAAGGCCAGAGAGGATTTTCCTGAGGAAGAGTCTTTTGAGCTGATATCTCAATGAGGAGTTAGAGTTAACTAACTTTCTATTGCTGTGAGGTTTATTACATCTTTCAGACATAGCTAGATGCTAGCTAATTAGAAAGTAAGAATTTTGACACTGAAAGCAAAGACAATGAAAACAAAAACAAACAAGAGAGGTTCACAAACTAAAAAGCTTCTGTATAGCAAAAGAAACCATCAACAAAACAGAAGGCAGACTACTAAATGGGAGAAAATACTTGCAAATCATATATCTGATTGAGGTTAATATCCATAATATATAAAGAACCCATACAACTCAATAGAAAACAAACCAAACCAACCAATTAAAAAATGGGCAGAGGATCTAAAACAGTATTTTTCCAAAGAAGATGTACAGATGGCCAACAGGCACATGAAAAGGTGCTCAACATCACTAATCCTCAGGAAAGTACAAATCAAAAGCACAATGAGACCTCACCTCACATCTGCTGGAATGGCTATTGTCAAAAAGACAATAAATAACAAGTCTTGGTGAAGTTGTGGAGAGAAATAAGACTTCATACACTATTAGTAGACATGTAAATTGGCGTAATATAAAAAACAGTATGGAGGGTCCTCAAAAAAATTAAAAACAGAGCCATCATATGAACCAGCAATTCCTTTTCTGGATATTTATCCAAAGAAACAAAATCACTACCTTGAAAAGCTATTTGCACTCCTAATTTTTATTTCAGGATTATTTAAAATAGCCAAGACATGGAAACAATCTAAGTGTCTGTGGGCAGATGATTAAATTGATCTATCTATGTGTATAATCTTTCTATTAAATAGGAAAGAAACCCTGTTATTTGCAACAATACGGATGGACCTTAAGGGCATTATGCTAAGAGAAATAAGTCAGACAGAGAAAGACAAATATTATACGATCTCATGTATAAGTGGAATCTAAAGAGAAACAGAAAACTCATAAATACAGAGAACAGATGGGTAGATGCCAGAGATGGAGATTGAGAGTGGCTGAAATTGGTGAAGGTGGTCAAAAGGCACCAACTTCCAGGTAGAACATGGATGCTGAGCACCTTTTCATGTGCCTGTTGGCCATCTGTACATCTTCTTTGGAAAAATACTGTTTTAGATCCTCTGCCTATTTTTTAATTGGTTGGTTTGGTTTGTTTTCTATTGAGTTGTATGGGTTCTTTATATATTATGGATATTAACCTCAATCAGATATATGATTTGCAAGTATTTTCTCCCATTTAGTAGTCTGCCTTCTGTTTTGTTGATGGTTTCTTTTGCTATACATGAAAAATACAATAACTGAAATAAAAATTTCACTAGAAGCAGCCAACAGCAGGATACAGGAGGCAGAAGAACAAATAAGCAATGTGAAGGACAGACTAGTGGAAATCACTGATGCGGAACAGAAAAGAGAAAAAAGATTGAAAAGAAATGAAGAGAGTCTCAGAAAACTCTGGGACAATGTTAAATGCACCACCATCTGTAGTAAAGGGGTGCCAGAAGGAGAAGAGAGAGAGAAATGGAGAGAAAAAATATTCGAAGAGAGCATAGCTGAGAACTTCTCTAACATGGGAAAAGAACCACTCACTCAAATCCAGGAAGTGCAACGAGTACCATATAAAATAAACTGAAGGAGGAACACCCAAGACACATACTAATCAAAGTGACCAAAATTAAAAACAAAGAGAATATATTGAAAGCAGCTAGGGAAAAGAAACAAATGACATACAAGGGAACCCCAATAAGGTTATCATCAGATTTTTCAGCAGAAACTGCAGGCCAGAAGGGAGTGGCATGATATACTTAACATGATGAAGGGAAAAAACTTCCAACCAAGATTACTTTACCCAGCAAGGCTCTCATTCAGATTTGAAGGAGAAGTCAAAAGCTTTACAGATAAGCAAAAGCCAAGAGAATTCAGCAACACTAAACCAGCTTTACAACAAATACTAAAGGAATTTCTCTAGGCAGAAAAGGCCACAACCAGAAACAAAAACACCACAAATGACAAGGCTCACCAGTAAAGGCATATGTGCAGTAAAGATAGGAAATCATCCATGCACAATTATGCTACCAAAACCAGAAATCATGAGAAGAAGAGGGTACAAATGCAGGACACTGGAGATGCACTTTCAATTAAGAGACCACCAATTTAAAAGAAATTTCAGGTTTCTCAAAGGACTTAACTTTCCCTAGAAAAATTTTCATGGGTTCTGATAACTCTAAAGGAGCCAAAAAAAAAAATAATCATGAAAATCTCTCTCTAATTCTAAATATTGCCTATGATTCCAAAGCATTTCAAGAAAAGAACAATCCAGCTTCGTAGATCCAAAGTAACTGTCATTTTAGGAAGAGCTAAATAGAAGGTGACATACTTAATGGCTCACTTGGCCAGACCACCAACTTAGTGCTCCCAGTGTGGGTTTAGGACCCCAGGATATGAACCAAGTCAGTTCTAACCGGGCTTTGTTTAACTTCAGAATTGAAAAGACAAACATCTCCCTGACACAATAGTTTTTTTTTTCTTTCTGTATCAATTCCTTTTTAAGATGCCAAAATGTTCTAACTCAATTATTTTTAGAATGTGGAATACTTTATAATCATATAAAATGTTCTTATTTTAGTCCAAGTGGAAAATCATTTGCAGTTATATCAGGAAAATCATTGTTGACATTATCTCAATCTGTTGAACTTGAATAAACATTAATTAAAAATTAAACAATTACTTTAAGTACTATCATTAATAACAGAGAAAAGAATAAATACGAATACGGAAATGGACTTAGTTGGCAAGTATAATGCCAGATCCCTTGGTGCCTTTGCACATGCTATTATTTCTGCCTGGAGTGCTCTCATTGATTCTTTATTTGACAAAATTCTATTCATCCTTCAAATCCCAAGGTAAGTGTCTCCTCCTCAAAAAATCCTTTTTCAGATTCCAGAGTTAGCTACTTTAATGCTCTATGCTTCCTCAACCTTTTGTTCATAACTCCATATAGCAGAGAGTACTAATTGCCATGCAGTATCCATCCATCCTATTCTTCTCAGTAACAGAACTCCAATATTGCTTTGGGTGGTAATATATCCAGTTAATAGAATACATTTCTCACTGGCTATGTGACCAAGTTGTAATTAGTAAAATTAAAGTGAGGGTGTTGTGTGGGACTTCTAGTAAGACTGCTTACCAGAAGCTGAATTAGTTGGGGAAGGTCCCTCTGCTTGCCTGCCTTCCTGTTGGCTCCAGGTGTTTTTTGGTTTTTTTGTTTGTTTTTGTTTTTTTTTTTTGAAAAAAATGAGACAATCTTGAGAATGGAAGGATGGCAGAGTGGAGAGAAAGAGAGTGAGGGATAGCCTGGTTCTGGACTGATTAGATCTTGAGATTTTTTTTTTTCTTCCAGAGCTGCACCCTTGACATAGGGAAGTTCCCAGGCTAGGGGCCAAATCTGAGCTACAATCACGAGCCTACACCACAGCCACAGTAACTCAGGCTCCAAGCTGCGTATGCAGCCTACACTGCAGCTCATGGCAATGCCGATCCCCAACCCACTGATGGAGGTCAGGGATGGAACTACAGGACACTAGGAGGGTTCATAAGCCACTGAGCCACGATGGGAACTCCCTCAACTTCTTTTTGTTTTAAAGAGAGAGTAGATTCTTTATGTGCTTAAGCCAATATTATTTGGGGGTTTCTTTTATATACATATGTTATATTGAGTTTAATCTATTAACATGTCTGTCTCCACAGCAGATGATGGGCTATTTGAGAGCCCCTGTTTTTGTTTTTGTTTTTTGTATTTTTTTAGTTTTTTTTTTTTCCCACTGTACAGCAAGGGGGTCAGGTTATCCTTACATGTATACATTACAATTACATTTTTCCCCCACCCTTTCTTCTGTTGCAACATGAGTCTCTAGACAAAGTTCTCAATGCTATTCAGCAGGATCTCCTTGTAAATCTATTCTAAGTTGTGTCTGATAAGCCCAAGCTCCCGATCTCTCCCACTCCCTCCCCCTCCCATCAGGCAGCCACAGGTCTCTTCTCCAAGTCCATGATTTTCTTTTCTGAGGAGATGTTCATTTGTGCTGGATATTAGATTCCAGTTATAAGTGATATCATATGGTATTTGTCTTTGTCTTTCTGGCTTATTTCACTCAGTATGAGATTCTCTAGCTCCATCCATGTTGCTGCAAATGGCATTATGTCATTCTTTTTTATGGCTGAGTAGTATTCCATTGTGTATATATACCACATCTTCCAAATCCAATCATCTGTCATGGACATTTGGGTTGTTTCCATGTCTTGGCTATTGTGAATAGTGCTGCAATGAACATGCGGGTGCACGTGTCTCTTTTAAGTAGAGTTTTGTCCGGATAAATGCCCAAGAGTGGGATTGCGGGGTCATATGGAAGTTCTATGTACAGATTTCTAAGGTCTCTCCAAACTGTTCTCCATAGTGGCTGTACCAGTTTACATTCCCACCAACAGTGTAGGAGGGTTCCCTTTTCTCCACACCCCCTCCAGCACTTGTTATTTGTGGATTTATTAATGATGGCCATTCTGACTGGTGTGAGGTGATATCTCATGGTAGTTTTGATTTGCACTTCTCTTATAACCAGCGATGTCGAGCATTTTTTCATGTGTTTGTTGGCCATCTGTATATCTTCTTTGGAGAAATGTCTATTCAGGTCTTTTGCCCATTTTTCCATTGATTGATTGGCTTTTTTGTTGTTGGGTTGTATAAGTTGTTTATATATTCTAGAGATTAAGCCCTTGTCGGTTGCATCATTTAAAACTATTTTCTCCCATTCTGTAAGTTGTCTTTTTGTTTTCTTTTGGGTTTCCTTTGCTGTGCAAAAGCTTTTCAGTTTGATGAGGTCCCATGGGTTTATTTTTGCTCTAATTTCTATTGCTTTGGGAGACTGACCTGAGAAAATATTCCTGATGTTGATGTCAGAGAGTGTTTTGCCTATGTTTTCTTCTAGGAGTTTGATGATGTCCTGTCGTATATTTAAGTCTTTCAGCCATTTGGAGTTTATTTTGGTGCATGGTGTGAGGGTGTGTTCTAGTTTCATTGCTTTGCATGCAGCTGTCCAGGTTTCCCAGCAATGCTTGCTGAATAGACTTTCTTTTTCCCATTTGATGTTCTTGCCTCCCTTGTCAAAGATTAATTGACCCTAGGTGTCAGGGTTTATTTCCAGGTTCTCTATTCTGTTCCATTGGTCTGTCTGTCTGTTTTGATACCAGTACCACACTGTTTTGATGACTGTGGCTTTGTAGTATTTCTTGAAGTCTGGGAGGGTGATGCCTCCTGTTTGGTTTTTGTTTCTCAGGATTGCTTTGGCGATTCTGGGTCTTTTGTTGTTCCATATAAATGTTTGGATTGTTTGTTCTACTTCTGTGAAACAAGAAGCACAGAGGGCCCCAAACAAACTGAACCCAAATAGACCCAACAGCAAGACACATCATAATAAAAATGGCAAAAGTTAGTGATAAAGAGAGGATCCTAAAGCCAGCAAGAGAAAAGCAGAATGTTACCTACAAGGGAACCCCCATAAGAATATCAGCTGACTTCTCTACAGAAACACTACAGGCCAGGAGGGAATGGCAAGAGATATTTAAAGTGCTAAAAGGAAAAAATATGCAACCTAGAATACTCTATCCAGCAAGAATATCATTTAAAATAGAAGGGGAAATAAAAATTTTTTTCCAACAAACAAAAACTTAAAGAATACTGCAACACAAAACCCAGGTTAAAGGAAATATTGAAAGGGCTTCTCTAAACCAAAAAGAAAGGAAGGAAAGGGAAGAAAAAAGAAAAGAAAAAAAAAAAAGAAGAAGAAGAGGAAGAACTAGGACTGAGGAAACCGCAATCAGAGAGCAGTCACTCAAATAAGCCAGCATACAGATTTAATCATGAACAGGCCTCAAACAAAATAAAATTAAAAAGAAAAAAATAAAAAAGAGTCATCAAAACCATAAAATGTGGGCAAGGGATGTTAGGAAGTAAATAACCCTTTTTGTTTGTTTGTATGTTTCTCTTCTTAATTTTAATATAGTAATGAAGTGTTTGAACTTACAGGACCATCAGGCTAAAACACACAATTATGGGAAGGGGTTAGCATACTTAAAAAACAGGGCAACCACAAGCCAAAACCAAATATTGCATTTGCAAAAAATGAAAAAAAAAAATACACTGAAGCAGATAATAACAGGAGACCATCCAACCAAAAAAAAAAAAAAAAGAAAGAAAGGAAGAATGGAGAACCATAGAATCAACTGGAACACGAGGTTCAAATGGCAATAAATAATCATCTATCAATTATCACCTTAAATGTCAATGGACTGAACGCTCCAATCAAAAGACACAGAGTGGCTGAGTGGATAAAACGAGGCAAAAACCTTCAACATGCTGCCTACAAGAAACTCACCTTAGGACAAAAGATACATATAGATTGAAAGTGAAAGGGTGGGGAAAAATATTTCACGCCAATAGACATGACAGAAAAGCAGGAGTCGCAACACTCATATCAGACAAAATAGACTTTAAAACAAAAGACATAAAGAAAGACAAAGAAGGACACTACTTAATGCTTAAGGGATCCATCCAAGGAGAGGATGTTACTATCGTCAACATATATGCCCCAAATACAGGAGCACCCAGATACACACAACAAATATTAACAGACATAAAGGGAAATATTGATGAGAATACAATCATAGTAGGAGACCTTAATACCCCCCCCACATCAATGGACAGATCCTCTAGACAGAAAACCAATAAAGCAACAGAGATCCTAAAGGAAACAATAGAAATGTTAGACTTAATTGATATCTTCATGACACTACATCCAAAAAAAGCAGAATACACATTCTTCTCAAATGCTCATGGAACATTCTCAAGAATCGACCACATATTGGGACACAAAGCTAATCTCAACAAATTTAGGAGCATAGAAATTATCTCAAGTATCTTCTCTGACCACAATGCCATGAAATTAGAAATCAACCATGGGAAAAGGAAAGAGAAAAAACCTACTCCATGGAGACTAAACAACATGCTACTAAAAAACCAATGGGTCAATGAAGAAATCAAGAAGGAAATTAAAAACTACCTTGAAACAAATGAGAATGAAGACACAACCGCTCAAAATCTATGGGATGCTGTGAAAGCAGTTCTCAGAGGGAAATTTATAGCAATACAGGTCTTTCTCAAAAAAGAAGAAAGATCCCAAATTGACAACTTAACCCTCCACCTAAATGAATTAGAAAAAGAAGAGCAAAAAAGGCCTAAAGTCAGCAGAAGGAAGGAAATTATAAAGATCAAAGAAGAAATCAATAAAATATAGACTCAAAAAACAATAGAGAAAATTAATAAAACCAAGAGCTGGTTCTTTGAAAAGGTGAACAAAATTGACAAACCCCTGGCCAGACTCACTAAAAAGAGGAGAGAAAGAACCCAAATAAACAAAATAAGAAATGAAAAAGGAGAAATCACAATGGATACAGCAGAAATACAAAAAAACATAAGAGAATACTATGAACAACTATATGGCAACAAGTTTGACAATCTGGAAGAAATGGACAATTTTCTAGAATCTTACAGCCTGCCAAAACTGAATCAAGTAGAAACAGACCAACTGAACAGACCGATCACTAGAAATGAAATGGAAGAGGTCATAAAATCACTCCCTACAAATAAAAGTCCAGGACCAGATGGCTTCACAGGTGAATTTTATCAAACATATAAAGAGGAACTGGTGCCCATCCTCCTGAAACTCTTTCAAAAGGCTGAAGAAGAAGGAATACTCCCAAAGACATTCTATGATGCCACCATCACCCTCATTCCAAAACCAGACAGAGATACCACCAAAAAAGAAAACTATCGCCCAATATCATTGATGAATAGAGATGCAAAAATCCTCAACAAAATCTTAGCCAACCAAATCCAACAACATACCAAAAAAACCATACACCATGACCAGGTTGGGTTCATCCCAGGTTCACAAGGATGGTTCAACATACGCAAATCCATCAGCATCATACACCACATTAACCAAAAAAAAGTCAAAAATCATATGATCATCTCAATAGACGCAGAAAAAGCATTTGACAAAGTCCAACATCCATTCATGATCAAGACCCTCGCCAAAGTGGGTATAGAGGGAACATTCCTGAATATAATCAAAGCCATTTATGAGAAACCCACAGCAACTATAACACTCAATGGGGAAAAACTGAAAGCCTTCTCCCTCCAATCTGGAACAAGACAGGGATGCCCACTCTCACCACTGCTCTTCAACATAGTTTTGGAAGGCCTAGCCACAGCAATTGGACAAACAAAAGAAATAAGAGGCATCCATATAGGAAGAGAAGAGATCAAACTGTCACTGTATGCAGATGACATGATACTATACATAGAAAACCCTAAGGACTCAACCCCAAAACTCCTTGAACTGATTCATAAATTCAGCAAAGTAGCAGGATATAAGATTAACATTCAGAAGTCAGTTGCATTTCTGTATACCAGCAATGAAACATTAGAAAAGGAATACAAAAATTCGATACCTTTTAGAATTGCACCTCACAAAATCAAATACCTCAGAATACACCTGACCAAGGAGGTAAAGGACCTATATGCCGAGAACTATAAAACTTTAATCAAAGAAATCAAAGAAGATGTAAAGAAATGGAAAGATATTCCATGTTCCTGGATTGGGAAAATCAATATTGTAAAAACGGCCATACTACCCAAAGCAATCTACAGATTCAATGCAATCCCTATCAAATTACCCATGACATTTTTCACAGAAGTAGAACAAACAATCCAAACATTTATATGGAACAACAAAAGACCCTGTTTTTTTAATCTTTCTATTTTTGTTGGTTAGCATTTGTGATACAAAATGAATGTTAGTGAATCAAAAAAACACATAGCACCAAACATAATGGTTTTCCACGAATTCCAGTGTAGGTTATACACTGGAAACCTTAGAGTGCAGTGGTTGATGACATACATGTGTACAAAAATGTGCATATGTGTGCGTATGTGTGTTTGCATGTGTCTATGTCACAGAGAATCAGATATACTATAAATGACAATTAGAGGCCAAACCTAAACCTCTGTCCTGGTGCATGAACAAGAATTACTGTAAAGGGCTAGTATTTTTATGACACCCAAGTACACCTACGCTTGTTATAAGTGAAATGTCACAGAAGAAAATATTTGGGTCACTGAGTTCCCAGACCCAACCCATTCTGGACAAAACATTAAAGTGAGATAATGACCACCCACAACTTTGGTGACTGCATGAAATTTTTTAAAAAGGGTGGAAAACTAACTGACTATTTTGCTCTAATAAAGCTTATTGGTTTTCTGCTATAAGATGTCAGATCGATATGGTGGTCTAATCTCCTCTCAACTAAAATGCACAGTGTTGCTTTTTTTTTAAATAAAACTTTTGTCTCATATAATATAAAAAAGAAGAAGCTCCAAGATGTTTTTAGACACCATCATCAATTTTTGTTTGTCTGTCTTAAATGTATGATTTTGCATATATATACATACACATGTACACAGTTTCTGTTTCCTGCAGGGAACAAGCACTTAACATGGTTGATTTTTTTTTTCATTCTTTTTCAGGATTTACTAAAGGGAAGGAGTTAAACTCTCCTTAAACAAAAAACTAGAACTGTAACATCCAGTCCAAGTTGGCTAACAGACTTTGAGCATGTCAGGCAGATTTTAGGCATCAGGCCTATAGTATGTGCTGATGGGGGTTTCTCTCTTTACCTTACATAGCTGATATCAAGTGAACAGACAGAACACAAGACTTTAATTCTCTAGACACTTGGATATGTATAATAAAATGTCTTCACTAGGAGCCACAGGAAAAAGAAAGATCACTGCACGGATAATTTGGAGAATGTAAATAAATACAATCCACAAGCAGATGCCATGCCCCAGACTGACATGCTTAGATGGGTTCACACTGGCCACATTTCAAATGGTTTCCCATAAGGACTTCAACTTCTAGCATCAAATACTGAGCCAGTGATGTCAAGCTTTTCTTGATCCAACACCATGAGGTAAGAAATTTTTAAATCCCTTTATTTTCAGCACTGGGAAAGACAAATATGGAAAACGAAACTCTGCAAGTCTGATCACAGCTGCTCTTATTTATAATTATTTAATGCAGATAGAACTTTATGGGGGAAAAGTGTGCTCATACATACATTACAACTCATTTACTATTTATGTTAACAGGGAAACCTAGTAGCTCTCTAACCTTATCTTTAAAAGATTCAGACATTGATTGATTTGTTTATGTTTTACCATTTTATAAAAAAGATTTATAGCATATACACATGATATAACACAATAAAACTTCTAAAAAATAAATGGGATAATAAATACCAGGAAGCTAGTATTTTAAATGAGTTCAAGAGGAATATAGCCAATATTTTATAATAACTATAAATGGAGTATAACCTTTAAAAATTATAAATCACTAGATTGTACACTTGTAACTTATATAATACTATACAGCAACTATATTTAAATTAAAAAAAAATGAGTTCAAACACTTCATAAGCCAATAAAGATAGCTCCTGAAAAGAAAAAAACAAAAACAAACAATAAAAAGGGGGAAATGGGACAAAGAAGAAAATAAGGGTCAAAAAGATGAGTTAAAGTCAGAGATGAGAGAGCTCCATAAATACAGACTGTGAAGTCCTACACATTTTCTATATAGGGGTCACAGATGTGGACGTGAGCTTCCTAGAAAAGAGGAAAATATGAGCAGTTACAATGGCCACAGATTCTACTGGGTCTTCTAGAAAATGTAGAAAATGTGTGGGACAATGTGTTCCTTACAGTGGACACCATATAGATGTAATTAATGAATGGCAAACTGGCTCAGGAGAATTATAATTACTCAAAGTACTGAAATCCTAGATCTATATCTGCTTTGAGTTTTTTGGAAAGACAATGCTATGGAACAATGTCCCAAGAACATCTGGGCAAATAAATGCAAGAAGTCTCAAGGAACTGGCTTTTCAGTAACTATTGATGAACCCTAAAATAGTCAAGGAACATTTGGTAAAAGCAAATTTTAAGAAGCCAAACAAATCATCCAGGTACAGAGCATTGCAGTGGTCTAACTTAATCTAAGGATAGAATTTACAGCACTTAGAACTGAGCTGGCAAAAATTCGGCACACCTGCAGCTATTTTTCCCGTCTGGTTCCATGATGGACATTGCTAACCATCTGTAGCGCTCTTGGACACTGAGGTTTTATGTGGCCCCAGATCATCTATGATATTGTTGTGATCTAGAATACAAATTCAATAGACCATAGCTGTCTTGCAAGGAGACTCAACCAATTTACTGTTCCAGAGTCAGAACAATGAACTGTTTGTCTTTTAGATGATTCTCCAAAAATATTTCTCTTAAGAGGAACACTTTCTGAAGATGTGAATGATTTCAAGTACAGAGTATAACACTGAAGTTCAGAGAAGATAAACAACTTCCTCAAGGTCACATGGCTGGTAATTAACAAAACCCAAATTCCAACTTGGGATTCCTGACCACAAGGTATAGTAGAATGCCTGTGAACCATGGAAAGACACTAGTCAATATTATTATGGGAGTGATGATAACAAGGTTGAACAGTATCACCAAGATTACACCTCCATAGCCAGACTTATGTGCAGGGGTAAACAGAAGGCTTCATCTGTACTATGTGACTTGCAAGCACACAGAGGAAGTAAATAGGAAGGTACCACTTCTCATCTATACTTGTCCTCCACACCCCCTCAGGCTGAGAAAATAGGATACCTGGTCATTCACAAAGATGCTAATAGTGGTCCATGAGCTATGTTTAATATTTCCAAAGTCTAATGGAAATATCTTTACCTGAAATAAAACCATATAAGGTCCCCCAAATCTCAACCATCTCATTATACAAATAAACCAAATCCTGATGTTTATTGCCTTATTTTTAAATTGTACTCAGGTCTTGAAGTCATAAAATGAGAAAACAAATGATTACCTAATACATGCAGTGTTTTGAGTTGATGGAAACTTCCAAAACACAAGGCCTATGTGAAAAAAATAAGGACCCCTTTGTGTTAAAAAGTTGGGAACCTTTGGTGTAGTCCTTTGTTTGTTGTTCAAATGCCCTTGGGAGGAGTAACACATGAAGTCGGTGATTATGCTTAAATTAAACCAAATCAACTGAGCATAAGGTATTATGCTAGCTATGCATTATGGTACCATGGGGAATACACATAAATAGTAGTCATGGTCCCAATCTCGAGTGAACAGGTTTAATCAGATTTTGAGGAAAACAGGTGGAACAGAAAGGGTGTGAGATCAATAAGATTAAGGTCACAGGGGCATGAAGGAAGAGAGTGGCAGAAGGGAAAGCCACGTAGAGCAGGGAAAGTAAACTAGTGTTTGCCAAACACTCGCTCTATTTAGGTACAATATATACTGTCTCGCTTATTTCTTTTTTTTTTTAATTGAGATATAATTGGCATTAATGTTATATTAGTTTCAGGTGTACAACACAATGATTTGCTATTTGTGTGTATTATGAAATGATCACCACAATGAGTCTAGTTTACTCAATTCTTTTAATATCCCTGAAAATAAACTAAATATATATCTATTTTACAAAAATACAACTGAACTCAGAAAGATTCAACAATTTACCCATGATCACACTACTAGGAATTGGTGTTGCCAGAGTTGAAATCCAGGCTGTGCAGTACTATATCATCGAGTGATCCCTCTATTCTGTTATGTCATGTTCCTCTTAAGGGTTTGAAGGGCAGTGGAGAGACAAGAAGAATGAAAAGGAATGTGTTTGTTTTGGCTACACTTTGTTGCCCAAAGCAACACCAGCCTACAGCTCTACTGTAATACTAAGATTAAGCACCTCGTAAAAAGTAGGATCTTTGTATTCAGTAGCTTTGAAAATATATCTTTAATGGGAAGGATTTCTTTTTTTGAGGGAGCAATTGAAGTGACTTAAAAAAAAAACAATTGCTTTAGTTCAATAGCCACTCACATGCCACAGGAAATACTGGTATATACCCACAGGTTATTAGGCTAAATGGATGAGGTATAGCTCTCCTACACCCTAATACACCACCATCTGTAAAAAATTTATGTGAAGGCATTAACTACCTTTCCTCCAGGCAAAGATTTTCCAGAGGCACTCTTGCCATACATGGTGCTCACCCCTGGGGTTGACCAGTCACTGGTAGGACTTTTCAATTTCTTCCTGGATCCACCAGCATCCTTACAATGGCCCACTAGGTCCAAGATCATCTGAGTTATCTCTCTGACCTTCACCTCCCTCTGGATTTCTTTGCTGTTCTTCAAACACTCCAAGCACTTTCCCATTAGGAGTGCAATGGTTGTTGCATCTGGAACATTCTTTGCTTGACACCTTAGCACAGGTGTCTTGCCTTCTTTTGAGTCTTTACTGGAAACCTTCACCCTCTCAATAACGCCTACCCTGACCAGACTGTTTAAACCTGCGTATTCCCCAGACCCAAGTTATCTTACCCTGTTCCATTTTTTCTTTTTATTCGATGGCACTTATAATTTACTCATTTGTCAAACTTATTGCTTCTTTTCTTTTTTTTACATTTTTATTTTTATTAGAGTGTAGTTGATTTACATTCTTGTGTCAATTTCTGCTGCACAGCACTGACCCAGTCATATATATATATACATTCTTTTCCTTATATTATCTTCCATTATGGTCTATCCCAAGAGACTGGATATAGTAGCAAGACCTCACTCCCTACCTATTCTAAATGTAATGTTTCCATTATTTTCTATCACCTACTAGAATGTAACAAGGTCATAGTGTCTAATAATATAAGCAACTAGTGAAAATTTGTGGAATGAATGAATGAATTCAGTATATAGACAAGACTACGGGTGGAAGGCAGAGATTGTGGTTTCCAAGACATTGTCTTCTTGTCTTAACACAGAACATAATAACAGCTTTAATCACGTATACTCTCTGTTGCTAATTCCAAAGACCAAAAAAGAGCTCTCTGTCAAAAAAGAAAAAGATCTCTATGGATGCGTCATTTGATAGCACCATAATCTGAGTTGAATTTCCACTCGTGACTCTGCCTGCTGTGTCTCTAGTTCTTCACCCACCACTCCAAAATGGGCTTGAGCAGTGCATGCTTATTATTTTTGAGTGAGTCTTCCTTTGACCTCTTTTCCACAAGGCACAGTGCTCTGGAATTCACACCCTAGCTTTTGACACCAACTCTGGACCTGGAAGCTCATTTTGTACTTCGTCTTTGTACAGACATGAGTGTCTGATTCTTGGCTCCTCCTAAGGGGTGTTAGCTTGTGCAGTCTTTGACCTGATGCTTCCCACTACTGCGGGAGCTCTAGCCATTTGGCTGGTCTTCTGGGTGGACCAGGGCTGTCCTTCTGTATCTCCAATCCACCCTCCTTCAACCACATCAAGGGGTCAGGACTCCAGCCTCCTCTGCAGTTAAAGTCTAAAGAAGGACCTGGTTCCTTGGAACAAGATTTGGCCAGGTGCTATTTTAAAGGCCCTAGTTCTACCTTATTTAATGTTTTAGCTGAAGATATTTTCCCATGACCCTTCATACCTTGCTTACTCTCTAATTCTAGTGATATTGGGGGGATTGCCACTGGTTGTGGTACTTACTTCTTTACATCACAAAGTAAATGGAAGAAAGGAGGGGGTGTGAGCTGATGAGAGCTGATGGAAAGGGCAGTGCATTAATTAGATTGCAAATATTTTAAAGAGTTTTTGCTGTATTGCCTTTCTTTTTTCTCTCCTCTCCATTTTTTATTTTTTGGCCGAACTGAGGCATGTGGAAATTCCCAGGCTGGGGATGGAATCTGAGCTATAGCAGTGACCAAGCTGCTGCAGTGAAAATGCTGGATCCTTAACCCACTGCACCACAAGGGAACTCCTATACTGCCACTCTTGATATCAAGAATCGAATCTATTTAATGGCTGGATAAACACCCTTGAAGTTAAAAAGGGAATGACTAAGTCTTTATTTTCCTTTTATATACTTTATTTTAAAAGTATTTTATAGAAGATTCAAAAAAATTGAGAGAAAAACCCAAATATTAATGTCATGACCTTTACTTTCTAACTAAAAAAACATGTGAATTGATATTATCACTTAATCTTTTCGGGGGGGGTAATTTTTAAATTAAAGTATAGTTTATTTACAATATCATGTTAGTTTTAGATGTACAACAAAGTGATTCAGTTATGTATACATACAAATATCTACTTTTTCAAATTCTTTTCCCTTACAGGTTATTAAATAGTATTGAGTGTAGTTCCCTGTGCTATATATTAGGGCCTTGCTGGCTATATATTTTAAATATAGTAGTGTGTCTATGTTAATCCCAAACTCCTAATTTATCCCCCACCCCCTTTTCCTTTGGTAACCATAAGTTTGTTTTCTATGTTTGTGGGTCTATTTCTGTTTTGCAGATAAGTTCATGTCTATTATTTTTTTTAGATTCTACATATAAGTGATATCATATTGTCTTTCCTGTCTGACTTACTTCACTTAGTATGGTTATCTCTAGGTCATGCTGCAAATGGCATTATTTCATTCTTTTTTTTATGGCTGAGTAAAAAATTATATTCATGTACCACATGGTCCATTATATTCATGTACCACATCTTCTTTATCCATTCC